>NW_025423314.1:0-342781 GCF_020497125.1 Mauremys mutica
GTGTAAGTGTGTCCATGGCTGAACAACAAGAGTTCCTGCCCATTTCCCTTCCGGCTGGAGCATGATTAGAGTGTGTTTGTGGTTAACGACATTGCTATAGATTGTTGTTCATTCCCACACTGACAATTCAGACCGTCCCGTTCCTCTTCGAATCTCCACCAGATCATGCCAATAGCCGGAGTCAGGATTTCTCTGGGGCACTGAAATGTTTCAGGGGGTTGGTGCGTGAGCTCAGCCTTGCATCCATCCCTGATGTTTCATGGACTAACAACAGCAGCGTAAAGAAAGAGCTGATCCAATATCTCACTGTCAAGAGGTGAAGGTGGCCTCGTCCCCTCTGCATGACCATTGCCATTGCAGGAGAGAAGGTGTCAATGGAATCGAATGCCCTGGCTCAGACAAGAGACACAGGGAGGTTTTGCTGTTCATGGATCTGTGCAAAGGAAATTGTGTGTCTGTGTGAAATTGAGGAGGGAAATGAAACGTCCCCATGGTGGCCCAATGCCCTAAGGAATGTGGGCGATGGACTCCGGCTGGGAAATGATTTTACAAAGGATCAATGTACTGCCTGATTAAAAGCTATGGCTAAAAGGCAGCCACTGTTGTTAGTACCTGAACCTGTGTAGGGACGCCCGAGTGGGTATCAAGTCCATTGCCTTAACCAGGGGTAGTTGATTATTTTATAAGGATTAAAATTTCTTGGTCAAGGTATAGTCATTGTATAGACGCCATATAAAATAATACACTGATAAGAAGAATATAGAAATATTTTGCAGTCACTATGGGTTAATAACTATGATAATTGTTTTGTGTTTCACTCTTTATATATGGCACCACCTTCCTTCCCTTTAGACCTTCTCGTTTACCAAGGGTAAAACTAAACATCTCTTCAGATACCAGGGAGTGTTTGTGTTCATTCCTGCTAGCTACACAGGGATTTGATGTAGCTGCCCAGCCTCTGTTCCCCTGGGGGCCCTGCGTGTTTGACTCTAGAGCAGGCTGGGAGCAGCAGCTGAGGCAGAGGACACCTGGGCTGGGCAGATAGGAGGGAGTTTAGCAAGTGGAAATGGTAAAACCGCAGTGAAGTATTACCTTGGACTCGACGGCATTTCTCCATTTGGTCTGTCTGCTTTGGGACAGGGACAATGACACGTCCTGCTGCATTCGTCATTTCAAAGGGGGGTTTAGGGTTTTCATTCTCAGACACGGTGCACAAAGCAGGACTCAACCCAGGGTGCAAATGAAATGAGGCACTCACAGGTTCTGGCAGCCACAATGAGCGTTTGGTGCGAGAGCTCAGACCTGCCCCTGTCCCAGAGGGAGGGGAGTGGTCTACAAGGGGCTTGGACCACTGATCTACCAGTGCCTAACTCCCAAACTTTCAGTAACTCTATCATCAGTGCCCGTGAGTGTAACTTAAACACGAGGAAAAACCACACTAGGCTAGACCAAAGGCCCATTTAGCTCTGAATCTTGTCCTCTAACAGTAGCCAATAGCAGGTCCCCCAAAGCCACCACTGAGAGTTGAACCCAGGAGCACCTGTTTACAAGGCAGGTGCTTTAGCCAGCTAAGCCATGGTTGCCTGGGTTTAAGGACATAGTGTCTGCCCACAACTGACTCCCTGCCATCGCCACCAGGACCTGACAAGCTTTCCTTTGTGTTTGGATTCTGCAAAGCAGAGGAGGCAGGTGATGTTTTCCTTGCAAGCTGTGTGTGTGAGTGAATCTTTGGCCAGGTCTGCACTACAAAGTTGTTTCAGCAGAAATATATTGCTCAGGTGTGTGAAGAACACACAATGCTCCCTTGGTCGGCAGCTTGGTGTGGCTGGTGTACACACTGCAATGCCAACGTCTGGCGACAAAAACTGCCCTGTTTTGGTGACAAAATAAAACCACTTCGATGAGAGGCCTAGAGCTTTTTGCAGCAAAACGGAAAGTGACAGAGTGCCAGTGTAAATGCTGCTGGTCATTAAATCACCATAACTGGCCTCCACCAGTATCCCACAATGCCCGCCATGAACTCACCTGCCCTGCATTCCTGCTAAAGAGGCTGGGCCCCTCCCCTTTCCTAGCTCCAGGAAGTTCTGACAGCTGAACCTGCTGCTCTGCTCCGGCAGCCAGGAGCAAATCACTGCCGTGGAATGCTGCTCCTACGGCCCTGCGAACACAGAGCAGGGGCGGGAATTTCCATACATGGTGGGGCACCAGCATCCAAACTGTGACACCCCATGACACCCCTTCCCTCGAGGAGGCTCTTACCTTCTAAACAGGGACAGCTGTTTTCTAGTAAAATCACTAAAAGGGAAGGAGAAAACTCAAAAGAGGTTCCTCCTGGCGCTCACAGTCCGTGAACCCGAATACTCCCTCAGTCCTCAGAGAGAGACCTGGAGAAGGAGACTTGCTGCAGCAAAGCCACAGGGGTCTCTGAGGTTTCCCTGGCCCCTCGCCCCTGTCCTGCCTGGCTGATGTCAGCATCTCTCTGTGAGGTCACCACCTCCCCCCACACCTTTGACCAATGGTCTGAGGTCCTGCCAAAGGCCTTTGTGATGTCACTGCCACACCCCTTCCTTGCTGTGCTAATGTCCTGCCCCTGGCCAGGCACTTTGCAGGTTTGAGCTACTCCCTGTGGATCACTCCACCCAAGGAGCATTCATTCTAGGCAAACAAGCCGGCTAGACAGAGTAAATCATCAGACGCTGCTCCCAATGCTGCACTCAATTTTTCAGAAATGAGTCGACTTTATGGCCAGAAGAGACCATTAGAGCATCTAATCTGACCCCCTGCATATCACAGGCCTCCTGTAGGACACAAGAGCTACTTTGGGGGCAAATATATTCCAGAAAGGCATCTAGTCTTCATGAAATGACATCAGGAGATGGTGAATCCACCACTTTCCCTGGTAGCTTGTTCCTGTGGTGAATCATCCTCGCCACAGGATGAGGGGTGAGGGGGTGTGGCCTCTTCAGCCCACACGGTGCAGTTAACCCTAGCAGTGCCAGGTCAGGGTTCATACACCTCATCACAGACAGCATTTCCCAAATTTGGGGATTAGCTAGGAGATCTCTTCAGGAGTAACCTCCTGTAGGGACTGGGTCACAAACACCTTGGGAACCAAATACCTGGGCGTTTTCCTAGTTCCGAATCACTTGCTGTGGAATTCTATCCCTGGATCGTCTGAGACAATATTGACTTAAACAATTGAACTACCCTGTGACCATGTGCACTTACTTTGGTCTGCTGCACCATTTGGGGTCTGCTGCTGTTCACCTTTTCAGAGTGGAGATTTAAACATACGACTGTTTCTTTGATAATATGTTCAACAGCTTGGACTATCTCTCCTGTTGACTCAACTTCATTTGAATTTTCTCCATATCATGCAGGGATGGGGGAAAAACTAACCTGAAGTAAAAAAATGGTAATTGGTCTGAAATTTCCCAAAACATCTGAGCTACATTCTGTCAAACAAAACTAACATGCAGTTATATGACCAAGGAGCCTTCATGAAAGATAGAAAACCCATATCACAGAGAGGTAGAAGACACTTTCATTTTAATTTAAAGTGAAATTCCAGACTAGGTTACATCTGATGTCTCAGAATCAGGATGAGAGATTCTCCCATGATCCACTGAAACCTGCTTCTCCCAGCGCTTTCTCATGCATCCGACGAAGTGGGTATTCACCCACGAAAGCTCATGCTCCAAAAGTCTGATAGTCTATAAGGTGCCACAGGATTCTTTGCTGCTTTTACAGATCCAGACTAACACGGCTACCCCTCTGATACCTTTCTCATTAGTGTTATTTACAGGAGTTTTAGCACCTTCATAACGGGAGAAAAAAACAGCCGACCTTCCAGAAGCAGCTTTGCCATTGAGGGAAAAGGGGATTTGAACGGTGCTTGGGATCCATTTGAAATCCCCTTCCAAGTCTGACACTTTCATCGCCTGCCAGACTGACTCTGATTTAGGATCAAAGACGTACAAGCACCATTCCCAAGCATGGACAGCCAAGAACATGACCCCACCAGACACGTTGGGAAGCGAAGGAATACTAAGGGGTGAACTGTGCATGGCTCAGGCACAAGGTAACAGTTCTGGGGTGATGGGGCGACTCAGACATTCCATCTTTCCCCATCTCCTTCCAGTGTCACAGAGCCTAAAATGACCCTTATTTCCCTAACACTGCTCCAGCTCTTCATCATATTTAAATATATTTTAAATGAGAAAAAAAGGCAACAAAATAACTGCTGTTCTGCACAATCCAGGGTAATGTGAGAACAACTGGGAATGAGACAATCTGTCCTCAAAGAGGAACTTGACGTCTCTAACAGTAACTTTGCACTGGGAGGAGGAGTACAAATGTGAATCTCCAGGTTTGTTTAGACAAGGAAATGTGACGGTGATTAGGTCAGATCAGGAGGAAATGTGCTAGATAACCCCACTGACTATCCATAGCCCATGTCTTTACTGCAAGAATAGCTGTCTTATTACATCAGGAAAGTGAACTCAAGCTAGCTAACTCCATGGCAACCACAGTGATGAGGCCCACGTAGATTTTATCTCAATGTAGCTGGTTGAAGACACCCCCCATCTTCCCCCACCTGGGGTGACTGACATTCCTGGTAGAAAAGAGACACACTCCCATGACTCACAGGACAATAGAGTTGATACAAAGGACCACAGGATCCACCTCAAAGACGGGCGAGCTCCAAAACTGGGCAACTCATGTGTGGAGCTGAGGAACTACAGTGTGCAAAAGATGCAAACTGCCTTAACACTCACTGCCTGGGAACTGTCAAAAGAATTAAAGAAAAAATCTTCTGACAACTCAGGAGAAGGTTTTTATGAAGTTTATCTCCTTTATGGATTCTCTGATGTTTAGAAAGGCCTGAGCTATGAGTGAAGCTTTTCCCACACTCGCAGCATTCATAGGGTCTCTCTACGGTGTGGACTCTGTAATGTGTAACAAGGGTTGAGCTCCGAGAGAGAAGCTTTTCCCGCACTCACTGCATTCATAGGGTTTCTCTCCCGTGTGGACTCTCTGGTGAGAGATAAGAGAGAAGAGGTGAGGTGAAACTTTTCCCGCACTCACTGCATTCATAGGGTCTCTCTCCTGTGTGGATCCTCTGATGCACAGTAAGGTTTGAGCTCCGAGAGAAGCTTTTTCCACACTCACAACATTCGTAGGGTCTCTCCCCCGTGTGGACTCTCTGGTGAGAGATAAGGGAGGAGAAGTGACTGTAACTTTTCCAGCACTCAGGGCATTCATAAGGTCTCGCTCCTGTGTGGATCCTCTGATGCCTAGTAAGGTTTTGAGCTTCGGGTGAAGTTTTTCCCCGCACTCACAGCATTCTTAGGGTCGCTCTCCCGTGTGCGTTGTCTGATGAGAGATAAGGGCTGATCTCTGAGTGAAGCTTTTCCCGCACTTGCAGCATTCGTAGGGTCCGCTCTTCTGTGTGGATTCTCTGATGAGAGTTAAGGGTATATATCTCTGAGTGAAGCTTTTCCCGCACTCACAGCATTCATAGGGTTTGTCTCCTCTGTGTATTCGCTGATGCCTACTAAGGGCTGAGGTACGATTGAAGCTTTTCCCACACTCACAGCATTTGTAGGGTCTCTCTTTCGTGTGGATTATCTCATGTCGAATAAGGGCTGAGCGGTAGTGGAAGTTTTTCCCACACTCACTACATGTATTCTCTTGCTTTTCCGTGAGGATTTTCTCCTGGGACGTAGTTTCCTTGAGGTCCCTGTGAGTTCCCTGACAATTAATGGGTTCATCCACTCTCTCCTCTGAGTGGTTTCCCTGCTCTCTCTCTGGTCTGGGGTAATTTTCACCAGCTTTTCCCTGCTCACGGGGGCTGGACACATTCCCTTTGGCTCTTCGCAGTAATTCCCCATGCGCTTCGGCGAGCTCAGCATCTTTCTGGTGAGGATTCTGCTCCTCGCACTCCCTTACCACCCCATCACCTGCTAGAAGAGAGGAGAAATCTCAGAACTGGGGATGGAAAGGCAGAGAACAAACCCAAGTAAGTGCTGGAGAGACAGAAAATAAAAATCAGGGACTGAACTCCCCCTAACTCGTCCCCACAGGGGACAGTGGAGGGGATCAATTCTGCTCCCCACCCAGGACCGGCCTTTATGGGGGGCCATACGGGTGCCCCACCCAAGGGGGTGCCGGGCGCAGGGTTTGGATTCCCACCTGACCTGCTGCCGAGAGGCTCGCTGGGCTGATGAAAGCAGCACAGGGAGCAGATAAGCAGCTGCGGTGGGGGAGTGGGAGAGACCCGAGCTGCAGGGGCAATTGTATGACCAGCCGTCAGAGTCAGGTGACTGCTCCGGAGCAGAGGGGCCCCTCTCCGCCCTGCTCCACATGTGCAGCTGCTGCTGTTCCTGTCCCCCCACCCTCCGTTCACCCCCGGGAGTCGCCCCATCCACCCCCGACTGGGAGCATCCTCCTGACTGCTCTGCAGGAGGGAGGTGCTGATTGATGGTGGGGTGTCCCCTCCCCCACACCCAGGTAGCCGATTTCCACTGAGCTGGGGTGACGGGACGGGGGAATCTGCGTGTGCTGCTGCCTCTCTGGGGCCGGAGCTGCCGGCAGCTGCTTGTGTCTGAACAAGCCTAGTTCAGGCTCCTGACCCTGAAAACTTTCTTAAAAAGAGACAGTGCGCTCACTCACTCAGGCACACACGCGCACACACACACAGTCCTTCACACACTCCCTTCAACATACACACACTCCTTCATATCCTCCCCTCAACACACACACACCAGGGCTCCCTGCATCCAGGTCACTTCCCCACCTGGGCGGTGCTGAGACATCAGGAGCAGCTGCTCTCCTGCCCTCCCCTTACACAGCCTGCAGGGAAAGTGACCTGGGTGCAGGAAGCCCTGACGTCGCTCCTTGCTCCCCTCTCCCAGCCCCCCAGCGCTGTGTGGGGCGGGGGAGCAGCAGTCCAGTGGGGGAGCGAGCAGCAATGCCAGCTGCTTTGTGCATCCAGGTCAGGTTCCCCACTTTGGTGCAGGAGGGGGATGCCGGGGTTAGAGGCAAAGGGGGCACAGTGCAGGGATTGAGGGCACAGGAGAGTGGTGCAGGGGGTAGCAGTGAAGGGCTGCATAGAACCATAAAATATCAGGGTTGGAAGGGACCTCAGGATGTATCTAGTCCACCCTCCTGCTCAAAGCAGGACCAATTCCCAACTAAATCATCCCAGCCAGGGCTTTGTCAAGCTGGGCCTTAAAAACCTCTAAGGAAGGAGACTCCACCTCCCTAGGGAACCCATTCCAGTGCTTCACCACCCTCCTAGTGAAATAGTTTTTCCTAGTATCCAACCTAGTCCTCCCCCACTGCAACTTGAGGTCATTACTCCTTGTTCTGTCATCTGCTACCACTGAGAACAGTCTAGATCCATCCTCTTTGGAACCCTCCTTCAGGCAGTTGAAAGCAGCGATCACATCCCCCCTCAGTCTTCTCTTCTGCAGAGAAGAGAGATGGCGGCTCTTGCAGGTGGGGATGGAAAAGGAAGAGTCTCCGTGGTTCATGGAGCCAATTAGTTTGTTTTATCATTTATTGATCGTTGTTATGGTGATCTCATATGTTATTTCAGATGTAGTAACTGTGTACGAAATAGATTTAAATTGTAGGTATAGACAGAAGTAAGACAGGTAGAGCCCTGCATGGACACAAAATTTATATCCGCATCCGATCTGTGATCCGCAAAAATGGTCCATGGATAATCTGCAGATTTTCAGAGCTCTAGGAACAAAATTTGTACCCGCAGCTGATCCACAAAAATGGTCCGAATTCTCCACCAGGAGACGTGATCAAAGTGAAGGGCTAAGGCAATGAATCCTAAAATCTTCTTATATAGGCTGGAAGGGACCTCAAGAAGTCATCTACTCCATTCCCATCGCCCTGCGGCAGGATCAGGTGTAAATATGCCAGTAGTTTGTCTGACCTGTTCTTAAAACCCTCCTGGGACAAGAATTAATAGAGTCATAGAATCTAAGGGTTGGAAGGGACTCAGGAGGTCATCTAGTCCAACCCCCTGATGACTGGAAAAAAGCTAATGTAGTGCCTATCTTTAAAAAAGGGAAGAAGCAAGATCCAGGGAACTACAGGCCAGTCAGTCTCACCTCAGTCCCTGGAAAAATCATGGAACGGGTCCTCAAGGAATCAATTCTGAACCACTTAAAGGAGGGGAAAGTGATCAGGAACAGTCAGCATGGATTCACCAAGGGCAAATCATGCCTGACTAACCTGATTGCCTTCTATGATGAGATAACCGGCTCTGTGGATGAGGGGAAAGCAGTGGATGTGCTATTTCTGGACTTTAGCAAAGCTTTTGATACAGTCTTCCACAGTATTCTTGCCAGCAAGTTAAAGAAGTCTGGGCTGGATGAATAGACGGTAAGGTGGATAGAAAACTGGCTAGATGGTCGGGCTCAACGGGTAGTGATCAATGGTTCCATGTCCACTTGGCAGACCGTATCAAGTGGAGTGCCCCAAGGGTCGGTGCTGGGGCCAGTTTTGTTTAATATCTTCATTAACAATCTGGAGGATGGTGTGGACTGCACCCTCAGCAAGTTTGCAGATGACACTAAACTGGGAGGAGTGGTTGATACGCTGGAGGGTAGGGATAGGATACAGAGGGACCTAGACAAATTAGAGGATTGGGCCAAAAGAAATATGATGAGGTTCAACAAGGACAAGTGCAGAGTCCTGCACTTAGGACGGAAGAATCCCATGCACTGCTACAGACTAGGGACCGAATGGCTGGGCAGCAGTTCTGCAGAAAAGGACCTAGGGGTTACGGTGGACGAAAAGCTGAATATGAGTCAACAGTGTGCCCTTGTTGCCAAGAAGGCTAATGGCATTTTGGGTTGTATAAGTAGGGGCATTTCCAGCAGATCGAGGGATGTGATCATTCCCCTCTATTCAGCACTGGTGAGGCCTCATTTGGAGTACTGTGTCCAGTTTTGGGCCCCACACTACAAGAAGGATGTGGAAAAATTGGAGAGAGTCCAGCGGAGGGCAACAAAAATTATTAGGGGGATGGAGCACATGACTTATGAGGCGAGGTTGAGGGAACTGGGATTGTTTAGCCTGCAAAAGAGAAGAATGAGGGGGGATTTGATAGCTGCTTTCAACTACCTGAAAGGGGGTTCCAAAGAGGATGGATCTAGACTGTTCTCAGTGGTAGAAGATGACAGAACAAGGAGTAATGGTCTCAAGTTGCAGAGGGGGAGGTTTAGGTTGGACATTAGGAAAAACTTTTTCACTAGTAGGGTGGTGAGGAACTGGAATGGGTTACCTAGGGAGGTGGTGGAATCTCCTTCCTTAGAGGTCTTTAAGGTCAGGCTTGACAAAGCCCTGGCTGGGATGATTTAGTTGGGTTTGGTCCTGCTTTAAGCAGGGGGTTGGACTAGATGACCTCCTGAGGTCCCTTCCAACCCTGAGATTCTATGACTGGGAGTGTAGGAAGTTGTCCCAGCCCTGGCTGGAGGGTTATTTCCTGTTCCACAAAGAGGGGAAGTTCCATTCCCAACTCCTGTGCCTTGAAATTAGGCCCTATCTGACACTACACCCCCATATTCATCATAGTGGTATGGTTATAATATGATTAGGACATAATTATGATGTATTTTGTACAAGATGCATCATGTGTGGTGTCACTGGAAAAGTTATGATTTGCTGAATATGATTATCCTGTTTGTGTGCACATATCATGTTCGTATCTGAAGTTATGGATATTGACTCTGTATCTGTATTTCAAATGTGCTTACTCTGGGTAACACCCACAAGGAGCCTTTCAGGTAGAACAATGAAGAAGCTAGACAGTGCTGATGGCTCATCAACAAAGACAATGGACCGTGGAAGAGCGTAGCCTTCCTCTGAATGTTTCAGCCAGCCTATTAATCATGGATACTATGATGCAGCAGGGCCTGTGACCAGACCACATGACACTAAACTCCATTTTAGTACCTGTATTTTTCCACAAACTGGACTGGGAACTGAGTTTGGAACAAAGGGTTCCTGCCATATGGAAAAGCTACATAAGGTGGGTGTGACATCATCTCTTGGCCTCATTCCCCACACAGGAGAACTCCTGGAAGCACCTGAGGAACAAAGACTGAACTTGGGGAAGTGCTGGTCCCAGGGTAAAGGATTTTCTAGCTTGTGTATAGAAACTTGGTGGACTGCTTGTATCATCAGTCAGGGTGAGAAACTGCTAATTCAAATTCTATCCAGACAGTATTGTTACCGAAATATCGGGTCTGCCTAGCTGAGAGCCAATAACAGCCTGACAGGGATAAGGAAAAATGCTTTATTCTGCAGAAGAAAGGAGAGCTCTATAGTAGATACAGAAAACTCTACTGCACACAAGCTTCACAAGCTTTTTATACACTTTCAGACAAAGACCATGCCGTGTTAACACTTCATTGGTGGGTGTCAAGCCCCGTAACACCGTTATTTGTTCAAGAAAAACTGGCTTGAAGCTGTCTCTGGCAGCAAAAGAAAAATTAGTTACAAAGTTCAAGGTACTGTGTATGTGAGGCCTTTTAGAAGCTTCTGCCTCCACCACGAAACTATTATTAAGGGGCGGGGGGCTACTTAATAGCTTTCACAGTATGTTAGGCTTAGTTTGAGTTTCGGTATTTGCTAAATAATCTACTTTGATCTGTTTAAAGAACAGGAGTACTTGTGGCACCTTAAAGACTAACAAATTTATTGAAGCATGAGCTTTCGTGAGCTACAGCTCACTTCTTCGGATGCATAGAATGGAACAACACAGACAGGAGATATTTATACATACAGAGAACATGAAATGGTGGAAGTATGCATACCAACAGGAAGAGTCTAATCAATTGAGATGAGCTATCGTCAGCAGGAGGAAAAAAACTGTTTGAAGTGATAATTAAGATGGCCCATAGAAGGTGTGAGGAGAACTTAACATAGGGAAATAGATTCAATTAATGTAATGACCCAACCATTCCCAGTCTTTGTTTAGACCACAGGTAATTGTGTCTAGTTTGCATATTAATTCGAGTTCAGCAGTTTCTCTTTGGAGTCTGTTTTTGAAGTTTTTTTGTTGCAAAATTGCCACCTTCAAGTCTGTCACTGAGTGGTTAGAGAGGTTGAAGTGTTCTCCCACTGGTTTTTGAATGTTATGATTCCTGATGTCAGATTTGTGTCCATTTATTCTTTTGCGTAGAGACTGTCCAGTTTGGCCAATGTACATGGCAGAGGGGCATTGCTGGCACATGATGGCATATATCACGTTGGTAGATGTGCAGGTGTACGAGCCCCTGATGGCGTGCCTGATGTGATTAGGTCCTATGATGGTGTCACTGGAATGGAATGGAATGGAATGGAATGCTACTCTGAAACCTTTGATCTGTTTGTTATCACTTATAATCACTTAATCTATCTTAGTTAATAAACTTGTTTTATGCTTTATCTTAACCAGCATATTTTGAGTGAAGTGTCTGGGGAAAATCTCAGCTTGGTTAGCACAAGCTTGGTGTGCACATCTGTCCCATATCGAGGGGAAGGCGAACTATATTAATGAGCTGACATTATAGAGATCCCTGTGCACGATAAGATGGTATAATTCTGAATGTATCCTACAGCAAGTGTGCAAGGTTGGGGAGCTGGGAAATTGGCTGTTGTCTCTATCTGTCCTTGAGTGGCTTAGGTAAAGCACTCAGGTAGCTTAGTTGGGTGTATGGCGCCACCTGCTGTCATGCTGGGTGATAGGGCCTGGAGAGGCTGGCTGAATCTCCAGCAAATCAGTGTGAGAAGGGCCAGCCCAGCTTGAGTGTTAGAGGGCACAGCGGTTCCCAGACTGCCCCCTGAGGGTGACAACCCATCACACCCTAAACTACACTAGTGTCAGCAAGTTTGTCACATCCTGTCCTCTCCCTTTCTCCACCCAAGATATTTCCTGCCTCCTACCACCTCTAGCAATTCCCACCTTCCTATGCATTTACTGCTCCTCTCCCTCCAAGCAGAACCCACCACCAGCTCCCTGAGAATCCCTTACCTGAGCCAGCTCCATTGCAGCCATTTCCTTCCTCCTGGGAGGACGGGATGATCTGGAGTAAAACATGGACGTTATTCTGTAGCCTGCTGGGGTGAAAAGGGCAAGGTGTAAGAATTCAGACGGGGCTTTTGTCCATTCCACAAGCCGATTCCCCCCAGGTTTTCCCCTGCTAATGGACATTCTAGGTTCTGCCACACTGTGAAGCACAGAGTGACCTAATCCCAGTACAGGCCTAGCCCCCTCCCACCAGGGTGTGACCCTCTGACACATTGTGAAACCCTCCCAATAACAGTCTCTCTGTTACACTTATCAAGTTTGCGGACAATACCAAGCTGGGAGGGTTTGTAAGTGCTTTGGAGAATTGGATTAAAATTCAAAATGATCTGGACAAACTGGAGAAATGAGCTGAAGGAAATAGGATGAAATTCAGTAGGGACAAGTGCAAAGTACTCCACTTTGGAAGGAACAATCAGAGACCAGAGAAGAGCAGAATCCAAGGAGTCACTTTAGGGGATTCTCCCTGTCATTGTCCCCAAGGCAGCTCTCTCAGGTTTACAAAGTTCTTTGATGTTCCGGCCTTTATACAGTCTCTCTGGGAGTGCCCCTTTCATGGGCTTGGCCTAGTTTTAGCTTTCGGTAGTTAACAATCTTGGTTTATTGTTTATCTAACCAGTGTGTTTGGATTAAAGTGAGTTGGAAACTCCATTTCGGATAACAAGCTGGTCCATGTCATTTTCCACTGATGAAATGACAGACTTCATATGAGCTTGCGTTGTTCAGTAGCGTGCTGGACAGTGCAAGACGCACATTTCTGGGGGAAAGTTGGGCACTTGAGAATTTGCTGGTTTTCTCCTGAGGTGTAATTCACGAGTGGCTGTCTAGCAGCACTCAATTCTGTGTAGCTGGGAGTGAGTTACATGCTGGAGACTGTGTATTAATTGGCTAAGAGAGGCTGTTCTCGCGGGTAAACAATGGAAAAGGCACCCCAGGTTGGAGAACTGAGGGAACACAGCTATTTAACAGTCCAGATTGTACTCTAGGTAATGTCACAGACACTCATTATGACAGAGCCTTTTACAACACAGAGAAAGTAAATCCATGTCCCAGAAATCGAAGACTCCAGACAGAGGGCAAGTGTCCCTGGCACTGCTTCTTGCTGACAGAGAGGTTCAGAGACAGTGAGAGAGTCCTGGGGAAGCTGGGAACAGGAAGCATGGGCTAGTGGGGTTCAGTGGAGAAAGGGAACAGGAAGGGCAGGGATATCACTGAATGCAGGATCTCAGCAGTACTAGATGACAGGATAGCACATAGTGCAGCCCACTGGAAAACATAATCCCAACTATACATACAGAATGATGGGGTCTAAATTAGCTGTTTCCACTCAAGAGATGGATCTTGGAGTCACTGTGGATAGTTCTCTGAAAACATCCACTCAATGTGCAGCAGCAGTGAAAAAAAGCGAGCAATGTTGGAAATAATTAAGAAAGGGATAGATATGACAGAATATATCATATATCATAATTGTAAAAACAGCAAATAAATCCATGATAGACCCACATCTTGAACACTGCATGCAGATGTTGTCGCCCCATCTCAAAAAAAGATATATTGGAATTGGAAAAGGTTCAGAAAAGGGCAACAAAAATTATTAGGGGTATGGAACATTTATGCCAGACCTAACCCCCAGTTTCACTTGAGCAAACAGGAGCTATTTGACACTGTGCAATACGGCTCTTGTGCTCTGTTAGCCAAAGTTAGCTCTGCAGCAGGGGAGGGTCTCTGGTAGTGTGTGTGTGTCACTGGCATATTGGGGTGATGCTGAAACAGGACAGAGTAGAGGTGGCATTGTGGGGCTGGCGTGAACCTTATCTCTTCATTTCCCCTTCCAAGAACCGAGGGGACAGGAACCCTTACCCAGCGAGGTCACAGTCTCATAGTTCTGCTGCATGACAACCCAGTAGAGGGCTCTCTGAGTGGGGTCCAGCAGAGCCCACTCTTCCCTGGTGAAATACACAGCCACCTCCTCGAAGGTCACCGGCCCCTGAAAGAGCAAGAGTCCAACACTCAGGACCTCTTTCCCCACTCACAGACCCACTATTTGTGGCAGAGAGGAGCGAATCAAATGGAAGCTCTGGGTGGATCGCAGTCAACAGAGTCCCACCACAACCCTGCTCAGCGTATCGAGCAAATGCCAGGCTGAGGGGACGAAGAGAGAGCCCCTTGTCTCTCCCAGCAGATCCATCACACACCTACTGGCCACCGACTGATACAGGAGATGGAGCCCCTAGCAGGGTCCAGGGAGAGCTCCCTGGTAGGAAGCCCAATAGCCTCCTCCTTGTGAGGAGCGGGATATGAAGGAAGAGGCAGCTCCAATAAGCCTGACTCATGGGTGCCCCCTTCATATCTCACAGCAGCCGCTGATTAGTGAGGTCAAGCTCCAGCACTGGGAGTCTGGTCAGTTTGACTAGCTCCATGTAGGTGGGCTATTTTCTTTCTTCACAAATTAGGGCATTTCCACCTCTGAACCTCCTGGGTCTGTTCCTAGAATCTAGGCCACTTATTAAATAACTCCCAGCAGGTTTGCCACACCCTGGCCTCCTCCTTTCTCCACCCTGTGCATTTCCTGCCCCACTCCAATCTCCAAACCAGACTGTGCAAACCTTCCCATCTCCGGTGTATTTGCTCTCCCTCTCCTCCAGCAGGAACCCACCAGCAACCCCCCGATAATCTCTACCTGAGTTGGCTCCACTGCAGCCATTTCTCCTCCCTGTCCCACGCCAGGCTGGGATGAGCTGGAGCAAAACATGGACGCCATTCTGCAGCCTGTCTGGGGAAGAAGGGCAGATGTGGGCGTTTCAGAACCGGTTTTAGTTAATTTCACATCAGAATTCCCCCAGGCCCTTTCCCTGCAGACAGACACCCTAGATTCTGCCATGCTGGGAAATGCTCAGTCTGTTTATTACAATGTTGACCTGGCCCCTCCTGCCAGCTAAGCCCAGACACATTTTTAACCTCCCTTCTCCCTCCCCTCACCCCGTAACAAAGTCTCTGAACACAAGGCTAGAAACCAAAGGGGTCACTGTGGGGGATTCCCTCGGACACTGACCCCATGGCAGCCACACCCCAGTAGGGGAAATATGGAGTCAGGAACTGGCTTTTCCTCTCTCTGATCCTTGTTTTGTTCACTGGAAAGTGGTTCTGCCCAGGGATGCAGCAATACATGTCTCTGGGTGGATTAGGGAGCTGGAAATATCTCCCCCCACTCATTTCTCCCACTGCCCCTTTCAGTCTCTCCTTCCCGTGTCCTCTCTCCCTGCCCCTCTGGCTTGGACAGTCCCATTCCTGGGGGCTTTGCTCTCCCAGGGCTGGATTTTCTCCTGGCAATTAATAATGGGAGGAGAAATGTGGAGGGGCTGTTTGTGCAGAGTCACTTTCTTGCCAGTCCCCAGCACTTTCCCTGAGGTCTTTCAGTTACCTGCAGACTCTGGCTCAGAATTTAGTATTAACTGGGCCCAGGGCTGCCCTAGGGGGCTAGGACCAGCTGGAGAAAGTCATCCCCTGGGCCGGGCAGAGAAGCAGCTTTAATTCAGGTCACTTCCCAGCACAGAACCCCGCTGGGGGAGCAGCAGCTGCTAAGCCTGATCTCCCAGATCACAATGGAGGCTGCAGCATCTGACCCAGGAAGCTGAACCCCAGTAACCTGAGCAGAGAGGGACAGAGCGTTTGAGCAGCTTCCCTCCTTTAGCTCTCTGGGGAGAGCAGCTAATGAGAGCCCCTCCTCACAGGGAGAACCGCTGATCTCATTTGCCCCACTGTCCATCCGGAGTCACTCCTTGTTTTTCCATACAGTGACTCTGGATTAACATTGGTCTCAATGAAACCAGAGTTCAGAAAGAATGAGTCCAGAACGCTGGGGAAGAGGCCATCGTGTGGCAGTGCTGACCCCCCTCCCAACTCCCTCACCCCCAGATATAGGACAAGGATGGTGGGGATGGGGGGGGGCATTTTCCCAACAGAACCGGAAGTTCCTGCAGTTTTCAAGAGGGGAGAAAAGCAAAAATCTGTGATTTCACCTCACAGTGTTTGATTAGTGGCTAGAAAGTTATCACAGTGACTGGGTCTGGCCGGGGAATGTCGGGCAGTGCTTGGAGCCAGGAATCTGGCATAAGCTAATCACGACATGAAGAGGGGTCAGGAGCAGCCCGCAGAGCCCCAGCCAGCCCCCCCCAGATACTCCCTGGGACCCAGCCCCCAGAGTCCCTGGCCAGAGACCTCAGATACCCCTCAGAGCCCCACTGGCCAGAGAACCCCCACCAGATCTTCATTGCCAGGCTGGGAGTCCCAAAGTGTTTTCCCCCTCCCCCCAAGAGACCCCAAAAGCCAGAGACCCCCCAAAAGGGACCCCCACTGGGAACTCAGTCCCTCACTGCCTGCCTAGGATCCCCCCCCCCGCCCTCCAGCAGGATCTGCCCTGCCCTTTGCCTGGCACCCCCTCCTCCCCCCTGCGGGATCCCCTGGTGCTTTACAGGGGCACCCCCTGGCCTAGCGCCGGGGATTCTCCCACACACACTCTGTGCACTGGGCAGGGCAGCGATCCCAGGAGTCTGCGGGGGAAGCCCAGACAGAGCCCCTGGCACAGCACCAGGCTCCCTCTAACCCCCTGTCCCGCCTCCCCAAGAGACGCCCACCCCGGCTGTTCTGCAGCCCCCAGCGATACCCACCTCCAGGACCCACAGCCTCAGGGCTGGGCACATCACACCCACCCCCTGAAACCCCAAATCTCCAGAACCCACCAACCTCACTAGGGTACCCCCTGCCCAGCCACCCAGAGGCCTCCCCCCACCACAATCCCCCTTCAGCTGCTATCTCCCCCCACAGCCCCACCCCCACCCAGCAACACTGTTACCTCACAGTGCCTGAGAAGTGGATAGAAAGTGACCACCGCCCCCTGCTGGCCAGTCACACAGGCAGAGGGAGCCCTGGGGGATGTCTCTTGAACTGGAGTATGGAAGGCCTGGAGGGACAAAATAGATAAGAAATGTCCATGCCTGTCACTAGCAAATAATGGCCACCATGGATCCACCCCAGAGGTGGCTACATCTTAGCACTGCGGGAAGCAACCCCTCACCGAGGCCATTTGTCATGGGGTTTGGGATACTTCTGGACCCACACTGCACTCAGAGTGACCTCCTCATCCCGTGCCAGCTGGAGAAAAGAAAAGGGTCCAGCCAACTCTCCCGTTACCACTTGGAACCACTGATCCCCCAAACAGGGGGAGGCCTCTGGCTTTGATGGGTATTAAATATGTGGCTGGTCTCTTTCTTCTGCAAACATTTTAACAGAGGTAAAGGAAGGAACAAATGATTCGCAAAGGAGACGGGAAAGATGATCCCTGGGCAATTTTACCACCTACAACATCCAGGATGGAGAATGATTCAGGGCAACAGGCAAGAAAGGAGAAGTTGCTGGAATTCAGAAACACAGAAATTGCCTGAATTGCTGGAATTCAGGCAAAACCTGAGCTTTGAGACCAACGTTCAGAAATGAAAGAGAAAGGGTGGAAATCTGAGAGATTTTGGATCCATTTTGGAAATTATAGAGAGGAAAGTGGAAAATCAGAGGGATTTTATATCAGTTGTTGATAGGAGACAAAATCTGAGTGTTTCACATCAATATTTGATAAATGAATAAAGAGGAAATGGGCAACATTTGCAAACATTTTATATCCAGGTTCAAGAATCTGAGAAAAGGTGTAAATCTGAGATTTTCTTGGTATTTTATATTTAGAGAGACAAGGGGAAATCTCAGGGCATATTCAAATAGAAATAGACAACTAGAGAGCAGTGGGGCAAACGTTTAGGGTATTTTATATGAATCTTTGAGATTTGCAAAGAAAATGTGTCAAACTGCGTATTTGATAACAAGAGAGGAAAATACCAAGACCTGAGAGGATTTTATATTGTTGTTAACGAACTAGTGGAAAAGCAGGACTGTTGGACTGGATTTTATACGACTGTCCAATACATAAATACAAAGTAATGGTTCCCCCCACCCCCACCATTGCCATGGGCAGCAGGGAGCCCTTTGAGGAGCTGATTAAAAGGGAGGGGGAGGGGGAGCTGGAAGGTCCCTGGATGAGGGAAAGGGGCAGCAGTGGGGGACGGGCGGGTGACTGGCAACTGATGGTTGGGGTAACTGTGTTGGTAGTTAGGGGCAACAACTGGGATTGGGAAACGGGGGTCTGGGCAGTCCCCATGGGGGACACATGCACCTCCTTTCCCTGCCCTGGCAGAGACCCGGCATCTCCTAGAATATCAGGGCTGGAAGGGACCTCAGGAGGTGTCTAGTCCAACCCCCTGCTCAAAGCAGGGCCAATCCCCAACTAAATCCCCAAATGGGCCCCTCAAGGAGTCAGCTCCCAGCCCTGGGTTTAGCAGGCCAGTCCTCAAACCACTGAGCCATCCCACCCCCACGCCAGGGGCAGCCATGTGCTGGGGAATGACTCAGGGCAACAATTTTCACCTCAACAAGGACAAATCGCTGCAGATCAAGTGGGTGGGAAAATGCCCCTCACTAGAGATGATTTTAACTTGACGTTTGAGACTCATGGGGAGAAGGGGGGAAATCGGGGGAGACGGGAGAGCTGATCATTGGAGGGGAAAGGGGGGAATCGCCCCAGATTTTATAGCCCCATATGAGATACTGAGAGAGAAAAGGGGCAGAACTAGAGAGAATTTGTATCAGGGGCGAGAGGCAAGTGGTACAAACAGGGGAAGGATCCAATTAACTCACGTCCCCCCTTCGCCTGTCCGCCACTCCCCCCCTCCAGGAATTTCCTGGCTGCCCAGAGACAATTCAAACCCCCCCCCGCGTCCCACCGACCTTCCCCTCCCTACAACTCCAGCTTCTCCCCTCCCTGCCTGACACCCCCCATCTCCCCCCACACCACAGGGGATCCCCCCGCCAGGCCCCAGTCTCTGCCCCCCAAATCCCACTGGGGCTGAGGCAGCTCTGAGGCTTCTCTCAGGTTCCCCGGGGCAGAGTCACTTTCCTGCCCAGCCCCAGTGCCCCCCCCGGGCACTTACTCCCCGGGGGGCTCCGTGGGAGGCTGGACACCAGGGATGCAGGACGGCAGGAATGGGGGTGACAGGCCTCCTGTTCCTCAGTCTCACGGCGGGACCCAGGGGGTTCGTCACTCTCCGGCTCGGGAGCGCTGGGAAGACCCGACCGTGGAGGGGCCGTCGCTGGGTGGGGAACGGCCCCGCGCAGGCGCTGAGCACGTCCTTATATCACTTCTGTGGCGGGAAAAGTGCTGAGGAGATGGAACGCTGAGGGCTGGTTTTGGCGGGAAAAACCGGTTTGGGCTGGATTGAGCCTGTCCCCTGATGGTAAACAAGTCCCCTCTCAGAGCTGGAGTCCAGGGGTCAATAGTTCATATGCTCCAGATTGGATCTTATTTTAAAGCCAGTGATTTACCTCATAAACATCTTATTAACCAACTAATGGAACATATTGAACAGTTTATACTTCTTACTCCTAACAATGAGATAAAAAAAAAACAACAGAGACAAACCTTATCGGTAACAGCTAATGTCCTAACTGGGAAATCAGCAGCAGTTTGTAGCTGGGGGAGCGCACAGTCTGAATGTGTATGACCCGACCCCAGCCCCCAGCCCCACATAGCGGTGGGGCTTGGCACTCTCTGTGCATTGGTGTGGTGGCTGAGTGGTTCACCAAGCAGTGACAATCCAAGGAGGTTCCCTGAGTCAGTGTCACTCCTGAGGAGATTCTGCACCAAAAAAATTCTGTGCACAATATTTTAAAATTCTGCAAATTTTATTTGTCAATAAATAAATGTGGAGGCTCCAGCACTGCAGGGGGGAGCACAGGCTGCTGGATGCACGGAGGTGGGAGATCACCCTGCAGCCCCCACTCTCCTCCAGTGAAACAGACTTGGTGGTGGGGGCTGCACCTCTCTGCTGCCTACTCCAGGAGCCCCAAAAAGACTCCCCAGAACTGCTCATGAGGGGCACATGTGCCTTCCCTTTGCTTCCCCATCAGGAAGTCAGAAAGCCTGAGCAGCTGGCCCCGGGCGATTTGAAAGGGCCTGGGGGCTCCTGCCACCACTACCGGCAGCACAGCAGGACTAAAGTGGACTCCTGCCCACCCTCGCGCCGCACGGCGCACCACTCCCAGAAGCATCTGACACATCCCTGCAGCCCCCGTGGGATGTGTCTCTCGCACGCTGCCCCCACCCCAAGTGCCAACTCTGCCATTGGAACTGCAGCAATGGGAGCTGCAGGGGTGGTGCCAGCTGGCAGTGGTGCCAGGAGACCCACGCCCCCCGGGCCTCCTCCATGTAGGAATTGCTGCCAGATGGGGGTGTGGGTCACTTTCGGGAGCTGCCCAAGATAGGTGCCATACCCCAACCCTCTGCCACAGCCCAGATCCCACACCCCGCCCACACCCAAACTCCCTCCCAGAGCCCATCACTGCCCCCCAACTCCCTGCCCCAGCCCAGAGCCCACATCCAAACTCCCTCCCAGGGTCCACCCCCCTCCTCCCCTGCACCCCAACCCCCTGCCCATCCCAGAGCCTGCACCTCATGTACCCAAACTCCCTCCCACAGCGCTTTGGGGGCGGGGGCGAGGAAGGACGGGCAAGACTTGGACCAGTTCTGGGCATCACCAAAAGTTATATAAACCTGGTGACGCTGAGCTGGAGCCCTAGTCACTGCACATCTCTCTCCTTACAGGGGGGACTCTGTGGGGCAGGGCGCTGCTGGGGGTTTATTCCGTCCTTTAATGGCTGTGGAAGGGGACCCGGGAGAGAATTTGCTCCTCTGTTCTCTGCGGACCACGCGCAGGCAGCGCGATTATCTCCAGGGCTGTAACAAAACACAAGCTAGCAGAGGGGGGGAAGGGATTTCCTGCAGGATCTATTCCCAGTGCAGCTCCCAAGCTGTGCCCTGGCGAGCTGTGCCCAGGGGATTTAGATGCTTTATGTAAGGGGACTGTTGCCCCCTTATTAACATTCAGTGGGGGTTTGGTTGCTAGCTCCCAGCATTAAAAAGGGAGGGGTCGATGGGAAATCAGGAGCCTGAGACTGACAGTCCCCAGGAACAATGTGGAGAGGCCAGTGCTCCAGGTCAGCCTGATTGACAGGGTGGGCAGGCTATTCAAGGAGTCAGGAGGCCAGGGGGGTCCCATCCTCCCTGTGAGCTGGAATTGTCTGAGTCACATGGAGTGGGGCTGAGCTAAGGAGAGAGCAGGGGACCCAAGCTGAGCTGATGGTAGCAGAGCTGCAGCCCCAAAGCCAGAGCACAGCCCAGAGAGAGCAGCCCTGCCCTGGAAGCAGAGCTGTAACAACTGGAGCCAGAGAGGCCAGACAAGCAGCCCGGGGAGGTGAAGGCAGAGCAGCAGCAGCAGCCGTGCTGAGGCAGAGCGGAGCAGGAGCAGTCCGGAGCTGGGTGCGGTGAGCAGCTGGGGAGAGCGAGGGGGACCCTGGGCAGTGGGCCCAGCACAGGGAGACGCCTCAGCCAAGAGGCCCTGCAGGCCAGATTTGGAGGGGGATCGTAACCCTGACAGGGCGGGGGTGATGCTGGGGAGAAGGGTCCTGCCACCCAGAGCCTGAGAGTGTGTGGCCACCGCCAGAGCAAGTGTCCAACCTGCAGCGTCCCTGCAGCACAGCCAGGTCCTGAGGAGGCGGCCTGGGACCTACAAGGAACAGATTGTGAAGTGCCCTGATGTCCAGAGACACTTTTTGTGATGGTCCCTGCCATAGAGCGGGGTGATGTGTTTTCCTTTAACCTTTCCCATTTTTTCTTATTTTTAAAATGTTATTGTTAATTAAATAACTTGTATTTGCTTTAAATTGTATGATGTGATCAGTGGGTCAGGGAGGTGCGCAGTGCAAAGAGGGGGACACCCTAGCCCCTGTCCGGGGTGACCACAGCAGGGTTGGGGGTTGAGCCCCCCAGGAATCCTGGGCCCAGCCTTGTTGGGGTTACGAGGACTCTGCCAGACAGGAGAGTGGAAGGGGAGTCCTCAAGGGCAGGGAGGCCTCTGGGTAAAGGAAGTGGGAGTGAGGACTCAGATCCTTTTGCCAGCCCACTTCACCAGGGTAGTGCAGAAGCCAGGAAAGTTCCCCACCATAGTAGGACCATTCCCCCACTTACATCTAGATACAGTACCAGGCACATAGGAGGATTTCCCCTTCTGAGTCATGGAAGCAGAAATTGACTTTTCCTTTCCAGATTTAGCTAATGTTCAGAAAGAGACTCTAGCACCTGCCTTCCAGATCTGAACACCTCAAAATTCAGGAGTGCTCAAGCTCAATTTGGGCAGCTGTTACTTCATTTCTCCCAAATCAAATATACTGATCCACTTATTTGCTGTACAAAATGTAGGATAAAATTGAGCAAGAAATGCTTCCCAGGGGTTATTAGGACTGGAATTGCTATTTTCAACAGCCATTGCCATTTTTTTCTAGTTTTGTTTGTTTGAAAGGAAGACAGTGATATTGCATTGGCAAATTCCCCATAGAAACAAAGAATAACAAAGGCACCTCAACTTTTCTTCATTTATGAAGGACAGTCTTATAATATGCATCCAGGTATCCTCCAATCACACAAGCTGAAAATTGTTCCATTTTAATGCAGTTCTGTAGCCATATGGGAACCAGTCCTGTCTGTGTTCTGTGCACATCCAAAATTCCTGCTGAATGACCCATCCTGGGAGCGAGTTACCAGTGATCCAGGGCTGGGGTGGAAGGATGGTGCAGGTGGGGGGGGGAGCACCCAGATCTGGGGCAGCACAGGATGTGGTGAGGGGAGCCTAGGGCCTGGGACGGCAGGGGGTGTGGGTTGGGGGGGGCGGGGAAGAGCCCAGGGGTGGGGCGGCAGGGGGATGCAGGTGTGGGGAGGCCCAGAGCTGCGGCGGCAGCGGGTGCAGGTTGGGGGGAGCCCAGGGCTCGGGCAGCAGGATGGTGTGAGGGGGAGCCCAGGGCTGGGATGGAAGCAGCCAAAATTTCTTTTGCTTAGGGCGGCAAAAAACCTAGAGCCGGCCCTGCCTCCACGCACTGTGAGGTAGGTAGGAGCGGATCATTATTATCCCTACTCGAAAGAGGGAGAAGCTAAGGCTGAGAAAGGAGAATTGACTTGTCTGAGGTCACACAGCCAGTCAGTGGCAGAGTTGGGAATAGGACCCAAGAGCCCTGATTTTCTAACTAACCGTCGGATCTTGAATTTCATACATTGAATGACCTGAATAAAGTGCTCTGATGAGCTCCAGACCAACAACAGTGACAGTAATTGTTCAGCAAGTATTTGAGGAGAACTGCAAGGTTAGAGAGAATCATGAACTGCTCAGAGACAATTAATGCAGAGAAGCAGCAAAATTCATCAAACATAGAACTGGTTCTGACTTATTTCCTTGGTCTTAAAAGAGAACAAGGACCTGAGTCTCCTCCCTGTCAATAACCCCCTGCTCAGCCCATCAGGGTAGAGACTGAGGACGGGAGGCTGAGGGTTCTCACCAGAGAGCACAAAGGATGGCCCAGGTCACTGGTGGGGATCACTGCCCGAGCACTATTTCAGCCCCACATTTTTGTGTGGACGTCCCACAGTGGGAGCTGCAAAGCCCTCCTCCGTGTGTGTGTCTCACACACACACACACACACACACCCCTCTCCTGCTGGTGGGAGGGGAACAGGAGAAAGGACAAAAGAAGCAAAAGACAAAGAGAAAGGAGGGAGGGATGGAGGGAGGAAAAGGTGAAACAAAAAGGACAAACCCCAATGTCCCCAGTGATTCTAAGGGACAAAATCCCAGGTGCGGAATATAATTCTGCCTCCTTAAGCTCGTGTTTTCCATGCCCAGAATTCAACTGTCACCACATGGATCAGACTGAACAGGTTTCAAACCTCCAGGAGGCTCTTACCTTCTAAACAGGGACGGCTGTTTTCTAGTAAAATCACTAAAAGGGAAGGAGAAAACTCGAAAGAGGTTCCTCCTGGCGCTCACGTCCATGAACCCAAATACTCCCTCAGTCCTCAAAGAGAGACCTGGAGAAGGAGACTTGCTGGAGCAAAGCCACAGGGGTCTCTGAGGTTTCCCTGGCCCCTCGCCCCTGTCCTGCCTGTCTGATGTCAGCATCTCTCTGTGAGGTCACCACCTCCCCACCGCCTTGGACCAATAGTCTGAGGTCCTGCAAAAGGCCTTTGTGATGTCACTGCCACACCCCTCCCTTGCTGTGCCAATGTCCTGCCCCTGGCCAGGCACTTTGCAGGTTTGAGCTACTCCCTGTGGATCACCCCACTCAAGGAGCGTTCGTTCTAGGCAGCAAGCCGGCTAGACAGGAAAACATCAGACACTGCTCCCAATGCTACACTCAGTTTTTCAGGAATTAGTCGACTTTATGGCCAGAAGAGACCATTAGAGCATCTAATCTGACCCCCTGCATATCACAGGCCTCCTGTAGGACACAAGAGCTACTTTTGGGGCAAATACATTCCAGAAAGGCATCTAGTCTTCACTGAATAACATCAAGAGATGGAGAATCCACCACTTTCCTTGGTAACTTGTTCCTGTGGTGAATCATCCTCGTTGTTGACTATTTGTGCCTTAGTTGTAATATGAATCTTTGGTCTGGCTCCCAGCCCCTCTCCAAGGGTTGCAGCTGTCTGGAGGTGCTGCCTTCCTCATTCACACCTCATTCATTCAACAGGGCAATTGATTACAAAGTGGGGGGAAGATCTTATTTTACTTCTAGCAAGACGACATTTTTCTTTTACCTTAGGGGCTCGCTATAACATATTACCAAGGTTCAATACAAAGTCATATACAAGTTATACAAAAATGCATAATGCAGAGATTTATCTAAAACTGCATTGATTGACTGCTATGTGCAGTAATATAGTGACCCCTGGGTCTTCGAATGAGGGTTTATACTTCGGGGCGGGTGGGCACAGAGGTGAGCAGTGAGCTAGCAGAGATTCTAGGAGCAGGGATGGGGGTTTCTGGCAGGGGAGGGAGGAGGTGAAAAGAGGCGAGTGGTGGGTGGGGGACTGACAGAGGACGCAGCAAGCCAGCGGGGGGCTAGGGAGTGAAGAGGGGTGTGATGGTGGGGCAGAGCAGGGAGGGGGCGGGTCCTATTTTACTGCTGTGAAATGGTCACCCTATGTGCGTCGTTTCTTTCCCCCTCTACAGGCTTTCAGATACCATCAGTGCCTTGCTAGTGTGCCATGCACCGTGAGAGATCTCTTCTCTTTGTGTGTGACTGTGTTTCCCTTGTGTGTGAATTTATTCAACAAAATCTTGAGCTTTGTAAGGGCTACCATGAATGAAAAGAAAAAGAGAATCAGAGCTCAGCATTTTCAACACTGAATGGATGAATAAATACTTACATACTGAGAATGATACAATTACTAAAGGAAGCTTTCAAATTTCTAAGGAAATTGCTGCTGCTGGGAAATGCTTCACAGAAGGCGAGTTTTTAAAAAAGTGTATCTTGATTGCTGTATCTGAGTTATGTCCAGAAAAGTGGGGAATATTTGAGAATGTCAGTCTATCACGCATGACTGTACAGAGAAGAATAGCTGACATTTCTACCAATCTAAGTGATCAGTTAAAGCAGAGAGTCAGTGAATTCTACTTTTACTCCCTAGCTATGGATGAAAGCACCGATTTAAAAGACACCGCCCAACTTCTTATTTTTATTAGAGGTACTGATAAAAACTTTGAAATTACAGAAGAACCTGCTGGCATGTGCTTCATGACAGGTCGCATAACCGGAAAAGAAATCTCCAGGGAAATGATAAAGTGCATGAATGATAAGTCGGGATTAGATTTCACAAGCTTGGTGGCCATTTGTACTAATGGTGCTCCAGCAATGTGCAGAAAAAATGTTGGAGCAGTTAGTCTTCTTGAAGAATTTATCGGGAGACAAATAACCAAACATCACTGCATTTACACCAGCAGGTTTTGTGTGGCAAAGTGTTAAAATTTGAGCCTGTAATGTCAGTGGTAGTTTCCATTGTAAATGACATCTGTTCTAGAGGACTAAAACATAGGACATTTCGAGCCTTTCTTGAAGGGGTAGCCACTGAGTGCAGCGACTTGATCTACCATACAGAAGTGAGGTGGCTGAGTCGAGGAAGAGTGCTCCAGTGTTTCGTTGCTTTGAAAGAGGAGGTAGCAAAATTCCTAGAAAGTGGGCCAATAAAACTCCCAGAGCTTGAGAATGAGTCCTGGATTCAAGATCTCTTTTTCTTTTGTGCTATTACAGCCACCTGAATGATCTCAGCATACAACTTCAGGGGAAAAATCAACTTCTATTTCAACTGTGTGCAGCAGTGAAAGCTTTCAAAATGAAATTGAAACTTTTCAGAAGTCAGCTGTCAAAAGGTGAAATGTGTCACTTGTGCACAGTGTATCCATCAGCACAACCATGCCAAATTAGGAGAAAAATATGCAAAGCACATTCATCTTTTGATTAAAGAATTTGACAGAAGACTTACTTTATCCAAAGAAGAAGACATCCAATTGAAGGGGATTGAAGATCCTTTTTCTGTGGATCCAGAGGAAGTGCCACTAGATTTGCAGTTGGAGGTTAGTGAACTTCAATGTTGGGCAGTTTACCGAAATAAGCACAGAGAAAGCAGCCTGCGGGACTTCTACAAAAGTCTGGACAATGAAAAATATAAGAATCTTATTGAAGTTGCACTGAAAACGTTCAGCATTTTTGGAAGCATGCACATACGTGAACATTTTCCAACATGAATAAAAACAAAGTTCTTCTCTGACTGACGACCATTTGGAAAACATGAAAATATCCACGTCAAATATTACCCCTGAATACGACAAGCTTGTTGCCGAAAAGAGATGTAATATCTCTCATTCAATTTGCAAGGTAATTATGAAAAGTACAAATGTTTTCTTTCAACGGAAAAGATGTTTTTCATTTTTCCATGATTCATAAAAAAATTGTTTAATTGAACATTTTTTAAAGTATCCCCCCCTTCCTTTTTGGCCCACAGCTGTTTCAGCACTGGGGAAGAAGGGGTTGTTTCCACGGGGCCAGGTGGCACTGGCGGTGGGGTTGTTTCTGCAGGGCTGGGGGGTTTTGGCCCTCAGCTGTTTTCTTTGGAGTAATATGGCCGTCGCTGCTTTACAAGTTGTGCAGGCCTGACTCAGAGCATCCATAAGGTGTCTCACCTATGTGGATTCTCTGATGTCTGATAAGGTTTGAGCTCTGATTGAAGTTTTTCCCACACTCAGAGCACGTGTAGGGCATCTCCCCAGTGTGGATTTTCTGATGTGAAATGAGGGTTGAACTATGAGTGAAGCGTTTCCCACACTCAGAGCACGTGTAGTTCATCTCCCCAGTGTGGATTCTACGATGTGTGATAAGGTGTGAGCTCCAATTGAACCGTTTCCCGCACTCATGGCATGTGTAGCGTGTGTCTTCCAAGTTGATTCTCTCACTTGTAATAAGGTCTGAGAAGCTACTGAAGTTTTCCTCTGGCCTCTGCTGAGTCTCACAGGCTTTTGCTTTTTCTGGGAGTCCACAAATCCCGGAAACATTCCCTTTGGATCTTCCTGATAATGTCCCATGTGGTTCTACTTGCTCAGCATCTTCCTGATGGGGTTTCTCCTCCTCATTATCACTCACCATCCCAACACCTGATGGAGACAGAGAGAATGAGACATAGGTCACTCCCTGCACCTGAGAGAAAGGAAATCTCAGAGAGAGGAATGGAAAAGGATGAACAAACCAAAATGTGTGTGGGAGAGATCAAACCTATCTGGAGCTGATTTTCCCAAAGCCCCTCCCCAGAGGAGAAAGGAACGGATCAGTTTTGGTCTGCATCTCACCAGAACTCTAAGGGGAAAGCGAGGTTGGGGAGGGACCTGCTGCCAGTTGTTAGTCAGGATACGTGGGAAGCCCGAGTGACATCTACATAATGATTCCATTTTTGCAGGGAACAATCCTGAACTTGGGAGAGCTCACAAAGTCTTTGTAGGGCATCCCAAATATTTCCTGTATTCACAGACAGTTCTTGAGTTGGTTTAACCACTTACTCACATGTGCAGGCAGCTCTCGGGAGCACTTCTGTCTCAGAGACTTGGAGATCTGGGACCCACGGCTCTTCCCCTCGTTCCAAAAATGACATTAGGTTTGGAAACTGGAAACTCTATTCAGGGCAAAGAAAAGAAGGGAGGTCAGTAGAATTTGTGGGATACTTGTCACAGAAAATTCCATCGTTTTAAGCCCAGCACATTTTTAAGCAGTAACATCCCAAGGCCAGCTTCCTTGGCTCAAAGTGACAGGAAAGTTATTATTATAAAATCATCTTCATTACCTTAGTGCCTAAGGGCCAACTAACAGTGGGTCCCCATTGTGCCAGGCAAAGTACAAACAGAGAATAGTAGCTGGGCCATGCCCTGAAGAATTTACAGTCTAAATAGACAAGACAGACACAGAAGGGGGGAAGGGATAGAACCCACTGTTAGAATAGAGATATTCAGGCCTGCCTGTAAAGCCGATGCTTTAAGAACTTACAAGTATTTTTATCAATTCGCTAGTTACAGGAGTATGAAAACAAAGAATCAAAATCTCAGTCCACCTGTGTCTGGGCCTTCTCTCACTAGGCTAGTCTGAGGACTTGTTCTTAGGCTAAGGCAGTGGTCCCCAAGCTTTTTCGTCTGGCAGGCACCGGATGATGAACCACCAAGGACCGTGGCCGGTGGACAAGCATCCGCTGAAATGCCGCCGAGAAGCAGCAGCATCAAGAGGCATCACCGCTGAAATAAAGCCGAAAATCAGTGGCATTTTGGCGGTGACGCCTCTTGATGACGCTGCTTCTCAGTGGCATTTCGGCAGATGCTTGCCCATCGGCCACTACGCAGGCGCACATAGATGCCCTGGCGGTCACCATGGCACCCACAAACACCGCGTTGGGGACCCCTGGGCTAAGGCCTTTGGCTAAGCAGCAGGGGCAGCCATAAGCTGGGAAGCGAAGGGTCACATCCTCACATCCCAAACCAGTCACACTGAAATAAGGTGCTACTGAGCTGTTAGGAAGATGATCCTGTCCTGATAGCGCCCATCACCACCAGATAAAGATACAGATCTTAAGATGGTTAAAGAAAACCTAGTTTGACAGCATCCGGTCTGGCAAGAAATCACTTATCAATGGCTCCCGCTGTGAAACCCTCATTTCTGTATTGTTCTAGCTTTATGGCCCCCACTTTCCTGTTGTTTATGTGTCTGGTTTTCTAATTGTTTCTCTCTTCTGTACAATTAATTGTGCTAGGTGTAGCTGAGAATATTACTATATAAACTGGGGTCAAACAGGAGGGGGAAGGGAAATTGGAATCATGTTTGCTAAGTGGAGGGAACAGGAACAGGGACACAGGCAAGGTTCTGCGGTGTCAGAGCTGGGAAGGGGCACACGGGGTAAATGCTCTTTGGCGTCACAGATGGTCAGGGAGACACAAGGTAAATGGTCTGTGGTGTCAGAGCTGGGAAGGGGGATGTGACGGGTTGGGTCACAGAAACCCCTTGGAACTGCCACTTGATGTGCTGAGATGACCTCTGAGTCCATTTTCCCTGCCAGCTTGGGACTTCAGTACTGTCTTGTTGAGCCAGACACGCCAGCCTGCTGCAACACAGACCCAGGTCTGAACCACGGCCCCCAGAAGCTGAAGACTTATCTGAAAACACTTTAAGAGGTGCTCCTATCTCCAGCACCCAGATACCCAGTTCTCAATGGGATCCAAACCCCAAACAAATCCGTTTTACTCTGTATAAAGCTTATACAGGGTAAATTCATAAAGTATCCACCCTCTGTAACACTGACAGAGAGATATGCACAGCTGTTTGCTCCCCCAAGTACCAATTACTTGCTCTGGGTTCATTAATAAGCAAAAGCGATTTTATTAAATATAAAAAGTAGAATTCAAGTGTCTGTTATTACTTGGAACCAGAACAAAGTAAATTACCAAGGAAAATAAAGCAAAAACACACAAAGCTAAACCTAATACAGTCGGCAACTGAATACAGATGATAATCTCACCCTCAGAGATGGTCCAATAAGCTTCTTTCACAGACTAGACTCCTTTCTAGTCTGGGCCCAATCCTTTCCCCGGTACAGTCCTTGTTCCAGATCAGGTGGTAGCTAGCGGCTTTCTCCTGATTGCAGCCCCCTTTGTTCTGTTCCACCCCTTTATATACCTTTGGCACAAGGCATGAATCTTTTTTCCCTTTGGTCCCCTCTCCTTCTAAATGGAAAAGCCCCAGGTTTAAGATGGATTCCAGTACCAGGCGACATGGTCACATGTCCTGAGAGACCCCTTCTTCCCGGCCTGACTCACAGGCAGGCTTGAAGCAAACAGAGTAAATGTCCGAGTTGATGGGAGCCATCAAGATTCTAAACTAACATTAATGGCCCACACTTTGCATAACTACAACAGGAGTTCAGAGTTACATTTTATAGTCCTAGTTTCAGCTATAAGAATGATACATTCATACAGCTAGGATGAACACACTCAGTAGATTATAAGCTTTGTAATGATACCTTACAAGAGACCTTTTGCATGAAACATTCCAGTTATATTACATTCACACATATATTTTCATAAAATCATATGGAGTGCAACGTCACAGGGGACACGGGGTAAACGCTCTGCGGCGTCAGAGCTGGGAAGGGAACACTGGGGAACTGTCTCTCTCAGCATATAGAGATACGCCCAACTGGTGTGAAGGGCTTCGGAATATGCTTGCTTGGAAACTAACCCCAATAAACATGGCATTCTCTGCGCTTCAGACTTCTGGTCATTTGCTGCTTGCAGTTTGCGTGAGAAGAACCAGGGAAGTGGGAGGGTGAAGAGAAAGCCCTGTAACAAAACTGACATGACCTGATAACCGAGATGTAAGCCTTTAAGGAAGGTTTTAATACACTTTGGAACTGATCAGGGATTCCCACGAGGACTGGTGAGGGGGTGATGGTAAATATAAAACAAGAAAAGGTTCTGTGTGTGTATCTTTTCCCCATTAGGCTTAACTTCTGGCACTGTCATGGATCCACAGGATCTGTGCAATGCCCTGGCTTTTAAACAGTCCTTGGGAGGTGCTCCTTGAGTGCGCTAGACCCCCAAGGGCTCCCACTCTTCTACAAGGACAGGCCATGTAGCTTCAACACCTGAGACTGAGCCTCTGGCTTCAACACTCCTACTTCAACCTGTGAGCTCTGCCAGCAGGTCCAGCTGAACGACACTCCTGTTCAGAGACTGTTCCTCAGTCAATGCACAGAGCAAGTTTTTGCTGTGAAACTGGGCAGACTTTTAAAACATAGCAGGGTTCATTAGTCAACTGAAACGCAGCACTGGAAAGTCCTTAGATTAGGACAGAGAAGCGAAGATGACAATATAGTCCATACTGGCGAATGCCCTTGAGCCAGGCTGCTGTAGAAAACAGCTTGGTTTCCTTTCACTGTGCCTGTTCATTTGTCTTTGCTCTGGTAGAGCTCCCTGCATCTGTGAGCCCAGTTCTTCCTGCTCCCAAAAACATAACGAGTCCATGTGTGCTTCACTCAGCCAAGCTGAGATCCTCCCATGTACAGGTGACAATTATTCCCTTGTCTCTGTCGGGTATCCCATTGATCTAGGTTGGCCCCAGCCAGTCCTTAATGACCCATTCGTATCACCCCATGACAACTATGTGACAAAACACCTCATGTCTCCTCCTCTTTATAATTATAGCAATACCAATCACAGAGGGAAACTGAGGTGTGTATTGGCATCATACAAGTATCACCAAAATTCCCACCTCTCTCTCACACACACAGCTCACAGCCCCTGGAGAGAAAGCAAAGCACAGGAACTGGACGTTAGTCCAGTGAACACAGTGGAGGACAAGCTGCAATACTCACACCCTGGTCAAAAAGGGAGAGGCATGTGTGTCCCTACCCATAGAGAGGGGCTGGCTAGAGGCCTGATACCTGAGGGGCCATTCCTTGAGCAGACCATAGAGGCAGGTCAAAGGCTTAGCTACCCCTGAACTGTGACATTCCCCAAAATGTGCTTTTGCAATTAGGAAATCTAGTGACTCAGGTGTAATGGGAGGGAGAATTAAACTCCCTCAGTGTGTGGAGAAGGCTGGGGAATTAAGCAATAAAATTCAGGAGCAACAGCCTCTAATTCTTCCGAAAAGAAGGAAGTTTGGGGTGGGCTTTAGCAATTAGGTTGCACCACATTCATAGATTGGAATTGTTAATTAATAAGTGAGGTAAAGGCTTGATGCTTAATTATGGACTTCCCAAAGGCCACGTATGGGTTGGGGCAGCTATTGACATTCTTGTAATCAGAGTAAAGGAGCAGATGTGGTATATCGCCATCCTATTACCATAAGGAAATGGATAAATACCTCTCCTGGTTTCCAAATTTTCATTTTGTCGGGTCCCCAAGACAGTGTAAACTGAAGCAGGGCCTCCCTTCTGATGGCCTCCCTTGCCCCTCGATCTTTGTTTCCAACCATGTCCATAACTTGTAAGTATGCACAGTGCAAGACCCTCTTTACTCTATTTATCTTCATCTAATCGTTACGTGTATTGATCCTTGCCTATGATTTCAGTTATAACTGTCTCCATTCAATCAAGTTTCTGTGTTTCACCAAATTTCATCTCCTCCATTAACTGTGAGTAGCCATGTACAAGGGCAAGTTGTGCCCCAATACGTCATCTTATAGGTGTAAAAATTGCACAGGCTACACCACCACCCTGTGACATCATCAACAAAGTGCCCATTTGTGCCTGGGTAGGGGCCCTGCTCTGGGAGGGAGGATGCAGCAAGGACTCAGGGTCGGTGGCCGGGGTTGCTGTGCCTAGAGATGGGGAGGTTATATGGGGAGGGGGGTAATGAGTGGGAGAGGGAGGTCAAGAGTTATAATAATAATATTTGGGGGGGAAATGTATAATGACGTGAAAATGAACAGAAAAAAACCTGGAGTATAGGCTCTAAAGCTTGGGCAGGGATTTGGGTCTAAAGGTCTGGGATCCCCCAGAGTTCTGGATCCCCAAACCTCTCCTCCCTCCCACTGACCCACCCAGCCCACTTCCTGGGTGCCCTTCCCCCACACTCCCCCCCCCTTCTTCCCATTACTCTCAGTCGGCACCACCTCCCGGCACCTTGGGAGCTTCTTGTGTTCCCTCCTCGTCTCTCAACCTCCTCCCTCCCTGCTGCTTCTTAGCTCTAGCCCTGCACACACCCTCCCCATGTCCTGGCACCCCAGAATTATCTACTCCCCCCTTCTCCTCTCCTCCCCTCCCACAGCTCTGTTATCCCTTCACCCGTGGGGTCCTGAATGGCAACATTATACGCTCTCCTATCAAAAGAGGAGCTCGTCTGACTGTCACACAAGCCATGCATGAGTCACACACCTATTTACTCAATTTAGAATTCTACAGGCGACGTATTTTCCTCCTAAAATGAGGAAAAGGCATGAAAGTTACAGTTATTAATGTAGTTATGAATGTATCCTATAAGGATCCATTAAATGCAATTTTAAAATTACTGACAGCAACAAAAAGGCAAATGTCTAAAAATTATCCCAGTGCGTGGGAGATGAGGCAAAAAAAGGCAGGGAAGAAAACTTGTCAAAACTTGTATGATGAATAAAGGTATAAAGTTATTACTGCTCAGGTTCTTCAGAGACCCCACAGCTTCTAATAACCCAGGGGACAGGACTCCTTATCCAGCGAGGTCACATTCTCATAGTTCTCCTGCATGACATCCCAGTAGAGGGCTCTCTGAGTGGGGTCCAGCAGAGCCCCCTCTTCCCTGGTGAAATGCACAGCCACCTCCTCGAAGGTCACCGGCCCCTGAAAGAGCAAGAGCCCAACACTCAGTACCTGCTGCCCCACTCACAGCCCCACACTCATGGGGCAGAGGAGCCAATCAAATGGAAGCTCTGGGTGGCTCACAGGCAGGAGTCCCACCCCCACCCCGCTCAGAGCATCCAGGAAATGCCAGGGGGAGGGGACGAAGCGAGAGCCCCTTGTCTCTCCCAGCAGATCCATCCCCCCCTACTAGCCACAGACGGACACAGGAAATGGAGGCCCTGGCAGGTGCAGGGAGAGCTCGCTGGCAGGGAGCCCAGCGCTGTTCTCATGGTGAAGAGCTGGACGGGGCCAGACTTAGTGGGGGGCAGACGACATGAGGGTCCAGGGGGGCCTTGCTGAGGGGGTTCCTCCAGCAGGGGTGTCCTGTCTCTCCTCCCCTCACTTCTCTTCAGCTGTCTGCCCCTGCAGCTCTTCCTGCAGCCCTGCCCGCCCCCCCCAACTTGGAGCTGCCCCGGCCAAGCTGCTCCCAGGAGCCTCCTGTGCTGTGCGGGGCGGGGGGAGGGGGTGTGTGGCCCCACCCTCCTGCCTCTGTGCCCAGTCTCTGCTGAGCTGAGGTGGGGGGACAAGATTCTGTGCTGCTGCCTCTGGGTCAGGAGTGGGGGCTGCTGGCCCCTGCTGCCGTGTGAACGAGCCTTTGGACTAGTGAGTGCCGCTGGGCTGGGAGTGACAGCGGGTGTGTCTCACACTCCCCCCCCCCCACACCCCACCACAGACACTTCAGTTACTGTTGTTACTTCCTTTTACTTCCTGTCAAAATGCACAAAGTACATGTAGTCTCTGTAATTTTATTCTTCACGTTCGGTCAGGATGACAGTGCTGGTAGTTTAGCTTTAACTGGTTTGTGCATTTCATCATTTTATTTCTGTCTTATGCTTAAATTCAGTTCTCTGAGTAACGAGTTCTAAAATGCCTCACCTGTCCTGGCTGGAGTAATTATCATTATTACTGTTATTACCACATTTTGCTTTGGCATTCGTTATTTAAATGGTACTGGCAAATAATAGACTGTACATTTTGCTTGTACTTACCTTAGCAGGGCTCATTTAAAAAAATATAGCTAAACTCAAAACTTCAGACACTGTGCAGATGAAGGTCACATCTTCAGATTGTATTTTTAGTCTGTGACGAAGCAGGGAGTGGGGAGGATTGAGCTGGGGATGTTGCGGGGGAGTTTTACTGGGACTGTCTGCATTGGGGATGGGATATCAGGGTGTGACTTCACTTGAGAGTTGATAGCTGAGCATTTAACCTGAGCCCAGGAGGGGGATGGGCCCAGGTGACACCTTCTGCCTGAGGAAACTGGACAAAGGCTGGAGGAGGAGCCGGGGGGTGTGTGGCTGGAGGAGACGGCTGGAGGGGGGAGTTCAGTTTGGAGCTGGCTGGGGAAATGGAGGGAGGCCAGAACCGGGTCTGGCTCCCTACCCCCCAAGACGGACCTGACCAAGGGGTCCTGTTGTCTGTACCTACGAGCTCTGTTTGGGACTGTGCTCCTGTCGACTAATAAACCTTCTGTTTTACTGGCTGGCTGAGAGTCACGGTGAATGGCAGGAAGTGGGGGAGGTGCAGGGCCCTGTCTCCACCAAACTTCATGGTACAGTTATATCTGGAAAGTAACTTAAAATTTCTATGAAAATAAACGCAGCTCCAAGTATGATACTAATAGCAATGATGGAGTCAAATGTTAGTGAGTCACATACATGATCGTGATCAGTAAAAATAAATGCCAAAATAACTAGAAAAATAAATTCCCGTTCTTAATAAAAGAGAAAAAACCTTAATCACCTGTGTAAAATTAAGTAAATATGTTTTCAGTGGAGTGAAAAACAATCTACTAAAATAGAGGAGATAATGGCACTAACACAGAGCGTTTTTCTTAAAAATAAATAAAATCTGCTTACTTTCTCTGTTTATCTCTGCTAAAGATAGGGTAAAAAGTATCAAACTTGTGTTTCTGATACCTGCATCAAAGCTCCAGAACTGATACCTCAAGGCTTGGGATAGGGAATATCTTGCTGTATTATCTCCAGATTGTTCTAAATTTACATTTTAAATTGAATATGTGGCTGTAATTGGAGTCAGTATATATTTATCTTTCTTTATATAACAATTAGATACAGAGCTCGTCAGCGAATTTCTAAGTTATTTTCTGCAAAAAAACCTACAGTTTTCAGGGCATCAGTAGCCCCTGGGATCACAGTTAAAGTTGCCCCCGCCCCAAAATCTGAAATGGCCCCTGGTGAACCAGGAGCGGACACAGGGCTGCAGGGTATCTGGGGCTCCAGCAAGATGCAGCTCCGCTCCGCCTCCTCCCCTGAAAGCTCTGCCCTGCTTCTCCCTCTCCCCCCACTTCCCGTGAATCGTGTGGGAAGCCTCCGTTCCGCCTCCACTGGCCTGAGTGTGAAGCCGCCTCTTGCTTCTCCACGCTCCCAGGCTTCCCGCGCGAACAGCTGATTTGCAGGAAGCGGGGAGGTGGAGGACCGTGAGCTTTGCTTGACCCAGTGCTCTAGGCACCGCGCGGCAGCGACGTGACCCAGCTCCAGCCAAGCGGCGCAGCTGTAGCACCGCCAGCCACCTCCAGGCAGGAGGGGTCGGGGCAGTCAGAGGGTGGGGAACAGGGGAGTTGAATTGGGGCAGGGGTCCCAGGGGAGCAGTCAAGGAGTGGGGGTTGGATGGGGCGGTGGGAGGCAGTCAGGGGCAGACGTTCCAGGGGCAGTCAGGGAAGAGAGAGAAGGGGTGGCTGGATGGGGCAGGGCCCTGGGGGAGCAGTCAGGAATGAGAGGAGGGGTTGGATGGGGCAGTAGGGGGCAGTCAGGGAACAGGGAAGGGGGATGGATGGGGCAGGGCTCTTGGTGGGGGCGGCATCAAGGAATGCAGGGAGTTGGATGGGGCAAGAGTCCCGGGGGGCAGGGGCAGGCCACGACCCACTTGTGGGGTGAGGAGGGAACCGGTTGTTAAGATTTTGGCAGCTCATCACTGGAACCACCCCTCTACTGATGATCAGTCCATGAGAGACTCATCAGCCCCTAATACTATTGTTCAGGATGTGAGTAGAACTAGAGTTGTAACTTTTGCACAGGTCTTTATAGAATTTCTGTGCGCTTGGGTCGTCATAACCTTAACTGTAACTTTAATAAAACTTGTAAAACTGACTAGACCTTGTGCTTGTGAATGTCTGTGTGGTCACTACCCTTGGTCTTTGTGTGTTCCTAGAGACTGTACATTTGAAGCAAGTAACAGAGGCGACTTTCACTCTGTTAAGCTTGAAACTGTCGCCACCAGAGCCGACCCCGCGGGGGTGTAATGCCACATTACAAACTGCACTTTACATAAAATAAAAGGTTGCACAATACACCACACAGCAGGCCACCCTCACTTCTCCACTGCTGCTGGCGGTGGCATGGCCTTCAGAGCCGGGCGCTCGGCCAGCAGCCGCTGCTGTGAGGCCGCCCTGCCAGTGCTGAATTTGTGCCAGGGCTGAACACTGGCGCCTCTTTCAATACAAACTAAGCACTGGAGGGAGGCATCAGGGTCTGGTCATGATGGTTGGGAGCCCGTGACGGCCAGGAGGGATGGGGGGCACCAAAATACAAGTTCACCCAGGGCACCATTTTCTCTAAGGCCAGCCCTGGAGCTGGGTAGGGGAGAGGGGCACATCCCCTAAGGCCGTGGTTCTCAGCTAGGGGTCCCTGGACCTCTTGGGGGGCTGCGAGCAGGTTTCAGGGGGGGCCTCCAAGCAGGGCCCGTGTCAGACTCGCTTGGGCCCAGGGCAGAAAGCCCAAACCTCCCTGCCTGGGGCCAAAGCCTGGGGCCTTGAGCCCTGCCACCAGGGGCTGAAGCCAAAGCTTGAGCAATTAGCTTTGCGGGGGGGCCTGTCACATGGGGCCCCAGGCAATTGCCCTGGTTGCAACCCCCTAACGCCAGCCCTGGCTTTTATATGCAGAGAACCAGGCACATGCAGGGCCGTGGAGTTTTTAATAGCACGTTGGGGGCCTTAGAAAGAAAAAGGTTAAGAACCTGCCCCCTAAGCCTCCCTGGTGGGTGCCCCTCACATCTCACAGCAGCCGCTGGTTAATCAGGTCAGGCTCCAGCCCTGGGATTCTGGTCTGTTTTCCTAGCCCCACCTAGGGGGGTTGTTTCCTGTTCCACAAATTAGAGCATTTCCACCTTCTAACCCCATGGGTCTGTTCCTAGAAGGGAAGCCACATATTGAACAAGTCCCAGCAGGTTTGCTACACCCTGGCCTCCTCCCATTCTCCACCCTGGGAATTTCCTGCCCTGCCCCAACCTCCAAACCAGACTGCCCAAGCCTCCCACCTCTTGTGTATTTGCTGTCCCTCACCCCCATAATCCCTACCTGAGCTGGCTCCACTGCAGCTGTTTCCCTTCCCTGTTCCATGGGAGGATGGGACGAGCTGGAGCAAAACATGGACGACATCCTGCAGCCTGGCAGGGCGAGAAGGGCAGTTGTGGAGGTTTCAGAACAGGCTTTAGTTCATGTCACATCACGATTCCCCCAGGATCTTTCCCTGCAGAGACACAGCCTAAGCTCTGCCATGCTGGGAACATGCTCCATCTCTTTACTGCAGGGGAGACCTGGCCCCTCCTGCCAGGCTAAGCCCACAGGGAGATTTTTCAGCCTCCCCAGTAATAAAGTCTCTGAACAAAATGCTGGAAATGAGCAGAACCGAAGGGACACTGGCTCCTCCCTTCCCCTCCTGTGCAGCCATGTCCTGTCGCTGGCAGAGATCAGCCCCACCCATCTCCGTCCCAGAGGCAGCCGTGTCTGCGGGCTCCCCCAGCCAGCACCTACTAACCACCACCCACGCTGGGGGAGTGACACAGGACAGCAAATTCCACCTACCCAAGGACAAATTGCTGCAGATAAACGGGCTGGGTTCACATCCCAAAGCTGAGGAGCATTTAAGAATTACAGAGAAAATAGGGAAAATAGGAGACTAGAGAGTCAATAATTTTAGGGAAAACGAGGGAATCTCCTTGGATTTTCTAGCCACATGTGGGGAGGGGAGAGAGAAGGGGAAGAACCAGAGAGAATTGTTCTCAGGTTTTGAGAGGGAAAGAAATGGCACAAACAGGAAAAGGATGCGAGTGGCTCACCCCCGTGACCATAGGCGTGTGCGGCACATTTCATTAGGGTGCACACCCAGGGAGCCCCGCCCTAGCCCCACCCCATCCACTGCCTCCCCCTTCCTGCCCCCTGGCTGCCCCCCTCAGAACCTCCAAACCCCCCTGCTCCTTGTCCCCTGACTGCCCCCTCCTGAGACCCCCCCAGTGTAACTGCCTCCCTAGGACCCAACCCCCTACCTGTCCCCCTGACCCTTATCCACACCCCAGACAGACCCCCGAGACTCCCACGCCCCATCCAACCGCTTCCCACCCCCTGACAGGACCCCCCAGAACTCCTGACCCATCCAACTCCCTCTGCTCCCTGCCTGCCCCAACCCTGCTCCACCCCCACCCCCCGAACCCTCAACCCATCCAACCCTCCTGCTCCTTGTCCCCTGACCGCCCCCTTCAGAGACCCCCCCCCACCGTCTAATCACCCCCCCAACTATCCAACCCCCCCCTCCCCACCTCCTGGCAGCTCTGTCTAGTGCCTGCTCCCACCCACACACTCAAAGTGGCAGAGGAGGTTCCCTCTCCTTCGGGGGGAAGGTTGCCTAGTGGTTAAGGCACAGGACTCAGGCTCAGGTGTTCTGGGTTTGAGTCTCTGCTCTGCCACAGACTCCCTGCTCAACCTTGGGAAAGTCACTTCACCTCGTTGTGCCCTAGATCCCACCTGCCCAATGCGGCCAACACTGACCCTGCCTCCTGGGCTAAATCCATCCATGGCTGGGTGATGGGGGGGTGGGCAATGGAGATACCAACATGGGGAGATTTGGGCTGAATTTCTCCACAGCCGGAGAGTGAGAGCCAGCTCCACAGGGGGGATGGGGCGACAGGGGCTCAGGCCAGCTCCACGCAGAGGGGGGTCAGGGCTTCAGCCCTGCAACTTCTGCCCTAAGGTGGCTGGGGCTCCCGAGCCGGGGACTTCAGCCCCACATCTTCTGCCAGGGTCCGGGGTTCTCCTCCCCTGCCCCAGGGTGGCTCCTCTCCCCCCGTGCAGCTCCTGCTGGGGTCTGGGCTCCGCCCCCCACCTCCCAACCCAGCGGGGCTTCTCCTCCCCTGCCCCAGCCTGGCGCTTCTCCCCTGCCCCGCGCACTGCAGCTCCTGCAGGGGCCCGGGGCTTCTCCTCCCCACCCCAGCGTGGTTCCAGCCGGGGCTCAGGGCATTGGGGTGCCGGGGCTCCCCCCCTGCGCACGCCTGGGCCCGGGACACTCACACACACACTCTGCCCCGGGGCTCCCCTGGTGCCCAGAGACCGATCAACCCCCCGCCTGCCCCCCCCGCCCTTCCCCGCCTGCTGCTCCGGCCTCTCCTCTCCCCTCCCGCCCCGCCAGCCGCACCCAGGGGAACCCCGGGCCCCAGGCTCTGTCCCCACCTGGAGCCCAGCGGGGCCGGGGGCAGCTCCTGCTGCAGCTGAGAACAGCGGCTCCGCTCCGGCCCGGGCGGCTCCAGCGCTGCCGGCAGCATGTGGCCACCAGGGAGCAGCTGCTGAGCCCGGGCTCCTGCGTCACAATGTGCCAGAGCCCCGCCCGCAGGAGCTGCCCCGCCCCCGGGCTGTGTCAGAGCCCCGCCCCCAGCCTGAGCCCCGCCCCCAGGAGAGGCCCCGCCCCCGGGCTGTGCCAGAGCCCCGCCCCCAGGAGCTGCTCCGCTCCCGTCTGTGCCACCCAGCCCCCTTGAAACACCTCCCCCGCGCCACCCATCCCTGTGGAAACAACCCCCCCCCACAGCGCAGCCCGCCCCACAGAAACCAACCCTCCTTCCCCAACACCGCTCCACCGAAACAGCTGGGGGCCGAAAAGGAAGGTTTGGGGGAGGGGGAAGAAACGGCCCCCGTAGGGTGATCAGATCTCACCATCACACCCCTCTTCACCCCCTAGCCCCCCCACTGGCCTGCTGCATCTCCTGCTAGTCAGTCCCCCACCCACCACTCACCTCCTTTCACCTCCTCCCTCCACTGCCAGAAACCCCCCTGCCCACCCCTAGAGCCCCTGCTGGCTCACTGCTCACCTCTGTGCCCACCTGCCACTTGCCCACCCGCTCGCCCACCTGCTCCCCACTTGCCCCCTCACCCCCCCAAGTATAAAGCCTCATTCAAAGACCCAGGGGTCACTATATCACTGCACCCCACAGTCACTCAGTGCGGTTGTAGATAAATCTCTGCATTATGCATTTTTGTATAACTTGTCTATGACTTTGTATTGAACCTTGGTAATATGTTATAGGGGGCCCCTAAGGTAGTGTAATTAAGGTAACAGAAAAATGTCTTTTTGCTAGAAGTAGAATAAGATCTCCCCCCCGCCCCGGGTAATCAGTCGCCCTGTGGAGTGAATGAGGTGGGACTGAGGAAGGCAGCACCTCCAGACAGCTGCAACCCTTGGAGAGGGCCTGGGAGCCAGACCAAGGCCAATCAGACTTGGCAAGTGGGCTGGCTAGAGAAGAGCCGACACACTGACGGCCTCGGGGGTTAGGAGCAAGCACCTTTCTGTGGGAACCCCTCTGTGCAGCACTGGGACAACCCCCAGCCCAGAGAAACGCAGCAAAAAGGACCAACAGACACAGTCCCGGATTATGAATCTCGGAGATTTGCTCTCCATCCACCGACTCGCTGCTTAACTCCTCACTCCTCCCACCCCAGTATAAAGCCTCATTCAAAGACCCAGGGGGGGGTCACTATATCACTGCACCCAGCAGCCACTCACTGCAGTACCAAACATTAAACTACTGAAAATGGCGCCCCCCCCCAGCCACCGACGTTTTGGACTAGAAAGCTTTGCCCCAGACATCCCCTTCAGAAGACATCCCCAGACGGGCTGAGGGATACTGGTGTGACCTCACCTGGCAGCCCCCAAAGAAGGAACTGGGGGGACTAAGTGGACAGGGCCCCTCTCTAGCTGAAGCCTGGCAAGGGAGGTACGTGGATCCCACCAGAATTTAAAATTAAAAGTGAGGGAGGGGAGGCTCTGCTGGACCTGGGCAGCTCTAGATACAGCCCCAGGCACGTAGGAGGATTTCCACTCCTGAGCCATGGAAGCAGAAATTGACTTTTCCTTTCCAGATTTAGTTAATGTTCAGAAAGGGAATCTAGCACCTGCCTTCCAGATTTGAACACCTCAACATTCAGGAGTGCTCCAGCTCAGTTTGGGCAGCTGTTACTTCATTTCTCCCAAATCAAATATACTGATCCACTGTCATTTGCTGTAGAAAAAGTAGGATAAAATTGAGCAAGAAATGCTTCCCAGGGGTTATTAGGACTGGAATTGCTATTTTCAACAGCCATTGCCTTTTTGTTTGTTTTTGTTTTATTTGTTTAAAAGGAAGACAGTGATATTGCATTGGCAACTTCCCCAGAGAAAGAAAGAATGGAACAAAAGAATAATAAAGGCACCTCAACTTTTCCTCATTTATGGAGGACAGTCTTATAATATGCATCCAGATATCCTCCAATCACACATGCTGAAAATTGTTCCACTTTACTGCAGCTCTGTAACCATATGCGAACCAAGCCTGTCTGTGTTCTGTGTACATCCAAAATCCCTGCTGAGTGACCCACCCTGGGAGCAAGTTACCAGTGACCCAGGGCTGAGGTGGAAGGAGGGTGCAGGTGGGGCGGGGAGCACCCAGGCCTGGGGCAGCAGGGGGTATTTGGGTTGGGGAGCATTGGTGGGGGGGAAGGGGAGAGCCCAGATCTGGGGCAGCACAGGATGTGGGGGAGGGGAGCCCAGGGCTGGAATGGCAGGGGGGTTTGGGGGGGAAGAGCCCAGGGGTGGGGTGGCAGGGGGATGCAGGTGTGGGGAGGCCCAGAGCTGCAGCGGCAGCGGGTGCAGGTTGGGGGGAGCCCAGGGCTCGGGCAGCAGGAGGGTGTGAGGGGGAGCCCAGGGCTGGGATGGGGGCAGCCAAAATTTTTTTTGCTTAGGGCAGCAAAAAACCTAGAGCCAACCCTGCCTCCACGCACTGTGAAGTAGGCAGGAGCGGATCGTTATTATCCCTACTTGAAAGAGGGAGAAGCTGAGGCTGAGAAAGGAGAATTGAGTTGTCTGAGGTCACACGGCCAGTCAGGGGCAGAGTTGGGAATAGGACCCAAGAGCCCTGATTTTCAAACCAACCCTCGGATCTTGAATTTCAGACACTGAATGACCTGAATAAAGTGCTCTCAGATGAGCTCCAGACCAACAACAGTGACAGGAATTATTCAGCAAGTATTTGAGGAGAACTGCAATGTTAGAGAGAATCATGAACTGCTCAGAGACAATTAATGCAGAGAAGCAGCAAAATTCATCAAACACAGAACTGGTTCTGACTTATTTCCTTGGTCTTAAAAGAGACCAACAAGGACCTGAGTCTCCTCCTTGTCAATAACCCCCTGCTCAGCCAATCAGGGTAGAGACTGAGGGCGGGAGGCTGAGGGTTCTCACCAAAGAGCCCAAAGGATGGCCCAGGTCACTGGTGGGGATCACTGCCCGAGCACTATTTCAGCCCCCCAGTTTTGGGTGGACCTCCCACAGTGGGAGCTGCAGAGCCCTCCCCTGCAACACACACACACACACACACCCCTCCTGGTGTTGGGAGGAGAACAGGAGAATGGACAAAAGAAGCAAAAGACAAAGAGAAAGGAGGGATGGATGGAGGAAAAGATGAAACAAAAAGGACAAACCCCAATGTCCCCAGTGATTCTAAGGGACAAAATCCCAGGAGCGCAATAAAATTCTGCCTCCTTAAGCTCGAGTTTTCCATGCGCAGAATTCAACTGTCACCAGATGGATCAGACTGAAGAGGTTTCAAACCTCCAGGAGGCTCTTACCTTCTAAACAGGGACGGCTGTTTTCTAGTAAAATCACTACAAGGGAAGGAGAAAACTCGAAAGAGGTTCCTCCTGGCGCGCACGTCCGTGAACCCGAATACTCCCTCAGTCCTCAGAGAGAGACCTGGAGAAGGAGACTTGCTGCAGCAAAGCCACAGGGGTCTCTGAGGTTTCCCTGGCCCCTCGCCCCTGTCCTGCCTGCCTGATGTCAGCATCTCTCTGTGAGGTCACCACCTTCCCACCAATAGTCTTTGACCAATAGGCTGAGGTCCTGCCAAAGGCCTTTGTGATGTCACTGCCACACCCCTCCCTTGCTGTGCCAATGTCCTGTCCCTGGCCAGGCACTTTGCAGATTTGAGCTACTCCCTGTGGATCACCCCACTCCAGGAGCGTTCATTCTAGGCAGCAAGCCGGCTAGACAGGGAAACATCAGACGCTGCTCCCAATGCTACACTCAGTTTTTCAGAAATTAGTCGACTTTATGGCCAGAAGAGACCATTAGAGCATCTAATCTGACCCCCTGCATATCACAGGCCTCCTGTATGACACAATAGTGAGTTTATTACGCAGGGTCCACCCCTCCCTCACTGTGAATAGTACATGAACCAGCCTTGTAATGGAGCTGAGATTTCCCAAGAACTTCAAGCAAAATACACCAGTTTCATAAAACAGATTTATTAACTACAGAAAGATGGAGTTTTAAGGATTATAAGTGGTAGGCATAAAAGATCAAAGTAAGTTACCATGGAAATTAAAGATAAATTCACAATCTAAACTTTACACCTTATTACACTAGGCCGTAGTTCGGTTATACCACAGGAAGGCTTAATGCTCGAGCTGCAGTGCATGCTGGGCAGGCTTAAGGCCGGGCTCCCCATGGCAGGAGAGAAGAAGAAGACTCGGCCCCTGGAGGGGCAGGCTGGGGCTTCCTGGATCCCATTTGCTCACAGTCCCCACTCCCATCTCATCAATGGCTCCCCCAGGTCAGCCAGAATGGAGCAGCCGTTTTCACTGCACCAAGTCCACTTATGGCTTACAGGCAACTCCCAGACCCACCATCTCGGCCAGAAAGGAGCCCACTCAGCCTCGCCATTGCTGCTTTTCTGTCCCCCCAGAACCCCGCTTCTCCTGGGCTGCAAGGAGCCATCCCTGGGAAGTCAAGATGCAGGCACAGGATTCTGCCTCCCAGCAGCCAACTGCACCTCCCCCGGCTTTGCAGAACGAATGGTGACGCTCTGCTAACCCCACTTAGCTGCACTGAGGTGCTTAGCTTCTGCCCTGCCTTCCTCAGCTCGACTTTCCTCTTTTCCCCCATTCCTGCCTCACTTCCTCCTTTGGCAAGTCACGCAGAGGAGGCCAGCAGGAAGAGCCGGCCTCCACCGGCCAACCTCCAACAGCAGAGGAGGCCAAGCCACAAGCCTCCAAAAGGTAACACGCTGCAGTCCTCTAGGTTCTCCAGCCTGATGCCAAGGTGCTTTCTCCACTGCTGTCAGCACCCTCTGTCATGCGGGGGTTGGAGTTATCCCAGGGACAGGCCAATAGGAGAAGGAGGAGCATCTTCCTGAACAGCAAGGGGATCTGGCAAAAGGAAGCCAGCATATTTCTGCCTGGTTTTGAACCAGGGACCTTTTGCGTGTTAGGTAAATGCAATAACCACTACACTACAGAACCTCCAGCTGCTTGGCTCTTGCTCACCCTGGCACAGACCGATGGACAAACCTGGAGAAAGTGGTGGCAGCCCTTCGATGGGTCAGCTGGCAGAGCAGAGGACTGGAGCCAGGGCTCAGGAAGTCGTCCTTACGTCGCCCTTGTGACTCCAGCTTGAGGGAGAGCTTCTTTTTCTTCCCCTTGCTGACAAAGAGCAAGAGAAGAATGAAAGGTCAGGTGGGCCAACTCGTTTCAGAATCCCATGCTGTCTTTTTCTGCTGCAGTCTAGCACGCTCCCAACTGAACTACTTCAGCAGCTGCTCGGTTTCTTTTTGGCCTATTACTTTTCTGTCTAGGATGTTGTTGTCAGCTGTGGCACAGAAAAAGGACGTCATTGCGAGCGGCCCATTGCGAGCGGCCCATGAAGACAAGATTCACATTTGCTTTCCTTGCTCGGCTTTACTCGCTTCCTCACCCTATTCCTGCCTTAGTTCCTGTGTTACCTGCAGGCGACGGGGGGCCAGCAGTACCAGGAGCAAGTTGGGCAGCTAGACCCTGGTGGCAAAAGTCCTGCCACCACTTGCCACCCCACTCTCTTCTCCCAGCGTCGCATATTGGCCACCAGGGACTTGGTGCCCAGCAGTGCAAATGAAGGCAGTGGACAGAGCCACCCTCGCCTTGAAGCTCCGGCTCATTAAACCACATCTTCAGTCGCTGATGGCCAATGAGAGACCGACATCGCTTGCTATTTTAGCACTTTAAAATACCATTGGCTAATCTTTGGATCTCTTTAATGCTGCGCTTCAGTTCATGGGGGAAAGGCGAGAGAAGCGACCTTTCAACTAAAGGCCTGGGGTTAACATCCTAACGCTGTCTCCGCTGTAACACTATTTAATACTGGCCCACCCTGTGCTAGTGACAGTTCTATTTCTAGATGTTAGTACATTTCAGTTACTGTCAAAATTTAAAAGTTTCTATATGCTTAAAGAAAATGCATTTGTTTTATTTGCTTATATATGGCATGAATAAATACAGGTTTACAGAACCTAGCCTGCAAATTTATCATCTTATATGACAGAGAAAATCATGCATCGAAATTGTGCGTCAAAATCATGAGCTGAGCTACAAATGAAATGAAAAATAAGATATTCAAATTTTTAACATATGGGGGGTGGCACCGAAGACACGTCTTGCCTGGGAGAGGCACTTGGTGTAGGGGAGGCCTTGTCAGGGAGAACAGGAGTTAGTGTCAGATGCCTATTTTCAGGCTGTAATCTGTGGGCGCCCTGCTCTGGGGGAGGGATCACAGTAGCCCAGACTCAGGGATGGAACAGGCCCCAGATTGGAGTGGCTGCAGGGTTTGCAGCGCTCTGATGTCTCAGACAATGTGTCTCCCCAAAGCCTCAGATCTGCGTCCCCAGAAGGCTCCTGCGCTGCCTCTGCTCCTTTCACAGTCTATAGCAAGGAGCAGCATCAAGGGTCAGGGATGAGCCATAGGGCACTAGGTGGGGGGCAGAGGGTTCAGGAGCCCAGAGTGTTTGCCTGTCTGGGCATTTTGGCTGAGACCTCAGGGACACATTGTGAGGCAGAATCCCAGGCATCTGTATGAAAGGAGCATAAGGACATAAGGACGTACGAACAGCCAGACTGGGTCCATCTAGCCCAGTATCCTGTCTTCCCATAGCGGCCAAAGCCAGGTGCCCCAGAGGGAATGAACAGAACAGGGAATCACCAAGTGAACCCCTCCCCTGTCACCTATTCCCAGCTCCTGGCAAACAGAGACTAGGGACACCATCCCTGCCCATCCTGGCTCAGAGCATGTCCTCCATGAATTGATTTAGCTCTTTTTTGGAACCCTGTTTTAGTCTTGGCCTTCACAACCTCCTCTGGCAAGGAGTTCCGCAGGTTGACTGTGCGTTGTGTGAAAAAATACTTCCTTTTGTTTGTTTTAAACGGGCTGCCTATTAATTTCATTTGGTGACCCCTAGTTCTTGTGTTATGAGAAGGAATAAGTAACACTCCTTATTTACTTTCCCCACACCAGTCATTATTTTATAGACCTCTAGCATATTTCCCCTTAGTCATCTTTTCTCCAAGCTTTTCTCCCAGTCTTATTATTCTCTCCTCATATGGCAGACACTCCATACCCGTTTCTGAACCTTTTCCAATTCCAATACATCTTTTTTAAGATGGAGCGACCATATCTGCACGCAGTATTCAAGATATGGGCGTACCATGGATTTATACAGTGGCAATAAGATTTTCTCTCTTATTCTCTATCCCTTTCTTCATGATTCCCAACATTCTGTTTGCTTTTTGCCTGCCACTGCCCATTGAGTGGATGTTTGCAGAGAACTATCCACAGTGACTCCAAGATCTCTCACTTGAGTTGGAACAGCTATTTTACATCCCATCGTTTTATATGTAGAGTTGGGATTATGTTTGCCAATGTGCATCACTTTGCATTTATCAACATTGAATTTCATCTGCCGTTTTGTTGCCCTTTCACCTAGTTTTGTGAAATCTCTTTTTAGCTCCTCCCAGTCTGCTTTGGACTTAACTATCCTCTGTAGTTTTGGATCATCCGCACATTTTGTCACCACGCTGTTTAGCAGATCGTTTATGAATATGTTGACTAGTCCCAGTACAGACACCACTAGTTACCTGTTTGCATCCTGAAAACTGTCCATTTATTCCTACCCTTTGTTTCCTGGCTTTTAACCAGTTATTGATCCACGTGAGGACCTTCCAGAAGTGAACGTAAGCTGGTACATTCCGGTTTGGGGTACTGGCAAGAGTGGGTATGCTGTGCCAGCCCGGCCCGGCTTCCCCAGGCTGGTGATTTAAAGGGCCCTGGGCTCCCTGCAGCCTCCCAAGCCCCCCTGGCGGAGCCCCAGGGAGCAAATCACTGCCCTGGAACGCTGCTCTCTCCCGCGCTACCAACACAGAGCAGGGGCGGCGGGAGCTTCCTTACAGTGGGGGGGTCACTATTGTCTGAACTGTGGCACTCCCATGACACCCCTTCCCCAAGGACCCACATTCACACCACCTCTCCCCCCGAGGCCACACCCACAGAATGCCTCTCCCCCCCCCAAGGCTCCCCCGTTCCGCCCTCCATCATTTGTCCTAACAGCCAGTTAAGAGTGGTGGGGCCACGGCCCTCTAAACCCCCTGTTCCTGCACCCCTGACACAGAGCTCAGCAGCAGCGGTGTGTGTGTGCGTGTGACAGAGGCTGCTGTGCTGAGCTGAGCCAGTGAGGGAAGCGGGGGCTGATGTTGGGGCTGCCCCCTCCCCCTGCCTCAGGCCTGGTTGCTTGCAGCAGCTGTCTGAACATAGAGACAGTGTGCGACACACTCCCTCTCCCCACACACACACAGTCTCTACCCCGCCACGCACACTGCAGTTGAAAAGCAGCTGGCAATCTAGTAAGATGCCCATGGAATGGTGGGATAGAGAAACCTGCATCATGTGATGCTGTACCAGCCCATGAGGCATTGCAAACCCTTCCCAAAGCACCCTGCAGCCAGTTGCACAGCTACCCACAGTGCACTGCTCTCTGTGGCCATCCAAGATTCTAGCGTGGATGTGCTCTGGTGACACAAGGGGCATAGTGTGGACATGCAACAGCTGTTTAATTAAAACACTTTAAAGCCGCATTACCCAATGGTGTAGACACAGCTTGAGAGTGAGACAAGACCCAGCTCCCTTGAAACTAAAGAACCACAACTTTCTCCATAGTTGGCAGGATTCAAACCTGCGCAGGGAGACGACAATGGATTTCTAGTTCACCGCTTTAACCACTCAGCCACAACTACTTGGTTAAGATGTTGTTGTGTATTTGGTTGTCATGGTTTTGTTGCTATGGCAACTGAGTTAGATTATTATGGGTTAGCTCAACCGGTTTCAACCGGCTGAGGAGCTCTCTGTAGATATGTAAATAAAATGGAGGTTTTGGTTAGCTGCCTGCTCTCTGGCCTCAAGTGATTGTCTCCTACACCGGCTGCCCCAAGGATATAACACTGGCGACGAGGGTGAGACTCCGGTGCTGCTCCAGTAACAGAAGGAAGTAGAAGTCGAGGTAAAGACCAAACAAAGAAAAAAAGCTGCTTGTTTGCACTGACTGTGAAAGTGAAACTAAAAATCATGGCTACTCTGACCAGGCCCCTGGAGCCTTTTGATGAGAATACAGAGCAGTGGCATGTGTATACTGAGCGTTTTGAGCTTTTTGGTATTGCAAATGACATTACAGAAGCGAAGAAGGTGCCAATATTCTTAACTGTTGTAGGGGCTAAAACCTACTCTCTGCTACGCAGCTTACTACACCCTGTTAAGCCTGAGACTAAATCTTACAGTGACATTGTGGAAATCCTGGGGTCTCATTTCTCCCCAGAACCACTGGTAATTGCTGAAAGATATAGGTTCCACAAAAGAGACCAAAAGGAAGATGAAACAGTTGTACAATTTGTAGCCATTTAAAAAAAGCTAGCAGAACACTGTGAATTTAAAGAAATGTTACATGATGCCCTGCGTGACAGGTTAGTGTGTGGCCTGTACAGTGAAGCTATACGGAAGCGCCTACTGACAGAGGCTCAGCTTACCTTACAGAAGGCTGTTGATATTGCTGTCTCCATGGAACTGGCTACAAGGGAGGCACAATACATTGGTGCACCCCCTAGGGTGCAAAAAGTGTCACTAGAACCGACCCACAAAACTGTGCAGAGTCAAGAATGTTACCGCTGTGGTAAGCCGGGTCACCAGGCATCAGAATGCTGGTGTAAGGACCTGGTGTGTCGACACTGTGGCAAAAAGGGACACATTGAGTGTGCCTGTAAACAAAAGAAAAAGAGGCCTGTGGTCTGGCCGACAAAAAGAGGAACCCTGCATACCCTAGAGCAGACCCAGGATGATCAAGGTGACACCTCATCACAAGAGGAAGTGCCACTGCATGTTTTGTCTTTGGCAATGGGCTCACATGAATACTGGGTAACCCCGTTATTGGATGGCAAACGTATACGCATGGAACTGGACACCGGTGCAGCCGTCTCACTGATCTCCGAGACTGTGTATAAAGAAAAGCTACAGCATCTTCCGCTTAAGGCAACAAAAACTGTTCTGAAGACGTATACGGGAGAAGCTGTGCCTATGCTGGGCACTATTGATGTTAAGGTGGAGCTCAATGGACAGGTGGCTAAATTGCCACTGTTTGTGGTGAGAGGTAACTACCCAGCCTTAATGGGTAGGTCTTGGCTTGGGAAGATTCAACTGAACTGGGCAGAAGTGCACCGGATGACTAAAGAAGAAACCAGTCTAACCCCTATACTAAGGAAACATGCTGCTGTTTTTGGAGATGATTTGGGAAGTATGAAGGGAATCACTGTGACATTGAACATTAAACCTGGCAGTCCACCAAAATATCTGAAAGCCCGAACTGTGCCATATGCCATCAGGCCAAAAGTTGAAGCAGACCTGGAGCGCCTGGTCACCAATGGAGTCCTAATACCAGTTACCCATAGCTCATGGGCCACTCCTATCGTTCCAATCGTGAAGAAAGATGGCTCTCTCCGGATTTGCGGTGATTTTAAAGTCACTGTCAACCCAGTGTTGTGTGCTGAGCAATACCCGCTTCCCCGCATCGATGACCTCTTCGCAGGCCTGGCTGGGGGACAAAAGTTCAGTAAGATTGATCTGAGTCAAGCATATTTACAGATGCACGTCGATGAAAAGTCCCAAGAGCTGTTGACTATTGTGACTCATAAGGGGCTTTATCGATACTGTCGTCTACCCTTCGGAATAACATCTGCTCCCGCCCTGTTCCAGAGGGCTATGGACCAGATCTTGTGTGGCTTGTCAGGAGTTCTGTGCTATCTGGATGATATCCTGGTCACTGGAAGAAATGACGAGGATCACTTAAAGAATTTAGAGGCTACCCTACAAAGACTGGAAGAGTATGGCCTACGAGTTCGCAAAGACAAGTGTGAATTCTTCAAGCCCTCTGTTGAATATTTGGGACACATCATTGATTCTGCAGGTCTTCATAAGGCCCCTGCAAAAGTTAAAGCTATTGTGGAGGCTCCCCCACCTCGAAATGTAAGCCAGCTGCGCTCGTTTCTAGGACTCCTGAACTATTATGGAAAGTTCATCTCACAGTTAGCCACACTGCTAAAACCACTTCATGAGCTCCTTGGGCAGAACAAGGCCTGGAAGTGGACTGAAGCCTGTGATGTTGCGTTTAACAAAGCTAAGGATGCATTGCTAAATTCTGAAGTTCTAACGCACTTTGATCCATCCTTACCACTGCAATTGGCCTGCGATGCCTCCCCTTATGGGGTGGGAGCAGTCGTGTCACATATTATGCCTTCAGGAGAAGAGAGACCTATTGCTTTTGCTTCACGCACTCTAAGCAAAGCAGAAACTAACTACGCCCAAATCGAACGTGAGGCATTAGGAATTGTTTTTGGAATTCGGAAGTTTCATCAGTACCTGTTTGGGCGAAAATTTACTCTTCTCACAGACCATCGACCTCTGACATCAATTTTTGGACCTTACACAGGCATTCCCCCATTAGCTGCTAGTCGTATGCAACTTTGGGCATTGTTACTTTCAGCACACACATATGAAATCAAATATCGGAAATCCACTCTACACGGCAATGCAGATGGCCTCTCAAGGTTGCCTTTGCCGGTCAAACACCAAGATAGTGCCCACAAGGAAATCTTCTACTTTGAACAGGTAGAGAATACACCCATCACTGCTACTCAGATAAAGAAGGCAACTCGCGTTGACCCAGTATTGTCCCACGTTATGGACCTGGTGATGCATGGAACATCTCGACAAACCTCTCCGGTCTCATCCGACCTTGTTCCCTATATGTCCAAGCGGACGGAGTTATCGGTCCAATCTGGTTGTTTGTTGTGGGGGAGACGTGTCATTATTCCACCACCACTGAGATCACAGATGTTAGAACAGCTACATTCCGGTCACTGTGGAATAGTGCGCATGAAGGAAATTGCACGAAGCTATTTTTGGTGGCCTGGACTGGACAGCGCTATTGAAGAGAAGGCAAAAGCTTGTATGTCATGTCAGGGTGTGAGGAATGCACCCCAGTGGGCACCCCTACACCCATGGGACTGGCCTGAAAACCCGTGGCAACGTATTCACGTTGACTTTGCTGGCCCCCTTGAAGGAAGCATGTTCTTGGTGGCAATAGATGCCCATTCTAAATGGCCAGAAGTCTCTATAATGCAGTTCACTTCTGCAGAGAGTACTATCCAAAAACTACGAGGACTCTTTAGTCGTTTTGGTCTGCCAGAACAACTTGTGAGCGACAACGGACCGCAGTTCGTTTCTCAGGAGTTTCAAAATTTTATGAAAGCAAATGGGATACACCACATCACGTCAGCACCATATCATCCATCCACCAACGGATTAGCTGAAAGATTTGTGCAGACAATGAAAAACGCTTTGAAATCAGCAAGGGGACAACACTCCATTCAAAAGCGTCTGGATACCTTTTTACTTTCCTACAGAAACACACCTCATGCTACGACCCACGCATCTCCGGCCTTTCTAATGATGGGACGACAGCTGCGCACTTGCTTTGATCTGCTGAAACCTTCTGAACCCCGACAAATTGTGCAACATCAGCAGCAATATCAAGTCATCAGACGGGCACCCAGAGCAAAAGACCGAACCTTTAGCCCGGGACAGCCAGTTTTGGCTCGGAATTATACTTCCAGAGCTAAATGGGTTCCGGCCACAGTCATCACTCAAACAGGACCTGTTTCCTACACAGTCCGGACTGCAGAGAATCTTACCTGGCGGCGACATGTAGATCAGCTGTTGCCAGGTCATGCCAGTCCTCAGGACCCATCTGCAGTTGAGGGGTCTGACTTCACCTCTTCTGGTGAGGGATCGAATCACGAGTCACCTGTTTCTGACTGTTCTCCTCCATTACTGCCGGCGGCTGAGATACCCCTTTGCCCAGCACGAGCTGATACCACCTCCTCACCTGTTCGTGCTGCGGACCCTGAGCCCCTAGTGCTTTCGGGTGCAATAACACCAGTAGTTCGCCGTAATCCACCTAGAGACAGAAGGCCTCCTCATCGGCTGGATCTTTAGCTAGGGCGAACCCACGGTTATGGGGCAAAATAATCCCCAGGGTTTAGCCGGGAATGGAGGCAGTCTACCCTCCTTCTCTAGTCTAGTGTGTGTTTTATTTAGGGGATGTTCTTATTAGGGGGGGAGGAATATGTTGTGTATTTGGTTGTCATGGTTTTGTTGCTATGGCAACTGAGTTAGATTATTATGGGTTAGCTCAACCGGTTTCAACCGGCTGAGGAGCTCTCTGTAGATATGTAAATAAAATGGAGGTTTTGGTTAGCTGCCTGCTCTCTGGCCTCAAGTGATTGTCTCCTACACCGGCTGCCCCAAGGATATAACAGATGTGTCTCTCACCGCACTCTAGTTCTGTTCTCACTGAGTGATCAATTCCAGTTGTTTCCTCAGACCACCTCCCTCACCACACACACTGCTGTGCCCTTGTGTAAGTGAGTCCATGTCTGAATTGCAAGAATTCCTGCTCATTTCCCTTCTGGTTGGAGCATGAGGAGAGTGTGTTTGTGGTCAATGACGTTGCTGTAGGTTGTTGTCCATTTCCTGCCTTGATCATTCAGACAGTCCTTTTCCTGCCATATCCCCAGCACAGCAGCGATTGCAATAGCAGGGGGCAGGTTTTCTCTGGGGCACTGAGATTTGTCAGGGGGTTGGTGGCTCCTTTCTTTCCTCACCCTGGAGTAAACTCAGCTTTTAATTCCGAGGAAAGAGGTGGACAGGGTGGGTGTCAGGGGAGGGGCAGAGAGGTGGGGGCGGTGGACAGGGCAGGTCAGGGGAGGGGCAGAGAGGTGGGGGCTGTGGGCAGGGTGGGTCTCGGGAGAGGCAGAGAGGTGGGGGCGGCGGGCAGGGCGGGTCTCAGGGGAGGGGCAGAGAGGTGGGGGCGGTGGGCAGGGCGGGTCTCAGGGGAGGGGCAGAGAGGTGGGGGCGGTGGGCAGGGCGGGTCTCAGGGGAGGGGCAGAGAGGTGTGAGCGCTGGGCGGGGCGGGTCTCAGGGGAGGGGCGGAGAGGTGGGGGCGGTGGGCAGAGCAGGTCTCAGGGGAGGGGCAGAGAGGTGGGGGGTGGCCAGGGCGGGTCTCAGGGGATGGGCAGAGAGGTGGGGCGCTGGGCAGGGCGGGTCTCAGGGGAGGGGCAGAGAGGTTGGGGCGGGGGGCAGGGCGGGTGTCAGGGGAGGGAGCAGAGAGGTGGGGGCAGTGGGCGGGGCTGGTCTCAGGGGAGGGGCAGAGAGGTGGGGGCAGTGGGCGGGGCGGGTCTCAGGGGAGGGGCAGAGAGGTGCGGGCGGTGAGCAGGGCGGGTCTCAGGGGAGGGGCAGAGAGGTGGGGGCGGTGGGCAGGGCGGGTCTCGGGAGAGGCAGAGAGGTGGGGCGGTGGGCAGGGCGGGTCTCAGGGGAGGGGCAGAGAGGTGGGGGCGGTGGGCAGGGAGGGTCTCAGGGGAGGGGCAGAGAGGTGGGGGCGGTGGGCAGGGCGGGTCTCAGGGGAGGGGCAGAGAGGTGGGGGCGGTGGGCAGGGCGGGTCTCAGGGGAGGGGCAGAGAGGTGGGGCGGTGGGCAGGGTGGGTCTCAGGGGAGGGGCAGAGAGGTGGGGGGGTGGGCCGGGCGGGTCTCAGGGGAGGGGCAGAGAGGTGGGGGCGGTGGGCAGGGCGGGTCTCAGGGGAGGGGCAGAGAGGTGGGGGCCGGGCGCCGGGCGGGTCTCAGGGGAGGGGCAGAGAGGTGGGGGCGGTGGGCAGGGCGGGTCTCAGGGGAGGGGCAGAGAGATGGGGGCGGTGGGCAGGGCGGGTCTCAGGAGAGGGGCAGAGAGGTGGGGGCGGTGGGCAGGGCGGGTCTCAGGAGAGGGGCAGAGAGGTGGGGGTGGTGCGCAGGGCGGGTCTCAGGGGAGGGGCAGAGAGGTGGGGGCGGTGGGCAGGGCGGGTCTCAGGGGAGGGGCAGAGAGGTGGGGGTGGTGGGCAGGGCGGGTCTCAGGGGAGGGGCAGAGAGGTGGGGGCAGCAGGCAGGCCTTGGGGTAGGGGGTGGAGAGACACATGGAGGTCTTTGGGGAGGAGAGGAGCGAGCGGAAGGTGGACCAGCAGGCCTCAGCCACAGTGGAAGAGCGGGGGTGGGAAGTGGCCAATGGGAGTGAGGGCAGAGCACAGGTGGGGCCTGAGAGAGAGGAGAACGAGTCAAGGGGGTGGAGGGGGCAGGGCCGCCCAGAGGATTCAGGGGGCCTGGGGCAAAACAATTTTGGGGGCCCCTTCCATAAAAAGAAGTTGCAATACTCTAGAATCCTGTGTTCTCCTGGGGGTCCTGCAGGGCCTGGGGCAAATTGCCCCACCTGCCCCCCCCCGGGCAGCCCTGCCCTCAGCCTCCCCTCGTAAGTCCCCTGCCCCCTAATCATTTTTGTTGCCCTCCCCTAGACTCTCTCCAATTTGTTTCTGTAGTGCGGGGGCGAAAACTGGACGCAATGCTCCAGATGTGGCCTCACCAGTGCCGAATAGAAGGGAATAATCACTTCCCTCGATCTGCCGGCAATGCTCCTACTAATCCAGCCAATACGGCCAGGTACCCATATTGAATGCAGACCAAGCAATATTTGATAAATTGGTTACTGTCCATTCAGGAGGTTATTTCCCACCTATTCATAAATAATGGAGATGCTCTAAGCGGAGGGGAGAGAGCTGTCCCGTCCGTGTAGTTAATCCATCCCCCCGAGAGGTGGTAGCTATGTCACTGGGGGAAGCTATGGGGGTGGGTGTGCAAGCTGTGGTGTCTACATGGATCTATAAGTTTAATCAAACCCCATTTTTAAAAGCACTGTGGTCTGGGAACAGAACAGGAGATCTCTGAGGCAGGGCCTGTCCTTCAAAATCTTTAAGATCTCTGACTTACCTACATAGCAGTCATGGGGGTATAGCTCGGTGGTAGAGTGTTTGACTGCAGTTCAAGTGGTCCTTGGTTCAAATCCAAGTGCCCCCTTACAAACCTCTTCCTTTAACAAAAGTAAGGGCATTTCCATTATGTTCAGGAGTTCCACTGAATAGGGATCCCTGAAATGAATAGAAACACTCAATGTTTTCCTGTGCAAATGCATAAAAACCTAGCAAACATGTGCCTTCACTGAAATCAGTTCCAATCCTCTAAAGGATTAAAGAATCCTTATTGAGGTTGCAGGAAAAAAACATTCTGATGTGTAGAAAGAATAGTAAATATGGCAGGCGACAAGTTTGGCTTAACAGTGAAATCCTTGCTGATCTTAAACACAAAAAAGAAGCTTACAAGAAGTGGAAGATTGGACAAATGACCAGGGAGAAGTATAAAAATATTGCTCAGGCATGCAGGAGTGAAATCAGGAAGGCCAAATCACACTTGGAGTTGCATCTAGCAAGAGATGTTAAGAGTAACAAGAAGGGTTTCTTCAGGTATGTTAGCAACATGAAGGAAGTCAAGGAAAGTGTGGGCCCCTTACTGAATGAGGGAGGTAACTTAGTGGACAGAGGATGTGGAAAAAGCTAATGTACTCAATGCTTTTTTTGCCTCTGTCTTCACAAACAAGGTCAGCTCCCAGACTGCTGCACTGGGCAGCACAGCATGGGGAGAAGGTGACCAACCCTCTGTGGGGAAAGAAGTGGTTCAGGACTGTTTAGAAAATCTGGACGAGCACAAGTCCATGGGGCCAGATGCGCTGCATCCGAGGGTGCTAAAGGAGTTGGCGGATGTGATTGCAGAGCCATTGGTCATTATCTTTGAAAACGCATGGCGATTGGGGGAGGCCCTGGATGACTGGAAAAAGGCTACTGTAGTGCCCATCTTTAAAAAAGGGAAGAAGGAGGATCCGGGGAACTACAGGTCAGTCAGCCTCACCTCAGTCCCTGGAAAAATCATGGAGCAGGTCCTCAAGGAATCAATTCTGAAGCACTTAGAGGAGAGGAAAGTGATCAGGAACAGTCAGCATGGATTCACCAAGGGCAAGTCATGCCTGACTAATCTAATTGCCTTCTATGAGGAGATAACTGGCTCTGTGGATGAGGGGAAAGCAGTGGATGTGCTATTTCTGGACTTTAGCAAAGCTTTTGATACAGTCTCCCACAGTATTCTTGCCAGCAAGTTAAAGAAGTCTGGGCTGGATGAATGGACGGTAAGGTGGATAGAAACCTGGCTAGATCATCGGGCTCAACGGGTAGTGATCAACGGCTCCATGTCTAGCTGGCAGCCAATTTCAAGTGGAGTGCCCCAAGGGTCGGTCCTGGGGCCGGTTTTGTTCAATATCTTCATTAATGATTAGGAGGATGGGGTGGACTGCACCCTCAGCAAGTTTGCAGATGACACTAAACTGGGAGGAGTGATAGATACGCTGGAGGGTAGGGATAGGATACAGAGGGACCTAGACAAATTAGAGGATTGGGCCAAAAGAAACCTGATGAGGTTCAACAAGGAGAAATGCAGAGTCCTGCCCTTAGGACGGAAGAATCCCATGCACTGCCACAGACTAGGGACCGAATGGCTGGGCAGCAGTTCTGCAGAAAAGGACCAAGAGGTTACAGTAGACGAGAAGCTGGCTATGAGTCAACAGTGTGCCCTTGTTGCCAAGAAGGCTAACGGCATTTTGGGCTGTATAATTAGGGGCATTGCCGGCAGATCGAGGGATGTGATCATTCCCCTCTATTAGACATTGGTGAGGCCTCATCTGGAGTACTGTGTCCAGTTTTGGGCCCCACACTACAAGAAGGATGTGGAAAAATTGGAAAGAGTCCAGCGGAGGGCAACAAAAAATGATTAGGGGGCTGAAGCACATGACTTATGAGGAGAGGCTGAGGAAACTGGGCTTGTTTAGTCTGCAGAAGAGAAGAATGAGGGGGGATTTGATAGCTGCTTTCAACTACCTGACAGGGGGTTCCAAAGAGGACAGATCTAGACTGTTCTCAGTGGTACCTGATGACAGAACAAGGAGTAATTGGGAGCAGAGGGAAACCTTCCTGTAGTTGGGAGCCTCCTTCCAGATGGTGCTGGGATTGCCTCTCGCACTGAGGTTGCCTCTCCGGGGGAGGGAACACCAGTTCCTAGGAAAAGGCAGGTGTTAGTAATGGGAGATTCGATTATTAGAAATGTAGATAGCTGGGTCTGTGATGACCGGGAGAACCGTATGGTGACTTGCCTGCCTGGTGCGAAGGTTGCAGATCTCTCGAGGCATCTAGATAGACTTATGTGTAGTGCTGGGGAGGAGCCGGTGGTCGTGGTACATGTAGGTACCAATGACATAGGGAAGGGTAGGAGAGATGTCCTGGAAGCCAAATTTAGGCTGCTAGGGAAGAGACTGAAATCCAGGACCTCTATGGTGGCATTTTCAGAAATGCTCCCAGTTCCAAGCGCAGGGCCAGGTAGGCAGGCAGAGCTTCAGAGTCTCAATGCGTGGATGAGACGATGGTGTAGAGAGGAGGGATTCACGTTCATTAGGAACTGGGGAAACTTCTGGGATGGGAGGAGCCTATACAGGAGAGATGGGCTCCACCTAAACCAAAGTGGAACCAGACTGCTGGCACTAAACATTAAAAAGGTTGTAGAGCAGTTTTTAAACTAGGAGATGGGGGAAAGCCGACTGCTGCAGAGGAGCGTGTGGATCGGACACAGACTTCTCTTAGGGCAGAGTCTGATGATAGAGAATCTCCAGGTTATAGTCAGGAGCAGAGGACTGAAAAGTATAATGTAAGGGCCGGATCAGATGATAAACAGTCACATAAAAAAGAATCTGGCACATCAGAAAAAGGCAGGCTAATAAACAGGGACAAGTTTTTAAAGTGCTTGTACACAAATGCCAGAAGTCTAAATAATAAGATGGGTGAACTAGAGTGCCTTGCGATAAAGGAGGATATAGATATAATAGGCATCAAGAAACCTGGTGGACTGAGAGCAATCAATGGGACACAATCATTCCGGGGTACAAAATATATCGGAAGGACAGAACAGGCCGTGCGGGGGGAGGAGTGGCACTATATGAGAAAGAAAGTGTAGATTCAAATGAAGTAAAAATCTTAAGCGAATCCACATGTTCCATAGAGTCTCTATGGATAGAAATGTCATGCTCTAGTAAAAATATAACATTAGGGATCTATTATCGACCACCTGACCAGGACAGTAATAGTGATGATGAAATGCTAAGGGAAATTAGAGAGGCTATCAAAATTAAGAACCCAATAATAGTGGGGGATTTCAATTATCCCCATATTGACTGGGAACATTTCACTTCGGGACGAAATGCAGAGATAAAATTTCTCGATACTTTAAATGACTGCTTCATGGAGCAGCTGGTACGGGAACCCACAAGGGGAGAGGCAACTCTAGATTTAATCCTGAGTGGAGCGCAGGAGCTGGTCCAAGAGGTAACTATAGCGGGACCGCTTGGAAATAGTGACCATAATACAATAGCATTCAACATCGCTGTGGTGGGAAGAACACCTCAACTACCCAACACTGTGGCATTTAATTTCAAAAGGGGGAACTATACAAAAATGAGGGGGTTAGTTAGACAAAAGTTAAAAGGTACAGTGACTAAAGTGAAACCCCTGCAAGTTGCATGGGCCCTTTTTAAAGACACCATAATAGAGGCCCAACTTCAATGTATACCCCAAATTAAGAAAAACAGTAAAAGAACTAAAAAAGAGCCACCGTGGCTTAACAACCATGTAAAAGAAGCAGTGAGAGATAAAAAGACTTCCTTTAAAAAGTGGAAGTCAAATCCTAGTGAGGCAAATAGAAAGGAGCACAAACACTGCCAACTTAAGTGCAAGAGTGTAATAAGAAAAGCCAAAGAGGAGTTTGAAGAACGGCTAGCCAAAAACTCCAAAGGTAATAACAAAATGTTTTTTAAGTACATCAGAAGCAGGAAGCCTGCTAAACAACCAGTGGGGCCCCTTGATGATCAAAATACAAAAGGAGCGCTTAAAGACGATAAAGTCATTGCGGAGAAACTAAATGGAATCTTTGCTTCGGTCTTCACGGCTGAGGATGTTAGGGAGATTCCCAAACCTGAGCTGGCTTTTGTAGGTTAGAAATCTGAGGAACTGTCACAGATTGAAGTGTCACTAGAGGAGGTTTTGGAATTAATTGATAAACTCAACATTAACAAGTCACCGGGACCAGATGGCATTCACCCAAGAGTTCTGAAAGAACTCAAATGTGAAGTTGCGGAACTATTAACTAAGGTTTGTAACCTGTCCTTTAAATCGGCTTCGGTACCCAATGACTGGAAGTTAGCTAATGTAACGCCAATATTTAAAAAGGGCTCTAGGGGTGATCCCGGCAATTACAGACCGGTAAGTCTAACGTTGGTACCGGGCAAATTAGTTGAAACAATAGTTAAGAATAAAATTGTCAGACACATAGAAAAACATAAATTATTGAGCAGTAGTCAACATGGTTTCTGTAAAGGGAAATCATGTCTTACTAATCTATTAGAGTTCTTTGAAGGGGTCAACAAACATGTGGACAAGGGGGATCCGGTGGACATAGTGTACTTAGATTTACAGAAAGCCTTTGACAAGGTCCCTCACCAAAGGCTCTTACGTAAATTAAGCTGTCATGGGATAAAAGGGAAGGTCCTTTCATGGATTGAGAACTGGTTAAAGGACAGGGAACAAAGAGTAGGAATTAATGGTAAATTCTCAGAATGGAGAGGGGTAACTAGTGGTGTTCCCCAAGGGTCAGTCCTAGGACCAATCCTATTCAATTTATTCATAAATGATCTGGAGAAAGGGGTAAACAGTGAGGTGGCAAAGTTTGCAGATGATACTAAACTACTCAAGATAGTTAAGACCAAAGCAGATTGTGAAGAACTTCAAAAAGATCTCACAAAACTAAGTGATTGGGCAACAAAATGGCAAATGAAATTTGATGTGGATAAATGTAAAGTAATGCACATTGGAGGAAATAACCCCAACTATACATACAACATGATGGGGGCTAATTTGGCTACAACGAGTCAGGAAAAAGATCTTGGAGTCATTGTGGATAGTTCTCTGAAGATGTCCACGCAGTGTGCAGAGGCGGTCAAAAAGCAAACAGGATGTTAGGAATCATTAAAAAGGGGATAGAGAATAAGACTGAGAATATATTATTGCCCTTGTATAAATCCATGGTACGCCCACATCTCGAATACTGTGTACAGATGTGGTCTCCTCACCTCAAAAAAGATATTCTGGCACTAGAAAAGGTTCAGAAAAGGGCAACTAAAATGATTAGGGGTTTGGAGAGGGTCCCATACGAGGAAAGATTAAAGAGGCTAGGACTCTTCAGCTTGGAAAAGAGGAGACTAAGGGGGGATATGATAGAGGTCTATAAAATCATGAGTGATGTTGAGAAAGTGGATAAGAAGAAGTTATTTACTTATTCCCATAATACGAGAACTAGGGGTCACCGAATGAAATTAATAGGCAGCGGGTTTAAAACAAATAAAAGGAAGTTCTTCTTCACGCAGCGCACAGTCAACTTGTGGAACTCCTTACCTGAGGAGGTTGTGAAGGCTAGGACTATAACAATGTTTAAAAGGGGACTGGATAAATTCATGGTGGCTAAGTCCATAAATGGCTATTAGCCAGGATGGGTAAGAATGGTGTCCCTAGCCTCTGTTCGTCAGAGGATGGAGATGGATGGCAGGAGAGAGATCACTTGATCATTGCCTGTTAGGTTCACTCCCTCTGGGGCACCTGGCATTGGCCACTGTCAGTAGACAGATACTGGGCTAGATGGACCTCTGGTCTGACCCGGTACGGCCTTTCTTATGTTCTTAATGGTCTCAAGTTGCAGTGGGGGAGGTTTAGGTTGGATATTAGGAAAAACTTTTTCACTCAGAGAGTGGTGAAGCACTGGAATGGGTTACCTAGGGAGGTGGTGGAATCTCCTTCCTTAGAGGTTTTTAAGCTCAGGCTTGACAAAGCCCTGGCTGGTATGATTTAGTTGGGGATTGGTCCTGCTTTGAGCAGTAGATTGGAGTAGATGACCTCCTGAAGTCCCTTCCAACCCTGATATTCTATGATTATATGATTAGATGCTCTAATGGTCTCTTCTGGCCATAAAGTCGACTCATTTCTGAAAAACTGAGTGTAGCATTGGGAGCAGCATCTGATGTTTCCCTGTCTAGCCGGCTTGCTGCCTAGAACGAACGCTTCTTGAGTGGGGTGATCCTCAGGGAGTAGCTCAAACCTGCAAAGCCTGGCCAGGGGCAGGACATTGGCACAGCAAGGGAGGGGTATGGCAGTGACATCACAAAGGCCTTTTGCAGGACCTCAGACTATTGGTCCAAGGTGGTGGGGAGGGGGTGACCTCATAGAGAGATGCTGACATCAGCCAGGCAGGACAGGGGCGAGGGGCCAGGGAAACCTCAGAGACCCCTGTGACTTTGCTTCAGCAAGTCTCCTTCTCCAGGTCTCTCTCTGAGGACTGAGAGAGTATTGGGGTTCACAGACGTGAGCGCCAGGAGGAACCTCTTTCGAGTTTTCTCCTTCCCTTTTAGTGATTTTACTAGAAAACAGCCGTCCCTGTTTAGAAGGTAAGAGCCTCCTGGAGGTCTGAAACCTGTTCAGTCTGATCCATCTGGTGACAGGTCACTTCCCTTCTCTATACCTCAGGCTCCTCCCCATCTGCCCAATGGGAACAGGGACAATTCTCAAACTCTGGGCAGTCGTGAGCCTGAGTGAGATAAGGGGCGATAAAGCCCTCTGTGAAGGAGAAAGGGGAGTTTCACGGTGTTTAACACCAAGAAATTCTAAAGTTTGCTAAAATGTCTAGTCTGTGGAAACAAGAAATGGTTGGGGCCAAACTTTTTAACCATTGCCTTTTCTAAAGCCCATTCAGGGATGTGAGTCTCTGTCTTTTAGGTACCTGGGGTTCTTTGCCAGCAGGAGAGAAGAGGTTCCTGCCTCCATTTTTGTGGCCTTAACAAACCAGGTGTTGTGCCCCAGTTCTCTTCAGAGATCCCTGAAAAAGAACATCTTCCCATCCATGAACAAGACAGGACCTATCTTTCAAAGGGGAACAAAGAGACCCCTGGGACTTACAGACTAGCCAGCCTCACTTCCATAGCTGGAGAGATACTGGAATACATTCTTAAACAATCAGTTTGTCAGCAGCACCTACAGGATAATTTGGTTCTTAGGATGAGTGAGCATGGATTTGTTAAGAACAAATAATCCCAAACCCATCCTCTTTCCTTCTTTGGCAAGGTTCCGGGCCTAGTGGAGGTGGGTAAACAGTAGATGGGATCTATCTTGGGGTTACTAAGGCTTGTGGAAGCCAGTAAATAATTAACAAGGTTTTGAAGAGATCTTAATGAATGTTAGTTAGCATGAGTTAGGTTAACTGTGACCCTGGTTACGTGAGGAAGCAAGATAATGTAAGACAGAGTGAATTGTGTGAAAGTTATTACGACCTTGCAATGTGCAGTCTTGCAGTCTTGTTTTTCTAGTGAGATAGCAGGAAAGCTTATGTATAAACAAAATGTATTTGTTGCTTTTTACTGTCTGTATTATTGCTAGAAATTGTCTGTAAAAGGTATAAAGGCTTGCTGTGATTGTTTACCAGTTGAGAGACCTGTCCAGTACCCTGTGTCCTATGGCACTCTCTCCCTCCATGGTAATTACTGGAGAAATAATAAAGTATTTGATTTTGCTGCATCCAAACAAAAAGTGAGAACTGAGTTTTTCTTCGACAATTTGGGGGCTCGTCCGGGATGGCAACGCCCACGGACCCACAGACAACTACTACGGATCATTCCCCTTCGAACCCCATGGCGCCACATGAGAGGTATGAGACCTTTTGAAATCTCTATTGGGGTATCGGAGGAGGACTGTCCGTGAGGACGTCTGTCTCTCTGTTGGGCTCACGCCATCTGAACTTATTGACTGTGCAGCAGGATCAGATGCAAAGTGGTATTGGGGAGAGGCCCCAATAAGGTTAGTTTATAGCAGTACTGGGAACTGCTGAGTTGGCCAAGGAAATGCATAAGGTAATGCATAAGGTAATGCATAGGTAAATGCATTAGAATGCACCGGTGCTGAGGGGTTTTTACCGCCTCAAGAGGGGTTGTCATACCGCCTCATGGTATTGGTCCGGACCAGGTAAAGATGCATCATGGTTTAAAAAAAAAAAAAAAAAAAAAAAAGATAAAAAGGTTGAAAAAGGGTTAAAAAGAAAAAGGAAGAAAAAGAGGCCTTGGTGTGTGTGTGTGTACACCAGTGTGAGTGGCTGTTACCGGGCTAGCCCAGTAACTAGTGGATCTTTAGGAGATCCGACCCACGGTGGGCTGACTCAGCCTGGCATAGTCCGGCGAGGAAGCTGCCTGGGTCTAGGAGTGTGTAAACCCATCTTCCCTCCCCTTTCCTTGTGAGTCTCTCCTGTGTGAGTGGAAAATGGGTAAGGGACTGTCTAAATATTCCACCTCACCCCCTAAGGGTGCCCCAGCATATTACATGTACGTACATTATGGTCCTAAAACCTGCAGGTATTTAAATGATTGGAATCTGTATACGCGTGAAAATTCATTTAAACAATGCCCATTAGAAGGTACCTTCAATCTAGATAAGATCATATATCTCAGTGGAGCTTTAATCACAAAGAAAAACCTCTGTTACAGTGTGAGCAATTTGTCTAGGAACGGGTTAATTTGAAATTCGGCTTAGCCCTGAGATAAAGGAGAAGTTGTTTTGTCTTCAAGGTCATGAATCAGTGCGGACTATGCTAAGTGCAAAGGCTGTACAAGTTACAGAATTGGAATTATATTTGCAAAGCTTAACTTCCCAGTGAGACATGTGTGAGTATTGAAGTGGTTTAAGGCTTGGGGCATTCATGTTTTCCTGTGTGAGGTGGGAGCATTCCCAACACTCTCCATTGTTGTTTTATTATTTTTAATGAAGCTTTAAAATTTGATTGTATGCTCTGTCAGTCTGATCACCTGACATGAGGGATAAATTAGTAACAGGAATTTGTCACAGTTTGGTGTGCAATTAATAATGGGGGGGCCCTGCAGAATTTACACCATCTCTCTGTTTACCCTTGTTATTTTGTGTTTGCTTTGTTTGGTATTGTTGGTTGCATGATTAAAGGTGAGCTCTAATAGAAGTAGAAAAATCTGATGTTTTTCTGCTCTGTTCATTTGGGCGTTAGGTGTGTGAGCGGAACTGAACTTCTCGTTCGTAATTCCTCAGGGTGGAAGCCATGTGTGCGATGAAGCTCTGAGGTTGTCCTGAGATTTTTACAGTCCCGCCCCCCCGTAGCGGACAATATAATAGCAGTAGAAAAATTTGGCTTAGACTGTAATTTTTTGCTTTTTGTGTAATTTTCTTTTCTGTTTAAGTGTCAGCAGACAAATGGGTGGGTCTCTGGGTAGACCCCCAAAGGGGTCTGGATTATGTGTTAAGTGAATGGCCATGTATTTTTGCCCAGGTGGCAAGCCTTACTAGGGAGGACTCAGGTAGTCTTGTGAGTAGAAATATTTTGGGGAAAAGACCAGTAGGGTGGGGCTAGTTGAGAAGCTCACCATCCTAGCTAAACTGGTTGTGGAACAAGCTAGTGTCCATGGACGGGACGATTCAGCGAGAAAAAAGGATCGGGCCCAGGCGACCAGGCAACAGACAGAGTGATTGGAAAACAGGTTGGAAACTTTTGAGGGTGTAGTGGAAAGAAGGAGTAAGTGAATATAAGCATGAGGATTTCAAATACTCAAGAGGATATTTGGAATGGTGATTTGAATTGGTAAAGTGGCTGTTGGAAGGGAAAAGCGAGTGATTTTTAAGAGAACAGTTTTGGTGTCTTTGAACTGTTTGTAAATAATTTCAGGCAAATAAATTTATTAGATTGTAATAATTTGGCTGTGACTAATTTTGTTAAATCAGTTGAAGACTGTATACAGTGCTATGTAATGAAAATTTTATTAGGCTCTACAGGCACTATAAGTGGTGATGTTTTCTTTCAGTGTTTAAAAGCAGGAGTTAGAAGAAATAAAAAGCAAGCCAGAAATAATCTGTGTTACTGCAAATTAACTAACTGATAAGGTGAAGGCCTCTGAAACCAAGGCTGTCTAAGAAACACATACGGGAAAATATGGGGTAATTCCTCTGTTTTGCCTAGAATCAACAAGAGTATTTGTATATTTTAAGTATTTAATTGCCCAGACGGGGTGGACCTCTGTTTGTCTTTCAGATAATCAAAGAAAACTAATGCCAGCAGCACAGCATTCAACGTACCTTGATTTACTGGCACAGTAAAAAATTATGTTGTGTGTTCTATGTTCTGTCTTGTTGTGTTTTTTTTTCGTAGCCAGAATTGTTGTGTTTAATATTTTCATGAGATGGTCTGATTTGATATCAAGCGGAAATGTTGGATTGAGATGCAGATACTTGTTTTGTTCAATTTAGAATACAAAGTGTTTGGTTACATCAGAAAATGTGATATACTAAAGTCTAATACATTTTCTTAAGTAAGAGAAAGAAACTACATTGGCCACATCTTTTAATTGAGAATTGTTGTTAAAATTTGCATACTGACAGGGTTGATTGGAAGCGAGGACATGAAAAGTTAACCCACTCCCCATATTGTACAAGGGATCCTTCTGGCTACCTCAGACTTTTAGCCAGAGGGCTGGGGATGGTGGATAGCTATTGGACTAGAAGTTATATTAAGTGGACTTCTCAAAGTGGGTGTGCTTGTCCTGGCTTGTTCTTCCAAAGTTCTGTAATAAGGTTATTTTAGTGAAAGGGTATATGTGGCATACATTGAATGATAATACTTCTGTACTGTATAACAGTACTGTTTATGTGTTCATGGTATGAAAAAGGTGTATAATTGAAGAGTAAAAGTTTCCTTTGTAGGTTAAATGAAAAAAAAAAAAAAAAAAAAAAAAAAAAACAAGAAGAGAATGGCTAACATGCGCTGGCCCCAGTCAAGGACACCGCTTGGCTGCCTACCAAGAGAAGGGGGGGGGGAATGCTTGCTGCAGTTACACGAGATTGGTGTGCACCGGCCAGCCCACTCTCCTCCTTGGGACCTTTTGTAAATATTCAGATTGATTTTATTTAAATGTCTAAATGTTGTGGTTATGAATATGTATTAGTTTTAATTGATGTATTTACCACTTGGGTTGAAGCTTTTCCCTGCAGGACAGTAGATGTCTTTGCTTACAGATTTTGTACCACGTTTTGGCATCCCTGTGACTATCAACAGTGGTCGTGGAACTCATTTTACTGGACAGATTGTAAAGGGGTTATGTGCAACTCACTGCCCTCACCACCCACAGTCTGCTGGGACAGTGGAACGCCGGAACGGGACTTACAAAAAATGAACTGGCCAAGATTTGTGATGAGACACACTTAAAGTGGCCAGATGCCTTTCCTTTGGCACTGATGTGTATGAGAGCCATTCCCAATCGAAAGACTGGACTCAGCCCTCATGCAGTTTTGACAGGACGCCCAATGTGACTACCAACTGCATCCCCACTAACCCCAGCTCAGATGGACATTCATTTGCTGGATAACATAATGCTTAAATATTGTCAGGCACTAATGAAATGTGTTAAGTCTTTTTATACACAGGTGATGGAAGCACTACCAAAGGATCCTGTGCAACCTTGCCACTCGTTGGAACCAGGAGCCTGGGTCTACATAAAGATCCATCAGCGAAAGACTGCCTTGGCTCCATGCTGGAAAGGCCCTTTCCAAGTCCTGCTGACTACCGACACCGCTGTGCAGTGCCACAGACTGACTGCTTGGACCCAGGATTCTCACTGCAAAAAGACCCCTCCACATCAGAAGAATTTTCCTATTGATGATTAGCCTATTCTTTCTTCTAGTTCTACTGTGCTTCTGGACAGCAGGGAAAAAGCTCCCTTGACCACTGACAGACCAACTGTGCCTTTAGACTTTTCTAGAAAAGAGCACAGCTATTACAGGGTGATATGTGCTGGAAACCTCTCCCCTGTAGGATGCTAAACCTCGATTGTTTTGGGAAAGAAGAAGACACACTCACTCCACTGACATTGCCAAAGTCCAGGAATTCCTGACTGAAAAGGAATTCCTGACTGAGAACTGACCCTGGTGAAGAAACAAAGAATTACATACTGGCAGGAAGAAATTTGTAGGACCCATGCTTGGGACTGTGGTATTAATTGGATTTTGGGGTTTATTCTACAGGCTGCGCCCTGTGTTCTGGATAAATCCTTCAGTATGTATTGCCCTCCCTAATTGGATTTTACCTGACATTGCCCTTATCCAGTTTTCTACATACCCAGATTGCTCACAAGGGGCTACCATTAGATTAGCACAACAAAAAGGCCTGGGTTATTTCCTCTGGACAAAAAGGGAATTGACCAGATCCCTGTGGGCTGGGTTATTTCATCTGGCCAATAGTGTAGTAGCCATTTGGACTATTCTTCCAGGCCAAGAACATGATAAGAAATTGGGGCAACTAGAAAAGGCCACTAGTCTTATTTTTGAAGCTCAGCTATCTTCAGTACAGGCTGGAGTTGCTGAGTTACATGTAATTTCCACCCTTAGTTCTATGACCCAGAAGTTACTGACAGAGATGGTATTGAATATCACTGAGGCTGGGAAGGCATTGCAGTGGGATCTGGACTAGACTTGGCCCACTGCCCTTACAGACGTCAGGAGTACCATCTGATCTGTGGTCATGAAGACATACTTGGACACTTTCTGGATGGAAGTGTGGACATTCACAGTGCTCCTTCCAAGCATATGGACCGGTTAGGGTGGGTGTGGGCTCCCACATACCGAATCCTGCTGGGTCCATGGGGAGGATGCCTGTGGGACTGTAATTGTTTACCGAGACATCTGGGGAAATTAGACCACCTGGTATCTCCAACTGATTTCTAGACAGTACCCCTGGAATGACACCTGACATTTTGGATAAGAATAGAGAGTCAATGGACATTTTGGCCGTTAGAACCACCACAGCTCAGTGTATCTATAAGCTGAAGCTAGGGGAAGTTGTCACTGTTTATGACAATATTTGTTGAGAGGGTGGAGGTCAAGGAACTACCCTGACGGGACACCCACTTTTTCAAGCTAATGATAGCTGTGTGTGCGTTAATGACACCACTTTACAAGATATACATATTGATCTTACCACTGCTGCAGGCAATCCTATCATTTCCTGGCCTGCAGATAGAATGTTACATGTAGCTCTTAGATTTCAGGTATATTTTAATTGGACTAGAATAGTACCTGATTGGTTTCAAAATTTGCTTTCATTGTTACCAAAGGTTCAAAGAATCTCTGAATTGCAAGGGCAAATTCCCATGTTTTAGAATGTATATCAAGCTGGAAGGAATGCCTTTCATACAGCTTATAGAGTGTTTACTTTATGTACTAGGTATGATGTTTTGTGCTTTGTGTTCACGATTGTACAACAGCCCCATTATATTATTCCTATAGGATTGTTATTATTTGTAGTGTTGTTAGTTAATTTAGGATTATATTGTTGTTGTTGTAAATAACGTAAGGATAGCAATACCTTTCATGTTCATGCTAATCATGCATTGTCATTACGTCCCATGACGGTTGACATGTTTGCTGTAGTATCTGAAGTCCATGGTTTCATGCGAATTGAGATTTGAAATTGTTTGTTGTACTAGAAGTACAAAAGGGGGGAGTGTGGAAGCCAGTAAATAATTAACAAGGTTTTGAAGAGATCTTAATGAATGTTAGTTAGCATGAGTTAGGTTAACTGTGACCCTGGTTACGTGAGGAAGCAAGATAATGTAAGACAGAGTGAATTGTGTGAAAGTTATTACGACCTTGCAATGTGCAGTCTTGCAGTCTTGTTTTTCTAGTGAGATAGCAGGAAAGCTTATGTATAAACAAAATGTATTTGTTGCTTTTTACTGTCTGTATTATTGCTAGAAATTGTCTGTAAAAGGTATAAAGGCTTGCTGTGATTGTTTACCAGTTGAGAGACCTGTCCAGTACCCTGTGTCCTATGGCACTCTCTCCCTCCATGGTAATTACTGGAGAAATAATAAAGTATTTGATTTTGCTGCATCCAAACAAAAAGTGAGAACTGAGTTTTTCTTCGACAGGCTTTTGACACAGTCCCGCAGGACATTCTCACAAGCAAACGAGGGAAATGCGGTCTAGATGCAATCAGTGTCATGTGGGTACAGAGCTGGTTGAAAGCCCAGACTCCAAGGGCCCTTCTCCATGTTTGGCTGCCCAATGGAGAGGGGGCACCTCGTGGGTGCGGCAGGGATCAGTCCGGGGTCCGGTACTATTCAATAGTTTCATGAATGATTTGGAAAATGGAGTGGAGAGCATGCTTCTAAAATGTGCAACTGACACCAAGCACTTTGGAGCTCAGGATTGGAATTCAAAACACCCTTAATGAATTGGAGACTTGGTCTTCTTGAGCCAAACCCCATGGCTGGGCCCCTCTCTCTAGACTGGGCTGAAGTGAAACCCCAGAGCCAAACACTCCTCCTCCTGGGCAGTGCGCTCCGACCTTGAATGGTCAGATGCTGCTTAGCGCTGTCAGAGCAGCTTTGGCTGGGGGATTCTCCCAGCACTTTCCAATAGCGGGAAGGTACGAAATCCCCATTTGCCTGCTGGGGATGGAGCCCTAGAGGGGGGAGCAACTTGCCCAAAGTCCCACCGGAAAAAGAAAACAACCAGCAGTGGAACCAATAGGGGTGTCAGGATCTTGTAGGCGCTGTCACCCCCACACTAGGACAGTGTTCTGCACCCCCTGCTGCTGGCCTAGTTTCTCTGTCCCTTGGCAATAAGACAGTCTAGAACCCCAACCAGGGTTATTCTATCTGCTATCCAAGATCCATAAACCTGGAAATCCTGGATGCCTCATCATCTCAGGCATTGGCACCCTGACAGCAGGATTGTCTGGCTGTGTAGACGCTCCATCATCATTCCACACAAAGATGGACTACAAGCCGACAGGAACAGTATCCCCGATAATGTCACAGCAAACCTGGAGGCTGAACTTTGTGACTTTGTCCTCACCCATAACTATTTCACATTTGGGGACAATGTGTACCTTCAAGTCAGCGGCACTGCTATGGGTACTCACATGGCCCCACACTATGCCAACGTTTTTATGGCTGACTTAGAACAACGCTTCCTCAGCTCTCGTCCCTAATGCCCCTACTCTACTTGTGCTACACTGATGACATCTTCATCATCTGGTCCCATGGAAAAGAAAACCCTTGAGGAATTCCACCATGATTTCAACAATTTCCATCCCACCTCCAACCTCTGCCTGGACCAGTCCACACAAGAGATCCACTTCCTGGACACTACTGTGCTAATAAGCGATGGTCACATAAACACCACCCTATACCGGAAACATACTGAACGCTATACTTACCTACATGTCTCCAGCTTTCACCCAGACCACATCACACAATCCATTGTCTACAGCCAAGCTCTAAGATACAACCGCATTTGCTCCAACCCCTCAGACAGAGACAAACACCTACAAGATCTCTATCAAGCGTTCTTACAACTACACTACCCACCTGCTGAAGTGAAGAAGCAGATTGACAGAGCAAGAAGAGTACCCAGAAGTCACCTATTACAGGACAGGCCCAACAAAGAAAGTAACAGAACCCCACTAGCCGTCACCTTCAGCCCCCAACTAAAACCTCTCCAGTGCATCATCAAGGATCTACAACCCGTCCTGAAGGACAATCCCTCACTCTCACAGATCTTGGGAGACAGGCCAGTCCTTGCTTACTGACAGCCCCCCAACCTGAAGCAAATACTTACCAGCAACCACACAACAAAAACACTAACCCAGGAATTTATCCTTGCAACAAAGCCCATTGCCAATTCTGTCCACATATCTATTCAGGGGACACCATCATAGGACCTAATCACATTAGCCATGCCATCAGGGGCTCATTCACCTGCACATCTACCAATGTGATATATGCCATCATGGGCCAGCAATGCCTCTCTGCCATGTACATTGGCCAAACCAGAGAGTCTCTACATAAAAGAATAAATGGACACAAATCAGACATCAAGAATTATAACATTCAAACACAGCCAGAGAACACTTCAATCTCCCAGGTCACTCGATTACAGACCTAAAAGTCGTAATATTACAACAAAAAACCTTCAACAACAGACTCCCATGAGAGATGCTGAATTGGAATTAATTTGCAAACTGGACATTAAATTAGGCTTGAATAAAGACTGGGAGTGGGTGGGTCATTACACAAAGTAAAACTATTTTCCCATGTTTATTTGTCCCCCTACTGTTACTCACACCTTCTTGTCAACTGTTGGAAATGGGCCATCCTGATTATCACTACATGTTTTTTTCTCCTGCTGATAATAGCTCACCTTAACTGCTCACTCTCATTATAGTGTGGATGGCAACACCCATTTTTTCATGTTCTCTGTGTATATATATATCTTCCTGCTGTATTTTCCACTGTATGCATCTGATGAAGTGGATTTTAGCCTACGAAAGCTTATGCTCAAATAAGTTTGTTAGTCTCAAAGGTGCCACAAGTACTCCTCATTATTTTTGCAGATAAATTAATGGATGTTAAGTCCATAAATGGCTATTAGGCAGCCTGGGTAAGGAATGGTGTCCCTAGCCTCTGTTTGACAGAGGGTGGAGATGGATGGCAGGAGAGAGATCACTTGATCATTACCTGTTAGGTTCAGTCCCTCTGGGGCACCTGGCATTGGCCACTGTTGGCAGATAGGATATGGGGTTGGATGGACCTTTGGTCTGACCCAGTCTGGCCATTCTTCTGTTCTTATGAAGGGAGGGGCAGAGCCCTGTAACAGAGTTTCTGTAGTGTAGTGGTTATCACGTTTGCTTAACACACAAAAGTTCACTGGTTCAAAACCAGGCAGAAACATGATGGCTTAATTTTTCCCAACTCCTAGTGGCCTGTCCCTGCTGTTGTAGGAGCAGCAGTGATTTCTATGCTCAATAGGTCTGTTATACTTCCCCCATTCCCATTTTTGTCTCCTCTCCCTCTCTGAATGCCTGTGAAGTGGCTTCCCCCCTCCCCCTCCCGCTCCCTCCTGCAATGCTTGTGGGATGAAGGGGCTGGTTGAACAGCTTAGACAAGGTGTCTGGGACTCTCATTAGGCAGCACTCGCACACCCAGAGCATGGACACTGGCTGAGGTGGAGTGTGACCCACCGGATGCAGCCAAGTCATCTCCAGTCGCAGGCCATGAGGAGCAGGTCCTTAAAAGGGGAAGGGGCCCTGTGCTCAGGAGTCACTCACAAGCTTGTACCTCCAGTGAATGCCCTTCGCCCCGACCGCCTGGCCAGTGGTTCGCTGCATTCCAGTTCATTGTGCCTCAGGAAGACTTACCTTCATCGCGCCGTCCATCACGGCGCTGGGGGACACTTACCTTGCAGAATCCTGTGCCTGCCTCTTGGCTTCACAGGGATGGCTACTTGCAGCCCAGGAGAAGAAGGATGGTTCTGGTGAAAGGAAGACAAGCAAAGCACTGGGAGGAAATTTGGGTGTGGGCTCTGCGCTGGGGGTGGGGGTGGGGTGCAGGAGAGGGTGGTGCAGCTCCCAAAGTGACCGGTACACACAACCCTCTGGCAGCAGCTCCTAGATGAGTGGGGCCAGGGGATCTCCATGTGCTGCTGTCTGCAGCCGCTGCCCCCAGAGCTGCCATTGGCTACAGTTCCTGGCCAATGGGAGCTGCAGAGTTGGTGCTCGGGGCAGGGGCAGCACGTGGAGACACTCCCTCCACCCCAGGGGATGCTGGGACATGCCAGCCACTTCTGGGAGCGGCACGGAGGGACGGATGTAGAGTGGGCAGGGAGCCACCTCAGTGCTGCTGGCACATCTCTGAACACCCATTGGGGAGGGGAGCAGAGGGCCTCCATGTGCTGCCTGGGGTAGGGGCAGAGCACGGAGCTGCCTCCCCTCCCGGGTCTATTACAGGAGTGGGTGGGTGGGGTCTTTTGGCCTGCAAGGTGCAGCAGGTCAGAGTAGATGATCACACTGGTCCCTTCTGACCTTAAAGGCTCTGAGTCTAAAAGGGAGAGGGAAGTAAAGGAATTAAAAAAAAAATAAACCAAACATTGTAATACCAGGATGACTCCAACTGCTTATTATATAGTCCCACCCCTTTCTTCCTCCACTGGGTGTTTAATGACCTGTTGGGATTTGGGACACTGATTCTCTCATTCCATTGAAAGCGGCAAAGAATCCTGTGGCACCTTATAGACTAACAGACGTTTTGCAGCATGAGCTTTCGTGGGTGAATACCCACTTCGTCGGATGCAAGTAGTGGAAATTTCCAGGGGCAGGTGTGTATATATAAGCAAGCAAGAAGCAAGCTAGAGATAACGAGGTTAGATCAATGAGGGAGGATGAGGCCCTGTTCCAGCAGCTGAGGTGTGAAAACCAAGGGAGGAGAAACTGGTTCTGTAATTGGCAAGCCATTCACAGTCTTTGTTTAGTCCTGAGCTGATGGTATCAAATTTGCAGATGAACTGGAGCTCAGCAGTTTCTCTCTACTCTCTACTCAGACTCTATGTTACCAGCACTCCCAGCTATCTCCGTGACACCACTGATTTCCTGAGGAAACTACAATGCATTGGTGACCTTCCAGAAAACACCATCCTAGCCACCATGGATGTAGAGGCTCTCTACACAAACATCCCACACACTGATGGAATACAAGATGTCAGGAACAGTATCCCTGATGATGCCACAGCACAACTGGTTGCTGAGCTCTGTGCCTTTATTCTCACACACAACTATTTCAAATTTAATGACAATATATATCTCCAGATCAGTGGCACCGCTATGGGCACCCGCATGGCCCCACAATATGCCAATATTTTTATGGCCGACCTGGAACAACGCTTCCTCAGCTCCCGTCCACTCACGCCCCTTCTCTACCTACGCTACATTGATGACATCTTCATCATCTGGACCCATGGGAAGGAGAGTCTGGAAAAATTCCACCACGATTTCAACAGCTTCCACCCCTCCATCAACCTCAGCCTGGACCAATCTACACGGGAGGTCCACTTCCTAGACACCACAGTGCAAATAAGTGGTGGTCACATTAACACCACCCTATACCGAAAACCTACCGACCGCTATGCCTACCTTCATGCCTCCAGCTTCCATCCCGGACACACCACAAGATCCATTGTCTACAGCCAAGCACTGAGGTACAACCGTATCTGCTCTAACCCCGCAGACAGAGACCAACACCTAGAAAATCTCCACCAAGCATTCTCAAGACTACAGTACCCACACGAGGAAATAAGGAAACAGATCAACAGAGCCAGACGTGTACCCAGAAGCCTCCTACTGGAAAACAAACCCAAGAAAGAAACCAACAGGACTCCACTGGCCATCACATACAGTCCCCAGCTCAAACCCCTCCAACGCATCATCAGGGATCTACAACCCATCCTGGACAATGATCCCACACTTTCACAGGCCTTGGATGGCAGGCCAGTCCTCGCCCACAGACAACCTGCCAACCTGAAGCATATTCTCACCAGCAACTGCACACCGCACCATAGTAACTCTAGCTCAGGAACCAACCCATGCAACAAACCTCGATGCCAACTCTGCCCACATATCTACACCAGCGACACCATCACAGGACCTAACCAGATCAGCCACACCATCACCGGTTCATTCACCTGCACGTCCACCAATGTAATATACGCCATCATATGCCAGCAATGCCCCTCTGCTATGTACATCGGCCAAACTGGACAGTCTCTAAGGAAAAGGATACATGGACACAAATCAGACATTAGGAATGGCAATATACAAAAACCTGTAGGAGAACACTTCAACCTCCCTGGACACACAATAGCAGATCTTAAGGTGGCCATCCTACAGCAAAAAAACTTTAGGACCAGACTTCAAAGAGAAACTGATGAGCTCCAGTTCATCTGCAAATTTGATACCATCAGCTCAGGACTAAACAAAGACTGTGAATGGCTTGCCAACTACAGAACCAGTTTCTCCTCCCTTGGTTTTCACACCTCAGCTGCTGGAACAGGGCCTCATCCTCCCTGATTGATCTAACCTCGTTATCTCTAGCTTGCTTCTTGCTTGCTTATATATACACACACCTGCCCCTGAAATTTCCACTGCTTGCATCCGAAGAAGTGGGTATTCACCCACGAAAGCTCATGCTGCAAAACGTCTGTTAGTCTATAAGGTGCCACAGGATTCTTTGCTGCTTCTACAGAACCAGACTAACACGGCTACCCCTCTGATACTATTCTAGACACGGGCATGGTGACCTTCCTGAGGATCTTGACAGCTTTAGCCAGCTTCTTGGTGGCTGTTTTCCTGCTCACCGCCACTGTTGTCTTCTCATGCCTTGTCCTGGGGGTCCAGCTGCTGGTTGAATGTGAAGGAGCCAAAGTGCTGGTGACTTTAGCCCGCACCAAGTTGCCTATGCTCATCAGACTCCTGAACCACAACTGGATGTGGTTCTTGTTCTTCTGCACAGCACAGCCCTCGAGAGGAGGGATCTACAAATGTACGTTCATATGATCCCTTTGTATAATTGATGAAAACATAAACTAGACACTTAGAGGCTTAGAACTGATTTCAGCTGATGGACAGGTGTGCTAGGTTTTTATGCTTTTGGACAGTGAAATGTTGAGTGTCACATTCATTTAAAGCATTCCCGTATAGTGGAGCTCCTGAACATAATGGAGAATGGACATGAAAATGTTTTCTCATTTTTTAAAAAAAATAAAAGAATAAGAGGCTTATTAGAGAGCACTTGGATTTGAAGCAAGGACCACTTGATCTGCAGTCAAACACTCTACCACTGAGCTATACCCCCCTGAGAGCAGATACTTTCCCCATTGTAGCTGAAGCACATCAGTGATTCCAATAGCAGGGGCAGGTTCTCTCTGGGGCACAGAGATTTTTCGGGGAATTGGTGGCTCCTTTCTTTCCTCACCCTGGAGTAAATGCAGCTTTTTATTCCATGGTACATGTTTTATGGAATAACAACATCAGCATGAAGAAAGAGGAGAGGGAATATCTCACTGCCAGGGCTGAAGGTGGCCACATCCCCTCTGTTTGACCGTTGCCATTGCAGGAGAGAAGGTTTCAATGGAGTTGAATGCCCTGGCTCAGACTAGAGACACAGAAAGGTTTTGCTGTTCGTTGAACAGCAAAGGAAATTGTGTCTGTATGTGAAACTGAGGAGGGACATGAAATGCCCACAGGGGGGCGCAATGCCCTAAGCTAAGGCAGGAGGGGGAAGGAATGGGGCTGAGGAATGACTGAAGTGGACTCACCTGGGATTGAAATGACATTTGTTTGTGTCGGGCAGTGAGAAATGTGACATTAATTCAGATGCAGGGTTGAAGCTTCTTTAGCTGCTTGTGTAACTTGAAGTTGATTTCCCAGAAGGGAGAAAGGGAAAGTCTGGGGCCGCCTTTAGTCCCTGGCCGGAGCAGTGTATGAAAAAGGCTCCAGAGACGCAGCTGGCAATTACAGGCCACTGAGGCTAACGTCAGTACCAGGCACATTGGGTGGAATTGTAGAGCCCAATGATTAGACACATCAGTGAAGGGAATTTGCTGGGTGTAGCGGGTGGTTACCTGCTCCTGCCCTGCGGGGCTTGAAGCAGCCCAGGAGAGGGCTGGGGCTGGGGCAAGGAGCCTGGGCTGACTGGGGGAAGCAGGCTCAGCTGTGGCCATGCCCCAGTCAGGCCCAGCTGGCCCCTATAAGAGGCTGTGAGCCAGGAGCCCAGTCAGTCTCCCTCTGCTTGTAGCGAGAGAAGGGCCTGGCTGCAGGGACCTAAGCAAGACACCTAGAGTGGGAGCAGGGCTGGGGAAGGGCCAGAGGAGCTTGGAGCTCTGGCCTGGAAAGCCCCAGGCTGCAGGCCTGACTATAGGCTGAATAGGTGCAGGGCTGCAGTGGGGCAGCCCAGGGGGAAGCAGAGGGGGCAGGTCCAAACCCCTTTGCCTGTGATGAGTGGCTCATACTGCAGTCTGCCCCAGTGAACAGGGGCTGGATGGAGACTGGGCAGTAGCCAAGACTGAGGTGAAGTGGGGATAGTGGGTGGGGATTCCCCTGGGAGGGGGAGACCCAGAACTGGGGGGGTACTGCCAGGGGGTACTGCCAGGGTAAAAGGGGCACCAGGGTCCTGGGAGGGACAGGGGGCCAGCTGTGGTAAGGTGGATCACTGGCCTGCAGAGGGCGCTCTGACGGCTGGAGAGCTAATTCCCAAGATGACCAGCAGGAGGCGCCGCCAGGTGAGTCTGCCCCCGCTTACATTGGGGAAGAATGAACATCCTTTTTGTAAAGGAAAATCATGCCTCACGAATCTACTATAATTCTTTGAGGGAGTCAACAAGCATGTGGATAAAGGTGATCCCGTGGATACAGTATACTTAGATTTTCAGATAACCTTTGACAAGGTCTCTCCCCAAAGGCTCTGAAGCAAAATGGGATAAGATGGAAGGTCCTCTCTGGGATAGGTAACTGGTTCAAAGGCAAGAAAGAAAGGGTCTGATTTTCAGAATGGAGAGAGGTAAATAGTGGTGTCCCTCTGGGGTCTGTACTGGGACCAGCACTGTTCAACATACTCCTAAGTGATCTGGAAAAAGGGGTAAACAGTGAGGTGGCAACATTTGCAGATGATACAAACCAACCCAAGTTAGTTACGTCCAAAAGAGAGTGTGAAGTGTGACAAAGGGATCTCACCAAACTGAGTGACTGGGCAGCAAAAAGGCAGATGAAATTCAATGTGGATCAATGCAAAGTAATGCACATGGGAAAACATGATCCCAATTCTACATCTAAACTGATGGGGTCTAAATTAGCTCTTACAACTTAAGAAAGAGATCTTGGCGTCACTGTGGATACTTCTCTGAAAACATCTACTCAATGTGCATCGGCAGTCAAAAAAGCGAACAGAATGGTGGGAAGTCATTAGGAAAGGGATGGCTAGCAAGACAGAAATATAATATTGCCTGTGTATAAATCTGTGGTATGCCCACATCTTGAATACTGGAGCTGGTCCCCCATCTCAAAAAGATATATCGGAATTGGGAAAGGTACAGAAAAGGGCAACCAAAATGATTAGGTGTCTTGAACAGCTTCTATGTGAGGTGAGATTAATAAGACTGAGGGGAGTTTTCAGCTTGGAAAAGAGATGACTAAGGCGGGGCTGGAATAGAGGTCTATAAAATGATGACGGGTTTGGAGAAAGTAAATAAGGAAGTATCAGAGGGGTAGCCGTGTTAGTCTGGATCTGTAAGGAAGTGCTATTTACTCCTCATAACACAAGAACTGGGGTCACCTGATGAAAGGAATAGACAGCAGGTTTAAAACAAACCAAAGGAAGTATTTCTTCACCCAACACACAGTCAACCTGGGGAAACTTTGCCAGAGGATGCTGTGAGGGCCAAGACTATAACAGGGTCCACCAAAGAACTAGATAAGTTGATGGAGGACAGGTCCATCATTGTCTATTAGCCAGGGTGGGCAGGGATACAAAACCATGCTCTTGAAGTGTCCCCAGCCTCTGTTTGCCAGAAGCTGGGAATGGGCGACGGGACGGATCGCTTGATGATTCCCTGTTCTGTCGATTCCCTCGCGGGCTCCTGGCATTGGCCACTGTGGGAGGATAGGATTCTGGGCTGGCTGGACCATTGGTCTGATCCAGTATGGCCATTCTTATGACCAATAGAGGGCAGTCCCCACCAGCAATACTTATATTTGGTGCACTGAAAGGGCCAACTTTCCAAAGCTGACCCAAAGGTTTAGTAAAAGTGTTTTGGAGAAAAACACTAGACAGAACAATGCGAATGAAAACTGGGAGCTATTGTTTAAGGAGCTTGTTAGATGGGGCATAGGCCACATTGCCTAATTAGCTGAGCTTGCAATGGCCTTCCACTCAACTCCCTGACATTTCTCCGTCTGCAAATGTGGTACCCATTTTAAAACCTAGATCCAATCAATTACAACATGTCAGGGAAGATTCTAGGCATCTGATCATTGGGTTGATGGCGGTAAACAAGAGCTTCCCATAAGGCTCCCTCCCTCCCTCTTCCCAAGAGCCACCCTCATCCTCTCTCCCCTTTCTGCTCCCGCATCCTCTGCAAACTTTCGAAGACAGATGCCTCGTGATGGCCTTTGCTCTTGGGAATGTTGCCTCTTGGTCAGGGTTTTGGCCCTTTTGGGGGGAAGGGCATGGCAGATGAGCCCAGGACCTCCCATGGGCTCTGACCCAGGCCACTCTGAGGGCAACACTTCCTACCACCCCGCTATTGTCCTAAGTTCACAGTTTATCACAGGAAGGGTGTCAACTCACTGTTTGGTACCTCTTCTCAGCTGGGCATGGCATGGCAGCTCTCTCCTTGGGGTGGCAGCTGCCTCTGTTATGCTGACAGATCCAGGTTGGTGACGCGGTGGTGGGCGGGATTGAACCGGGGACCTCTGGAGCTTAGTGTGTGGGCCTCTACAGCATGAACTAAAAGCCACCCGGCTGTTAGCGAAGGCTGTATAGAAGACATGTTTTATTGCTCCCTCTAAGTGATCTTGGTGCCACTAGCTGGGACACCCCACCACACCCTGGAGGTGTGTGGGTTACGTACTTCCCCTAGCTGAGGAAGCGCATCCTGAGCTTCGGAGAGTTCCCAGCTGTAACCCCGGACGACCCCTGTAACAATGCGACCACTGGCAGGACACTATTGAGAGTATCAATTCAGGACAAATTGCTTGGAGCAGGGCAGTCACAGCCCAAGGCTGGGTGTCCTTTACTATTAAAGCACGTCACACCCGCCATGCAGAGAAGACTTTGGTTTCACCCCACTGGCCAATCGGACGTCATACAAGCAATTCCCTCAGCTATTCCAGTTACCTTGTATCACCACCAGCCCCGCTCCTTATGGGGATGAATGGTTATGAAAACCAATACCCCAGTAAAAGAAAAAAGGTTCTCTCAAAGGACCAAGCCCCAGATGCAGGTCAATAGATGAGTCAGATCTTACCCACAAATCACGCTCCTGCAAATCCTTTAGCGTTGTTATGGAAAAATTGATCCATGTGTTGTGTTTTCAATCAGATCATCCTGAGGCCTTTTATTGATTAGAAGCACGCAGGGGAGAACCGTTATGGAAACGGCCTCCCCGAAGCTGGTTACAGACAGCCTTATAAAGCTTAAAACCACAATCGTAATATGCAAGTTACACACATAATTTCCTTATTATTTTGCTAAAAAAATATTGCAAAGTTAATGCTGATTGGAGCAGGAGTAAATTTCTTCCATATTAGGCTTTTCCTGTTATTACTTATCTGTTCTATGCGGTTACGTGTTGACAGTAGGGGATATTACAAAATTGTTTTTCAGTCGGGGACTGTTAGGACTTTCCACTGTCTCCTCCGTGCCCCCCTGCTTGGCTTGTCTGGCCTTCCCTGGCAGCCTGACATGAGGCCTGGGCCTACAAGGCCTTGGATAACACTGGATTTTCCCTTCATCATTCATTCATTCATGCCCGTCACCCCAACCGGGGTATGGGCCGCCAACCACAGATCTCCAGAGTCTTCTATCCTGGGCCATTCGCTCTAGCTGGTTCCAGGTATAGCCCATTTTTTTGCTATCAACCTGAAGGTCGCGTCGCCAGGTATTTCTTGGGCGGCCTCTTTTCCGCTTGCCTTGGGGGTTCCACTGCAGTGCCTGTCTGGTGATGTTGGTTGGCTGCTTGCGTAGTGTATGTCCTATCCAGCCCCACCTTCTCCTTCTAATTTCTTCCTCTGCTGGGAGTTGACGGGTCCTCTCCAAGAGGTGGATGTTACTGATGGTGTCTGGCCAGCGGATCTGGAGAATCCTTCTGAGGCAGCTATTAATGAAGGTCTGGATCTTCCTGGTGGTTGTTTTGGTTGTCCTCCAGGTTTCAGCTCCATACAGTAGGACTGATTTCACGTTGGAGTTGAACAGTCGAATCTTTATTGCCAAAGACAGCTCTCTGGAGCTCCAGATGTTCTTGAGCTGTAAGAAGGCTGCTCTTGCCTTACCAATCCTTACTTTGATGTCTGCGTCTGTGCCACCCTGCTGGTCGATGATGCTACCTAGGTAGGTGAAGGACTGTACTTCTTCCAGGGGGCGTCCATTCAGTGTGACTGGGTCGTTGCTGATGGAATTGATCCTAAGGATCTTGGTCTTGTCCTTGTGGATGTTGAGGCCAACCTGTGATGACGTGGCTGCCACTACGTTGGTCTTCTCTTGCATCTGCTGTTTACTGTGTGAAAGGAGTGCAAGGTCGTCGGCAAAGTCCAGGTCATCAAGCTGGGTCCACAACGTCCACTGGATTCCGTTCCTACGCTCGTAAGTGGATGTCTTCATAATCCAATCGATGACGAGAAGAAAGAGAAGTGGTGACAACAAGCATCCTTGTCTGACTCCGGTTCGCACCTGGAAGCTGTTTGTGAGCTGCCCTCCATGGATCACTCTACAGTGTATGCCGTCGTATGAGTTCTTGATCAGGTTGACCACCTTTGCTGGGATGCCATAGTGCCGAAGGAGCTTCCAGAGGGTCTCTCGATCCACGCTATCGAACGCTTTCTCATAGTCAACAAAGTTGATGTACAACGAGGAGTTCCACTCCATAGACTGCTCGACTATGATGCGGAGCGTTGCTATCTGGTCCGTGCATGATCTGTTCTGCCGGAAACCTGCCTGTTCATCTCGTAGCTGTGGATCGACGGCATCCTTCATTCTCTCTAAGAGGACTCAGTTGAAGACCTTCCCTGGCACCGACAGGAGTGTGATTCCTCTATAGTTGGCACAGTTGCTGAGGTCTCCTTTCTTGGGGATTTTGATGAGATATCCCTCTTTCCAGTCAGCCGGAATCACTTCTTCTTCCCATATCTTCTCAAAGAGGGGGTACAGCATTTCCACTGAAGTATCCAGGTCTGCTTTCAGGGCCTCTGCTGGGATGTCGTCAGGTCCAGCCGCCTTACTGTTCTTCATCATGGTGATGGCTTTTCTGATCTCGGCTCTGCTTGGTTTATCGCAATTGATTGGGAGGTCCTCGTTGGCTGGGTCGATGTCTGGTGGATTTGGTGGTGCTGGTCTGTTCAGGAGTTCCTCAAAGTGCTCCGCCCATCTGTTCATCTGTTGTTCTATTCCTGTTATAGACTTTCCCTGCTTGTCTTTAACGGGACGTTCTGGCTTGCTGAACTTTCCAGACAGTCGCTTGGTAGTATTGTACAGCTGTTTCATGTTACCGCTGTATGCTGCCTGCTCTGCTTCTGCAGCCAGTCCATCCACATAATCTCTCTTATCCTTCCTAATATTCCTCTTCACTGCTCTCTGGGCTTCAGCATACTCTTTTTGAGCTTTGGCCTTTGCTGCTCTAGTCCTGCTGTTGTTGACTGCTGCCTTCTTCTTCTTTCTGTCTTCTATCTTAGTCAAGGACTCTGCTGTGATCCACTCTTTCTGCTGGTGTTTCTTCATTCCAAGCACTTCCTGGCATGCTGACCTAAGCGTGTCTCTCACTTTCTGCCATCTGTTGAGTACACTGTCTTCCTCTTCCTCAGACCGATCCTGTAGTACTGAAAACTTATTCTTCAGCGTCAATCCAAAATCTTCCTTGGTCTTATGGTCCTTCAGAAGGTTGACGTTGTACTTCGCTCTTCTGTCTGACGCGTCTATCCAGTTCTTCTTCAGCTTCAGCTTCAATCTGGCCACCACTAAGTGATGGTCGGACGCCACGTCTGCTCCTCTTCTAACTCTAACGTCCTGCAAGGATCTTCTGAACTTCTTGCTAATGCAGACATGGTCGATCTGGTTTTCTGTCATGCCTGCTGGCGATACCCAGGTACTCTTGTGGATCCGCTTGTGAGGAAAGATGCCGCCTCCTATGACCAGGTTGTTAAGTGCACACAGATCCACAAATCTCTCTCCATTCTCACTCATCTCTCCCAGAGCGTGGGTCCCCATGACTTGTTCGTATCCTGTGTTATCAGGTCCAAATTTGGCATTAAAGTCTCCCATAAGGATGGTAATGTCTTTGTCTGGGAGAGTCTCTAATATTTTCTGGAGTCTGTTGTAAAAGTAGTCTTTGTCCTCCTCTTCACTGTCATTGGTTGGAGCGTAGCACTGAACAACATTCATCTTAATCCTCTTCATTTTAGTTCTGAAGGATGCTGTGATGATCCTGGGACCATGTGCCTCCCAACCAATCAGTGCTCTCTGTGCCTGTTTGGACATCATGAAGCCTACTCCCTGTGTGTGGGGTGCGTTGCTCTCTTCATGTCCTGAATACAGCAACAGCTCTCCTGTCAACAGTCGTCTCTGTCCAGTTTGCGTCCATCTTGTCTCGCTAATGCCTAGTAGGGTCAGGTTGTTGCTCCTCATCTCTGCTGCAACCTGCGCCGTCTTTCCTGACTCGTACATGGTCCTCACGTTCCATGTGCCGATGGTAATCCTCCTGGTTGTAAGAAGGGTGATCGGCTTAGTGGCTTCCTCGCGGCTTTCACCACCCAGCGTCATGCGTCTTCGAGTTGAAGACCCTTCTTTTTCCAGGCTAAAAGTCTCTATTAACTCTATTGTTGGCGTTTCTGTAGCAAGCTGATTTTTACGGGGTGGAGTTGCTAGCCCCATGCCCAACCCTCCTCCTTTACCCTGACTTGGGACAGGCAGATGGCCCCAAAGGACCTCTCTGGTGGAGTTGACGTTAGCCTTAGTGGCCTGTAATTGCCAGCTGCGTCTCTGGAGCCTTTTTCATACACTGCTCCAGCCAGGGACTAAAGGCCACCCCAGACTTTCCCTTTCTCCCTTCTGGGAAATCAAGTTCAAGATCTACAAGCAGCTAAAGAAGCTTCAACCCTGCATCTGAATTAATGTCACATTTCTCACTGCCCGACACAAACAAATGTCATTTCAATCCCAGGTGAGTCCACTTCAGTCATTCCTCAGCCCCATTCCTTCACCCTCCTGCCTTAGCTTAGGGCATTGCACCACCCTGTGGGCATTTCATGTCCCTCCTCAGTTTCACATACAGACACAATTTCCTTTGCCGTTCAATGAACAGCAAAACCTTTCTGTGTCTCTAGGCTGAGTCAGGGCATTCAATTCCATTGAAACCTTCTCTCCTGCAATAGCAACGGTCAGACAGAGGGGACGTGGCCACCGTCAGCCCTGAGAGTGAGATATTCACTCTCCTCTTTCTTCAAGCTGCTGTTGTTAGTCCATAAAACATGTACCATGGAATAAAAAGCTGAGTTTACTCCAGGGTGTGGAAAGAAAGGAGCCACCAACTCCCCGAAAAATCTCTGTGCCCAGAGAGAACCTGCCCCTCCTATTGGAATCACTGATGTGCTTCAGCTACAATGGGGAAAGTATCTGCTCTCAGGGGGTATAGCTTAGTGGTAGAGTGTTTGACTGCAAAGCAAGTGGTCCCTGCTTCAAATCCAAGTGCTCTCTAATAAGCCTCTTATTTTTTTTTTATTTTTGAAAAAAGGGAAAACATTTTCATTTCCATTCTCCATTATGTTCAGGAGCTCCACTATACAGGGATGCTTGAAATGAATGTAACACTCAACATTTCACTGTCCAAATGCATAAAAACCTAGCAAACCTGTCCATCAGCTGAAATCAGTTCCAAGCCTCTAAGTGTCTAGTTTATGTTTTCATCAATTAAACAAAGGGATCATAGGAATGTACATTTGAAGATCCCTCTTCTCCAGGGCTGTGCTGTGCAGAAGAACAAGAACCACATCCAGTTGGGGTTCAGGAGTCTGATGAGCAAAGGCCACTTGGTGCGGGCTAAAGTCACCAGCACTTTGTCTCCTTCCCATTCAACCAGCAGCTGGGCCCCCAGGACAAGGCATGAGAAGAAGACAGTGGCTCTGAGCAGGAAAATAGCCACCAAGAAGCTGGCTAAAGCTGTCAAGATCCCCAGGAAGGTCACCATGCCCATGTCTAGAATGTACTGACTGCAGCGGGGACCAAAAAGGCAGAGAAAAGCCCTCAAAAGTTCTAAGCTGCCAAGCCCCAGGTGGTGATCAATATCCTACCTAAAATCAAGACAGGATAAGGCTAATGTCATCTCCAAAACCAGGGCTAAGAAGGTAACACTGAGAAAGAAGTGGAGAGATTTCCATTGGGATGACTCCTGCTCCCCAATGGCTCTGTTATGAATCACCATAGACCACCCGGAGAGATCAAAGTCCTGCAGGACAAAGAGCCCCATGGACAGTAATAATGAAGTGGTGGCAGTGGGGGGAAGTGCTGTGTTTTGTGTAACACCTGCCAGGTGAGTGATGCACTGACAGGGCAGCTGCCCATGAGCTCATTCTCTTCGATCTGCTTCTGCTGTTATTTCAGAGCCAGCACTAGCGGGAGCGTGTCCCTGTCACTTCACCAGCTCTAGAACAGGCTCTGTCTGCAGCCCAGCTCTGATTAATCCCACTTGTTAATGTATTCCTACTGCGATACTTTCCCAGTTCTCTGCCTCATTCGAACATTCCGGTCAGAGACTGAATATGGGGAGGGATGGACTAATGGTGTGACATTCGGTAAGTTGCCATCGTATGTGATTGAACCTCTGCTGGAGGTGGGCAGGAGCCTGTTACACACATAAAATAGTTAAGTTTTACTAAACTACCTGCTACACATCCAAACCTTCCTGTACACACACAACAGAAATTGGGGCTCTGAGAAATGGCAACTTTCCTTTAACACAGATCTTTGTTTTCTGTACTTCCAGAGGCATTGAAATAGCAGCTGTTTAAAGGTAATGTGCTTCTATTTCATGATCAGCAGCAGAGCCTCTGTCAATTTACCACCCAGAGAGCTGATTGTTTCTAACTGCAGGGTTAGCCAGACCATTCAGTAACATTATCGCTCTGTTCACAAAGGCTTTGGTTAGTGACGAATCATGAGACTTATCCCTTCCTGCTGTAATTCCAATGACTCCACTGTCTCTTTCCCCATTTCTGGTTCCAAGAAAATAAGCAAATTAAAACAACCTTCAGAACTAACATGCTGTGGGAAAGTGGAAATGTTGATAGCTCAAATAATTCAGTTTCTTCTGTGTCTTGTGTGTGTCTATCTGCTTTGTGTGTGTGACCGGTGGGGCTTTTTGTTTGCTCCTGGCAGGTGCAACCCTGTCAGATTTGTCTGTGGGGAGGGGCCAGAGAAAACAGACACCCTGGCCTTCCAGCTTGGGGTTAGGCAAAGGAATAACAACCCTGTCCCATAAAAAACAAAAAATGTTACAGAAACAGTGGTAGAAACAGTGATAAAGAAACTGGTAAATAATCACAGTGCCCAGGCTTGAAGTAATTGGAAATACAGAATTCAAAAAGCAAAGCTCAGGGGCTATTGGGGATTTATTCTCTGAGCTTAGCCATGTGCTATAGCACAGGGAGCACTTTGGGACATCTCCCATCCCACAACGGGGGAAAGGAAAAGGATTTTTAGGTTCTAGCACGGATTGAAGGAGGATGGTGATGGGGAATAAGGGAATCCCTCTGACTTACCCTAACTACATCTGTTGTTGCAACGGGTGAAATGACATTTTCCCCTATCCCTGCCCTGTTCCTGCTCTTTGTTATAGTTCAATATAGTTTAAGTGCGGAAATTGATAATAAAAATATCTGCTCCCCAGCACAACCTGCAGCAACATCAGAGCAACTGGGAATGAAACAATTGGTTCCCCAAGGGAGAACTCGATGACTAACAGTTGCTGTGAAATGGGGGAACAGTACAACCGTGATGCTCAGGGTTTGTTTAGACTAGGGAAAGTGATGGAGTTTAGGTCAGGTCAAGGGGAAAGCTAATGGCAACCCCTGCACCTGGGCGGCATCTGCACTACAATTTTTCACATTAAGATCACTAACTTGAGCAGCCAACGCCATGTACAGCCCTAGTGGATGTCAGGCACAGGTAGTTTTTGCCTCAGTGTAGCTTGTTGGGATCAAACCTCTCTCCCCCCACCTGGAGGGATGAACATTCCTGGCTGGAGGGACACACACTCCTGTGACTCAAAAGGAAAGGAGTTGATAGAAAAGTTTTCAGTACTACAGGATCAGTCTGAGGAAGAGGAAGACAGTGTACTCAACAGATGGCAGAAAGTGAGAGACACGCTTAGGTCAGCATGCCAGGAAGTGCTTGGAATGAAGAAACACCAGCAGAAAGAGTGGATCACAGCAGAGTCCTTGACTAAGATAGAAGACAGAAAGAAGAAGAAGGCAGCAGTCAACAACAGCAGGACTAGAGCAGCAAAGGCCAAAGCTCAAAAAGAGTATGCTGAAGCCCAGAGAGCAGTGAAGAGGAATATTAGGAAGGATAAGAGAGATTATGTGGATGGACTGGCTGCAGAAGCAGAGCAGGCAGCATACAGCGGTAACATGAAACAGCTGTACGATACTACCAAGCGACTGTCTGGAAAGTTCAGCAAGCCAGAACGTCCCGTTAAAGACAAGCAGGGAAAGTCTATAACAGGATTTTCCCTTATAACATCTAAAATATAAAGGTTTATTCATAAAAAGAAAAAATATTGATGAGAGTTAAAATTTTGAAAGGAATTAATTACACACAGTAATGGCAAAGTTCTTGGTTCAGGCTTGTAGCAGTGATGGAATCAACTGCAGGTTCAAATCAAGTCTCTGGAGACCATCCACAGCTGGGATGGGTCATTCAGTCCTTTGTATAGAGCTTCAGTTTGTAGCAAACTCCCTCCGGAGACATGAAGCAGGATTGAAGATAAGATGGAGACGAGGCATCAGCCTTTTATAGTCTCTTGCCATGTTGTCTTTGCTTTCTTTGTCCCAAGGACACTCTTATCCAGCACGTGGCATAGAAAAACCTTAGAGTTCTGTCCATAGGCAGGTCCCTGCAGACCTTGCTGAGTCACAAGGTGTATCTGCCTTCTCTCAATGGGGCGATTGTATAGCTGATGGTCCTTAATGGGCCATCAAGCAGGCTAGGCAGAACTGACACCAACTTATCTGGGGTGTTCCCCAGAAGCAGAGCACAAGTTTGAAATGCAGGCACCATAGAGCCAATATTCATAATGTCAACAACAAAAATGATACACATCTAGAGATAGCATCATTATAATCAGCCAATCAGAACCTCTCCATAGACCTCTTACACGACAACCTTTCTACAATATTGGCTGCAAATATAGAACAGTGGCCGCAACGGTGATCTATACAGTTACAGATTATGTCAATAACGTCACAGGAGGTGACACGGCATCAGTGAGACTGATACTGGAATACTGCCTCCAATTTTGGTGTCTTCGTTTGAAAAAGATGTTGTGAAATTGGAGCTGGGGCAGCAAAGAGCCACCAAAGGTTCTGAGGGCTGGAGAAAAATGCCTTCTAGGGAGCTACTGAAAGAGCTCAACCTGTTTAGCTTATCAAAAGAAGATTGAAAGGTGACTTCATTGAACTGCCTTAATGGAGAGGAAAGATTGGGTATTAAAGGGCTCTTGAATCGAGCAGAGAAAGGCATGACAAGACCCAATGTCTGGAAGGTGAAAAGAGACAAATTCATATTACAACTATGGCACAAATATTCAACAGCGAGGATGATTCACCACAGGAACAAGCTACCAAAGAAAGTGGTGGATTCTCCATCTCTTGATGTCATTTCATGAAGACTAGATGCCTTTCTGGAACGTGTTGCCCCAAAAGTAGTTCTTGTGTCATACAGGAGGCCTGTGATATGCAGGGGTCAGATTAGTGCTCTAATGGTCTCTTCTGGCCATAAAGTCGACTAATTTCTAAAAAACTGAGTATAGCATTGGGAGCAGCGTCTGATGTTTCCAGGTCTAGCCGGCTTGCTGCCTAGAACGAACGCTCCTTCAGTGGGGTGATCCACAGGGAGTAGCTCAAACCTGCAAAGTGCCTGGCCAGGGGCAGGACATTGGCACAGCAAGGGAGGGGTGTGGCAGTGACATCACAAAGGCCTTTTGCAGGACCTCAGACTATTGGTCCAAGGTGGTGGGGAGGTGGTGACCTCACAGAGAGATGCTGACATCAGCCAGGCTGGACGGTGCGAGGGGCCAGGGAGACCTCAGAGACCCCTGTGGCTTTGCTTCAGCAAGTCTCCTTCTCCAGGTCTCTCTTTGAGGACTGAGAGAGTATTCGGGTTCACGGACGTGAGCGCCAGGAGGAACCTCTTTCGAGTTTTCTCCTTCCCTTTTAGTGATTTTGCTAGAAAACAGCCGTCCCTGTTTAGAAGGTAAGAGCCTCCTGGAGGTGTGAAACCTGTTCAGTCTGATCCATCTGGTGACAGTTGAATTCTAGGCATGGAAAACACGAGCTTAAGGAGGAAGAATTTTATTGCACACCTGGAATTTTTTTGTCCCTTAGAATCACTGGAGACATTGGGGTTTGTGCTTTTTGTTTCACCTTTTCCTCCATCCATCCCTCCCTCCTTTCTCTTCGTCTCTTGCTTCTTTTGTCTTTTCTCCTGTTCCCTTCCCAACACCAGGAGAGGGGTTTGTGTGTGTGTGTGTGTATGTGTGTGTGTGCGTGCGCGCGCACGCGCAGTGCTCTGCCGTTCCCACTGAGGGAGGTCCACCCAAAAATGTGGAGCTGAAATAGTGCTCGGGCAGTGATCCCCACCAGTGACCTGGGCCATCCTTTGGTCTCTCTGGTGAGAACCCTCAGTCTCCCATCCTCAGTCTCTACCCTGATTGGCTGAGCAGGAGGTTATTGACAGGGAGGAGACTCAGGACCTTGTTGTTCTCTTTCAAGACCAAGGAAATAAGTCAGAACCATTTCTGTGTTTGATGAATTTTGCTGTTCTCTGCATTAATGGTCTCTGAGCAGTTCATGATTCTCTCTAACATTGCAGTTCTCCTCAAATTCTTGCTGAATAATTACTGTCACTGTTGTTGGTCTGGAGCTCATCACAGAGCACTTTATTCAGGTCATTCAATGTCTGAAATTCAAGATCTGATGGTTAGTTTGTAAAAGCAGCAAAGAGTCCTGTGGCACGTTATAGACTAGCAGATGTTTCGGAGCATGAGCTTTTGTGGGTGAATCCCCACTTCGTCGGATGCATGTAGTGGAAATTTCCAGGGGCAGGTATATTGAAAATCAGGGCTCTTGGGTCCTATTCCCAACTCTGCCACTGACTGGCTGTGTGACCTCAGACAAGTCAATTCTCCTTTCTCAGCCTTAGCTTCTCCCTCTTTTGAGTAGGGATAATAATGATCCGCTCCTGCCTACCTCGCAGTGGGTGGAGGCAGGGCCAGCTCTAGGTTTTTTGCCACCCCAAGGAAAAAAAATTTGGCTGCCCCCACCCCAGCCCTGGGCTCCCCCCCACAACCCTTGCTGCCCGAGCCCTGGGCTGTGCCGCCCCCCACCCGCCCCCCCCTGCTGCCCCAGCCCTGGGCTCTGCCCCGCCCACCTGCGCCCCCTGCCGCCCCAGCCCTGGGCCTCCCCCCCACCCGCACCCCCTGCCACCCCAGCCCTGGGCCACTGGTAACTTGCTCCCAGGGTGGGTCATTCAGCAGGAATTTTGGATGTGCACAGAACACAGACAGGACTGGTTCCTGCATGGTTACAGAACTGCAGGAAAGTGGAACAATTTTCAGCTTGTGTGATTGGAGGAGATCTGGATCCATATTATAAGACTGTCCTCCATAAATGAGGAAAAGTTGAGGTGCCTTTATTATTCTTTGTTTCTATGGGGAATTTGCCAGTGCAATATCACTGTCTTCCTTTTAAACAAACAAAACTAGAAAAAAAATGGCAATGGCTGTTGAAAATAGCAATTCCAGTCCTAAAAACCACTGGGAAGCATTTCTTGCTCAATTTTATCTAGTAGGATGCCCCTGGAACAATGGGACAGAGAAACCTGCATCACTGACAGTGCAGCCATGGAGACACCACACAGCAGCCTTCCCTAGCAGGGGCAGGGGGGCGAGAAGAGACATCATCCGAGCTCCCTGCATCCAGGTCACTTTCCTCAGCCGGGCTGCATCAGGGGAGGGCAGAGAGCAGCAGCTTCTGATGCTCCCCTCACAGCCCAGCCCAGGTGGGGAAAGTGACCAGGACGCAGGGAGCACATAGTGCTGCTCCTCGCTCCCCCCACCCTCTGTGGGGCCACAGAGGAGCATTGGGGCAGGGGAGAGCAGTGAGCACCTTTGCACGGCCACACGGTGCCCTTTGACCCCCTGGAGCCCTGGGCGGCTGCCGGGGGCCCCACCCCTAAGGCCGGCCGGGCTCCCCAGCACGAACAGCAGAGACACAGGGAGACTGGCCACCCACTGAGCAGAGGTAGCCTGGGCGGCTCGTAATGGAGGCTCGGGGGGGCTCAGCCTCCCCAAACCTTGCGTCGCCAAGGGGGCAGTGGGGCCCATGACTAGGGGCCCTGGCCAAATTGGGCCCCCCTGGAAAAGTCTCCCCCATGTCAGCCCCAGGGCTGGAGGAGCTCCCACTGCCTGCTACGGCCCGGGGGCTGCAGCAGGGGCACAGAGCTTCGCTGGTCTCGGGGCCGCAGCGGGGCCGAGGTAAAGGAGTGACAGGGTGGGGCCAGTGGGGGAAGGGGTGGAACAGAGGTGACAGTGGGTGGGGCCGTGGGTGGAAGGTGTGGAAGGGGGCGGAGCCACACACAGAAGTGGGGGGGGGCATGGTTCCAGTGCTGGGGCCCCCGCACTTGTTCTCCCTTTCCCTGGGCTTTGCCATCACTAGCCCCTGCTGAGCGAGTAGGGGTCAGTGGTCCCCAAAATGTGGGGCGTGACTCCTAGGGGGACACAGAGGAAGACTGATGGGGGCACCTCAGGGCCTGAGCCAGCCCCCATGGAGGGCAGGGAGGGAGCCCCACTCAGCCCCACTCTGTCCCAGCTCTTCCCCAACCCCACCCTCAGCCTGGGCCCCTGGCTCCCAGCCCGGCCTCGACCCCCTTACCCCTGTCCGCACCCTCTCCCCAGCAAGCAACGGCCCCACTCCCAGCCCCGGTTCTCGACCACGGCTTCCGAGGGGCCACAACCATGGATACGAGGGCACAGTGTGAAATGTTTGGGGACCACTGGGTTAGGGGGACGTCCTTAATCACTTCTCTGCAGTCCAATGAAAGCGATTCCTCACCCACCCACCCCTCCGTCAGGACGGCCTAGGTATGTTCTGCTCCCTTCACTCGTACAGGAAGGAGAATAACATTTCATTCCACTCAATCCTAAAGTGATTTGCAACCCACCACCATCCCAAACTGGTCATTTTGGGGAAGCGGCCCCATCATGCTGCATAGCTAGGCAGAGTAGGGGTGTCTATGCAAACACGGCCTGTTCCTGAAGTCTTCCCCCAGCTCCTCACTAGATGTGACGGGGGAGCTCATTCAGCCCCTGCTTACGCTTAGTATTTAAAAACTCCTTAGTGGCCCTATCTCTGCCGGCCTTAGATTTCTCTTCCTGTCCCTATCTTAGCAGCTCAGATGAGGTGGCCAAGTGGTTAAGGTGATGGACTGTTAATCCATTGTGCTCTGCATGCAGGGTTCAAATCCCATCCTCATGGGCTGCATTTAGTCTTTATTCTCCTTTATAGACAACCATCTCCCCCCTTGGTACAATGACAGATCAAACAAAGTTGCTTCTTGCAAACAAAAACCTTCTCAGAATCTCAGCTGGCTCCCCCCCCCCTTGCTTCAAATAAAATATCTAAATCCCAGATTTCTAAAAAAATTCTCTAGTCCTGCATTTCTTAGTTTTTATCTCAAAAGGGAACAGCCTCATAATCTCCCCCAAACACCCTGGGACCTACCCAAATAATTAAAATACCCCCAACCTGAGCAAGGCCACAACAGTGAACCAGAGCTAGTGTCTAGGCCAAGCTGTTCTGAAGGAGGCAACTCAACCATTTTCTCTCTGCTTCCCTTGGCAAAGTCTGACAGAAAACAAAATTCCCCAAACTGAAAATTTTCTGCTGAAAAACCACTACTAGTCTGTTTGGGGACTTTGGTTTGAATGTACTATTATTATTCTCTTCTGATTTCTGAATCAGTTTTGTCGTCCAGGTGTATTTCCAGCTGTTGAGTTGTGGGGGAGAGAGGCCAACTCATGATGTCTCTACCCCCCCTTTCATAGTTTCTTCCAACTGGCTAGGAAGTCCCTTTGCTACGATGTGAGTCAAGCAGTGTCCATTGTCGCTGTGCTATCTCGGAGAAGTCTGCATTGTACCCGGTTCCTGGGATAGTCCTTGGCAGTGTGGATCCCTTTAATGGGCCAGCAGCGAGTCTGGCTCCTCCATTGTCACACCTGAAAGGCTGGTGGTGGGCATTTCCCAACCTCATCTCAGTAACACACACAGAGCAAAACTTCCCAGCCAATGCTACACACACAATCCAACACAATATTAAGGTTCAACAGACCAAGACTTTTGAAATGATACCTGACCAGGCAGACTTTGTACAAACCGTATCATCATCATATGAGAGTGGTGAATATGGGACTTCCAGGGTGCTGCTTTGAGCACAGCGTGCCACACCTGGGCTGACATTGCAGTGGAGACGTACCCTTAGAGTCCATCTCTCCTGGGATAAAGATGGCAGCGTGGCTGGCCTGGACCATCTGACGTGGGCTCATGAAGCTAAAGCTGAGAGGCTAAAAACTGTGGTGCAGATATTTGTGTTCACACTGAAGCCTGGGTTCGGAAACCCTCACCCCTCGTGGGGTCTCAGAGGTTGGGCTCAAGACCATCTGTCTGCACTGTAATTTTATAATCTTGCAGCCCAAGCCCCATAACCCTGAGTCAGCTGACCGGGCTTTGTGACAGGTGCCCTGGGTGTGTTAATCGCAGTGTAGACATAACATTAGGCTACGTCTCCAGTGCAATGAAACACCCATGACTGGCCCGTGTCACATTAATCAGGATCATGCGGCTTGGGCTGTAAAGTTGCAGTGTCCGTGTCTCGGCTCAGGCTCAGTCCCCTGCTCCAGGAGCCCAGAAGGTTGGGAGGGGGTTTAGCAAGTGGAAATGGTAAAACCGCAGGGGAGTATTACCCTGGACTCATGGCATTTCTCCATTGGTCTGTCTGCTTTGGGGCAGGGACAGAAACACATCCTGCTGCTTTTGTTATTTCAAAGGGCGGTTTAGGATTTTCATTCTCAGACACGGTGCACAAAACAGGACTCAACCCTCGGCATAAACAAAACGAGCTGCCCACAGTTTCTGGCAGCCACAATGAGCATTTGGAGTGAGAGCTCAGACCTGCCCCTGTCCCAGAGGGACGGGGTCGTCTGTGAGGGGACTGGACCACTGACCTATCAGCTCCTTACTCCCAAACTTTCAGTAACTCTATCCTCAGTGCCTGTGAGTGTAATTCAAACCATAAGAAAAACCACACTAGGCTAGACCGAAGGTCCATCTAGCTCTGAATCTTATCTTCTGACAGTAGCCAATACCAGGTGCCCCAAAAGCAACTCAGTAAGGTACCACTGGAACTTGAACCCAGGATCTCCTGTATACAAAACAGTGGTTTTAGCCAGCTAAGCCATGGTGCCTAGAGTTGCTGAAGGGATCATGTCTGCACACACCTGACTCTCTGCCAACCTCCATCTGGGCCTGACAAGCTTTGCTGGTGTTTGGATTCAGTAAAGCGGAGGAGCAGGTGAAGTTTTACTCCCAAGGTTCTTTGGACAGGTCTACACTACAAAATTAGATCGGTGTAACTACATTACTCAGGGGTGTAAAAAATTTACCTCCCTAAGCAATGCAGTTAAATCAGCCTAACCCCGGTGCAGATAGCACTGTGCCAACAGGAGGGCTTCTCCCATCAACATAGCTTGGGGAGGGGCTTGGTTAGTGAAGATGAAGAGAATAGGTGGCCCATGGCTCTTGCATTTGGGGAGGCTGGGTGTGAGCGCTGGAAGCTCCCTAGAAGTGGGGGGCCCATTGGTGCCGACCATGGCACTGCCCCCCCCCTTCTCCTCTCTCTAAGGCCCCACCTGTGCTCCCCCCTTGCTCCTGTTTGGCCACTTCCCACCCCTGCTCTTCCTCTTTGGCTGAGGATGGCTGATCCACCTCTCGCTCGCTCCTCTCCTCCCCCAAGGCCTTCCTGCCTGCTGCTCGTGCCTCTCCACCCCCTACCACAAGGTCTGCCCACCAGCCGCCACCGCTCTGACCCATCCCTGCAACCCACCCTGCCCACCACCCACACCTCTCTGCCTCTACCCTGAGACCTGCCCTGCCCACTGCCCCCACCTCCGAGACCTGCTCTGCCCACCGCTCGAACCTCTCTGCCCCTCCCCTGAGACCCACCCTGTCCACATCTATCTTCGGTCGTCTGTTGTTATTCCATGAAGCATCAAGAATGGAATAAAAAGCTGAGTTTACTCCAGGGTGAGGAAACAAAGAAGCCACCAACCCCCCGGCATTGCTGCTTTACTTAAAGTGTTTAGTTAAAACAGCTATTGAATGTCCTCCCTATGCCCCTTGTGTCACCAGAGCACATCCATGCTAGCAGTTCGTGGATGGCAACAGAGAGCAGTGCACTGTGGGCAACTATCCCACTGTGCAACTGGCTGCAGGGTGTTTTGGGAAGGGTTTGCAATGCCTCACGGACTGGTACAGCATCACATGATGCAGGTTTCTCTATCCCACTGTTCCACGGGCATCTTACTAGATTGCCAGCTGCTTTTCAACTGCGGTATGCGTGGCGGGGTAGAGACTGTTTGTGTTCTGGGGAGAGACAGTGTGTGTGCTGGAGAAGAGTGAGTGTGTTGAGCTAGGTAGGAGCGGATCATTATTATCCCTACTCGAAAGAGAGAGACGCTCAGGCTGAGAAAGGAGAATTGACTTCTCTTAGGTCACACAGCCAGTCAGGGGCAGAGCTGGGAATAGGACCCAAAAGCCCTGATTTTCAATCTATCCATCGGATCTTGAATTTCATACACTGAATGACCTGAATAAAGTGCTCACAGATGAGCTCCAGACCAACAACAGTGCACACGAATTATTCAGCAAGTATTTGAGGAGAACTGCAACATTTGGGTTTTTCGCCTTCCTCCGAAGCATGGGGCAGGGGTCGCTTGCTGGTGGATTATCTGCTACTTGAAGTCTCTAAATCACGATTTGGAGCATTCAACAGCAGAGTCAAGGGAGAGAATTAGTTCACGAGTGGGTGGATCGGCTTATGTGGCCTGCATCTTGCAGGAGGTCAGACTAGATGATCATAATGGTCCCTTCTGATCTTGAATTCTATGATTCTATGATTTGAGAGAATCATGAACTGCTCAGAGACCATTAATGTAGAGAAGCAGCAAAATTCATCCAACATAGAACTGGTTCTGACTTATTTCCTTGGTCTTAAAAGAGAACAACAAGGACCTGAGTCTCCTCCCTGTCAATAACCCCCTGCTCAGCCAATCAGTGTAGATACTGAGGACGGGAGGCTGAGGGTTCTCACCAGAGAACCCAAAGGATGGCCCAGGTCACTGGTGGGGATCACTGCCCGAGCACTATTTCAGCCCCACATTTTTGGGTGGACCTCCCACAGTGGGAGCTGCAGAGCCCTCCCCCGCAACACACACACACACACACCCCTACCTCCTGGTGTTGGGAGGAGAACAGGAAAAAGGACAAAAGAAGCAAGAGACAAAGAGAAAGGAGGGAGGGAGGGATGGAGGAAAAGGTGAAACAAAAAGGACAAACCCTAATCTCCCCAGTGATTCTAAGGGACAAAATCCCAGGTGCGCAATAAAATTCTGCCTCCTTAAGCTCGTGTTTTCCATGCCTAGAATTCAACTCTCACCAGCTGGATCAGACTGAACAGGTTTCAAACCTCCAGGAGGCTCTTACCTTCTAAACAGGGACGGCTGTTTTCTAGTAAAATCACTAAAAGGGAAGGAGAAAACTCGAAAGAGGTTCCTCCTGGCGCTCACGTCCGTGAACCCGAATACTCTCTCAGTCCTCAAAGAGAGACCTGGAGAAGGAGACTTGCTGCAGCAAAGCCACAGGGGTCTCTGAGGTTTCCCTGGCCCCTCGCCCCTGTCCTGCCTGGCTGATGTCAGCATCTCTCTGTGAGGTCACCACCTCCACACCACCTTGGACCAATAGGCTGAGGTCCTGCAAAAGGCCTTTGTGATGTCACTGCCACACCCCTCCCTTGCTGGGCCAATGTCCTGCCCCTGGCCAGGCACTTTGGAGGTTTGAGCTACTCCCTGTGGATCACCCCACTGAAGGAGCGTTCGTTCTAGGCAGCAAGCCGGCTAGACAGGGAAACATCAGACGCTGCTCCCAATGCTACACTCAGTTTGCCAGAAATTAGTCGACTTTATGGCCAGAAGAGACCATTAGAGCATCTAATCTGACCCCCTGCATATCACAGGCCCCCTGTATGACACAAGAGCTACTTGGGTCTGTTCCTAGAATGGAAGCCGCATATTGAACAAGTCCCAACAGGTTTGCTACACCCTGGCCTCCTCCCATTCTCCACCCTGGGAATTTTTTGGCAAACTCCAACCCCCAAACCAGACTGCCCAAGCCTCCCTCCTCCGGTGCATTTGCTGTCCCTCCCCTCCAGCAGGAACCCACCAGAACCGCCCCCCGCCCAATAATCCCTACCTGAACTGACTCCACTGCAGCCATTTCCCTTCCCTGTCCCATGGGAGGATGGGACGAGCTGGAGCAAAACATGGACGACATCCTGCAGCCTGGCAGGGCGAGAAGGGCAGTTGTGGAGGTTTCAGAACAGGCTTTAGTTCATGTCACATCACGATTCCCCCAGGATCTTTCCCTGCAGAGACACAACCTAGGTTCTGCCATGCTGGGAACATGCTCCAGCTCTTTATTGCAGGGGAGACCTGGTCCCTCCTGCCAGGCTAAGCCCACAGGGAGATTTTTCAGCCTCCCCAGTAATAAAGTCTCTGAACAAAATGCTGGAAAGGAGCAGAACCAAAGGGGCTGGGCAGGCTCCATAGGGGACACTGGCTCCTCCCTTCCCCTCCTGTGCGGCCATGTCCTGTTGCTGGCAGAGATCGGCCCCCCCATCTCCCCCCCAGAGGCAGCCGTGTCTGCGGGCTCCCCCAGCCAGCACCTACTAACCCCCACCCACGCTGGGGGAGTGACACAGCACAGCAAATTCCACCTACCCAAGGACAAATTGCTGCAGATAAACGGGCTGGGTTCACATCCCAAAGCTGAGGAGAATTCAAGAATTACAGAGAAAATAGGAAAATAAGAGACTAGAGAGTCAATAATTTTAGGGAAAACGAGGGAATCTCCTTGGATTTTCTAGCCACATGTGGGGAGGGGAGAGAGAAGGGGAAGAACTAGAGAGAATTGTTCTCAGGTTTTGAGACAGAAAGAAATGGCACAAACAGAAAAAGGATGCGAGTGGCTCACCCCCATGACCATAGGCGTGTGCAGCACATTTCATTAGGGTGTGCACCCAGGGAGCCCTGCCCTAGCCCCACCCCATCCACTGCCTCCCACTTCCTGCCCCCTGGCTGCCCCCCTCAGAACCCCCAACCCCCCCTGCTCCTTGACCCCTGACTTCCCCCTCCTGAGACCCCCCCACTGTAACTGCCTCCCTAGGACCCTACCCCCTACCTGTCCCCCTGACCCTTATCCACACCCCTGCCCCCAGACAGACCCCAGGGACTCCCACACCCCATCCAACCACTTCTCACCCCCTCATAGGACCCCCAGAACTCCCGACCCATCCAACTCCCTCTGCTGCCTGCCTGCCCTGACCCCTCAACCCATCCAACCCCCCTGCTCCTTGTCCCCTGACCGCCCCCTCCAGAGACCCCTCCCCACCCACTAATCACCCCCCCCAACTATCCAACCCCCCTCCCCACCTCCTGGCAGCTCTGTCTAGTGCCTGCTCCCACCCACTGTAGCCCTGAGGATTAATCTGTTGGTCTGTATAAAATGTCTTTTTGATAAAAGTGTGTAGGCTGCATAGATTAATAGAATTTGCAATAGCTGTAAACGCAAGATACCTAGAAGCTTCTAAACCAGACATCCTGGCCTATTTCCTCTGTGATGCTGAAAGCAACCTTTAAGACCCTTACTCAGAAAAGTGATAATAGGAAACAAACCTACGCAAATTGTCTAGGGACTTTCTGAATATCTGCTAACCTTTCACCTAGTTAGGTGCAAAAGTAGGGTATTTCTGCCCACAAAATACAACAAGTCTACCACAAGATACGTAGATAGTTGTCATTTAATACGTATACAAAGGTCAGCCTATGAAAACAGGTACCCTCACCTTTCCATGGGGAAAGACAAATTTGGGCATAAGAGGAAGGATTTCTCCCTATAAAAGGTGTGATAATCCACCATTAGGGCAGGCGATACACCCATCCTTCTATTCTCATCGCCTCACCCTGCCTACACCTACGAAAGCTGTCAACTAATGATAAGTCGTAGTGTTCTGTCCTTTCACAGCTGTAAGTATGAAATAATTCTTAATTTCTACTTCACCTCTAAAGCATCTATGCTAAGAAGGGTTTAATTCATAACCAGTTTCTTTATAACTATACTTCCTCTAGCAGAGGTGTGAAATTCACTCTAGTACTATTTGCTGCAAAGTGCATTAGATATCATATCATATCATATCATATCTCTTAAAGAACTGTGATATTTTGTAACTTTGTAATCAAACTGCTTTTGACATTTTACATTTACTTCTTGTTTTATTGGTTTTAAATAAAAGGTCTTGTTTGACTAATTCTGTCTCAGTATAGTTTTTCTGTCACATAACCCAATCTCCTTGTGTTAAATTCTGTGAAGCCTGATTCAAGACGAACTTTTATCTTCTGATCACACAGACTGGCGAGCCATACCTATATTATTAATATCTATCAATTATTACTAACATTACTAATTAATTAGAAAATTAATTATTAAATACAACTAAATTAAGTGGATAAATTCCACTGTCCCTACTAACCCTCCCCAAATCAGGCAACACCACACACTCAAAGTGGCGGAGGAGGTTCCCTCTCCTTCGGGGGGGAAGGTTGCCTAGTTGTTAAGGCACAGGACTCAGGCTCACGTGTTCTGGGTTTGAGTCTCTGCTCTGCCACAGACTCCCTGCTTAGCCTTGGGAAAGTCACTTCACCTCTTTGAGCCCTAGATCCCACCTGCCCAATGGGGCCAACACTGACCCTGCCTCCTGGGCTAAATCCATCCATGGCTGGGTGATGGGGGGGTGGGAAATGGAGATACCAACATGGGGAGATTTGGGCTGAATTTCTCCACAGCCGGAGAGTGAGAGCCAGCTCCACAGGGGGGATGGGAGCGAGAGGGGCTCAGGCCAGCTCCACAGAGAGGGGGGTCAGTGCTTCGGCCCTGCAACTTTTGCCACTAAGGTGGCTGGGGCTCCCGAGCCGGGGACTTCAGCCCCACATCTTCTGCCAGGGCCCGGGGTTCTCCTCCCTGCCCCAGGGTGGCTACTCTCCCGCTCCAACCCCCCCCCCCGGCAGTGCAGCTCCTCCAGGGGCCCGGGGCTTCTCCTCCCCCCCCAGCTCGGCTCCTCTCCCCCTCCCCCTGCCGGTACCTGGAGCTTCTCCTCCCCCCAACCTCCCCCTGCCCCAGCCCAGCTGGGCTCCCCGGGGCACCCGCCGCTGCTGTGGCCGGAGCCGAGCCTGGCGGGCAGGGAGCAGTGATTCACGCGGGGGCCCTGGCAGAGCCCCCAGCCCGAGCGGGGCGGGGCAGCCCCAGGGGAGCGAGGGGGGGGCTCTGCTGCTGCTGGCCCCGCCCCCCACCGACCCCTGGGGCTGTTTGGGGGGGGTTCGGGGGGGGGCTCAGCTGCTCCCCCCCCCAGGAGCGGGGGGGGGAGCAGCGGAGCGGAGCCTGCCCAGCAAACAGCTGATCGCAGCTGCGCCCAGGCCGCCCCCGGGGAAAAGCTCCGCGGAGGAGGCGCCACAAGCTGCCGGCAGCGGGTCATTCCCAGGGGGGGCCGAGCACCCGCCTGCAGCCGCCGCAGCCTCCTCCCCCCCCCGGAGCCCCCACGGGAGGGGGGGAGCAGCCTCCCCAGCCGGGGCTCAGGGCATTGGGGTGCCAGGGCTCCCCCCATGCGCACGCCTGGGCCCGGGACACTCACACACACACTCTGCCCCGGGGCTCCCCTGGTGCCCAGAGACCGATCAACCCCCCGCCTGCCCTCCCGCCCTTCCCCGCCTGCAGCTCCGGCCTCTCCCCTCCCGCCCCGCCAGCCGCACCCAGGGGAACCCCGGGCCCCAGGCTCTGTCCCCACCTGGAGCCCAGCGGGGCCGGGGGCAGCTCCTGCTGCAGCTGAAAATAGCGGCTCCGCTCCGGCCCGGGCAGCTCCAGCGCTGCTGGCAGCACGTGGCCACCAGGGAGCAGCTGCTGAGCCCGGGCTCCTGCGTCACAATGTGCCAGAGCCCCGCCCCCAGGAGCTGCCCCGCCCCCGGGCTGTGCCAGAGCCCCGCCCCCAGGAGCTGCCCCACCCCCGGCCTGTGCCAGAGCCCCGCCCCCAGGAGCTGCCCCGCCCCCGGCCTGTGCCAGAGCCCCGCCCCCAGGAGCTGCCCCGCCCCCGGCCTGTGCCAGAGCCCCGCCCCCAGGAGCTGCCCCGCCCCCGGGCTGTGCCAGAGCCCCGCCCCCAGGAGCTGCCCCGCCCCCGGGCTGTGCCAGAGCCCCGCCCCCAGGAGCTGCCCCGCCCCCGGCCTGTGCCAGAGCCCCGCCCCCAGGAGCTGCCCCGCCCCCAGGAGCTGCCCCGCCCCTGGGCTGTGCCAGAGCCCCGCCCCCAGGAGCTGCCCCCCACCGCTGAGATTTGTTTTCCTGCCTCCTTCTTCCCAGCACCCCACCGCTCCCAGCTGATCCCTTCCTGTGTCTGCAAACACCCCCCGGGCGGGCTGCAGCGCTCGCTGGGGCTGGCTCCAGTGGCTGAAGTTGCCTCCATCTCTGCTCACCTGGGGGGGAGGCACAAAGAGAGGAGATGGGCCCAGGGTGTGAAAGCGGAATTAGGGGGCAGGGAAAGAAGGACTGTTTGGAAAGGTGGGTTTTTGCGGGGGGTGTGTGTGTGTGATCCAGATGGAGTCAGAAGAAGTTGGGCAGCAGAGGCTCAGGGAGATTGTGGGGAACCCCTGGGTGTCCCAGTGTTGGCCAGGGATTGTACAGCACCTAGCGCAATATGGGGTCCCGATCTCAGTCATGGTCTGTGCAGCACCTGGGAGCCCTGATGTCTGTTTCCTGATCACAGGCACTGGGGATGGAGTGAGGGAAACCTCAGCACCTGAAGTGTTAATGCAGCCCTGTGTGCAACCCCTGCTAGGGTGACCAGACAGCAAATGTGAAAAATCGGGACAGGGAGTGGGGGTAATAGGAGCCTATATAAGAAAAAGACACAAAAATCGGGACATCCGGTCACGCTAGTCCCTGCTGCGCTCATGAGGGGTTGGCTTAGAGAGTTGTAGTAATAACAGCAGCAAAGAGTCCTGTGGCCCCTTATAGACTAACAGACGTATTGGAGCAGGAGCTTTCGTGGGTGAATCCCCACTTCATCAGCTGCACCAATAGTCCCATATGGGCTAGTGGGCAGGATTCCTGGTTTTCATCCAGGTAACCTGGCTTCAACTTCCGCTGTGGGAACCGTGCAGAGCTTTTGCCCAGAGTGGAGACAGGAAATGAAAGGAACAGGAAGGGATCCTGGCAGCAGGGGAGTTGGACAGTGTGGGGAGGGGATCCCAGAAGTGGAGGTGGGGGGCAGAGGTCTGAGGGGAGACCAGGGAAGGATCCCAGCAGTGTGGGAAGTTGAGAGCACAGGCCTGGCGTGGGGACTGGGGAGAGTGAATGTGTCCCTCTAAACCCACCAACTGCAGACTAGGCAGGACTGGAAGAATTATGTATTTGTTGGTAAATGTCAATTTCTGTGTAAACACACGACCCAATGGCAAAATATTTCCATCGATAATCATCAAAATTGGCAGATGGGCAAAGTAAGAAACATGCTGCTTGAGAACTTACCCTGTTGTAGAAGCAGCAGTGATCTGTGTGCTGCGTATCACCTGTATGCCCAAAAGGTCTGTTACACTCCCCCGTCCCCTGCTTGTCTCCTCTCCCTCTCTGAATGCCTGTGAAGTGGCTTTCCCCCTCCCCCCCTCCTGCAATGCTTGTGGGATGAAGGGGCTGGTTGAACACCTGGAAGAGCAGAAGATCTCCCAGGTAGACAAGGTGTCTGGGACTCTCATTAGGCAGCACTCGCACACCCAGAGCATGGACACTGCATGGACACTGGCTACGGTGGTGTGTGACCCACCAGATGCAGCCAAGTCATCTCCAGTCGCAGGCCATGAGGAGCAGGTCCTTAAAAGGGGAAGGGGCCCTGTGCTCAGGAGTCACTCACAAGCTTGTACCTCCAGTGAATGCCCTTCGCCCCGACCGCCTGGCCAGTGGTTCGCTATGTTACATTTCATTGTGCCTCAGGAAGACTTACCTTCATCGCACCGTCCATCATGGCGCCGGGGGACACTTACCTGGCAGAATCCTGACATCCCCAGTGCCGAGCCAGTCCTGGGAGCGTGTGTATGGGAGTGTGAGTGTGACACCCCCCCATCTCTTCTTTTGAGCTTAGCTGTTAGTATAATAAACATGCTGCTTTCTGCCAAACGCTGGGGGGTCATTAGTCCTCCTTACGCTTACTAGCTGGCCCAATTTTGGGTAACAGAGGCAACATTGCTGGGTCTGTCATTGTACCAAAGAGGGAGATGGTTGTCTATAAAGGAGAGTGAAGACTAAATGCATCCAATGAGATGGGATTTGAACCCATGCGTGCAGAGTACAACGGATTAACAGTCCAACACCTTAACCACTCGGCCACCTCATCTAAGCTGCTAAGAGAAGGACAGGAGGAGAAATCTAAGGCCGGCAGAGATAGGGACACTAAGGAGGTTCCCAATACTAAGCATAAGCAGGGGCTGAATGAGCTCCCCCCTCACATCTAGTGAGTAGCTGTGGGAAGACTTCAGGAACAGGCCGTGTTTGCATAGACACCCCTACTCTGCCTAGCTATGCAGCATGGTGGGGCTGCTTCCCCAAAATGACCAGTTTGGGATGGTGGTGGGTTGCAAATCACTTTAGGATTGAGTGCAATGAAATGTTATTCTCCTTCCTGTACGAGTGAAGGGAGCAGAACATACCTAGGCCGTCCTGACGGAGGGGTGGGTGGGTGAGGAATCGCTTTCATTGGACGGCAGCGAAGTGATTGAGGACGTCACCCTAACCCAGTGGGCCCCAAACATTTCACACTGCGCCCTCGTATCCATGGCTGTGGCCCCTCGGAAGCCGCGGTCGAGAACCGGGGCTGGGAGAGGGGCCGTTGCTTGCTGGGGAGAGGGGTAAGGGGGTCGAGGCCGGGCTGGGAGCCAGGGGCCAGGCTGGGAGCCAGGGGCCAGGCTGAGGGTGGGGTTGGGGAAGAGCTGGGACAGAGTGGGGCTGAGTGGGGCTCTCTCCCTGCCCTCCATGGGGGCTGGCTCAGGCCCTGAGGTGCCCCCATCAATCTTCCTCTGTGTCCCCCTAGGAGTCACGCCCCACATTTTGGGGACCACTGACCCCTACTCGCTAAGCAGGGGCTAGTGATGCCAAAGCCCAGGGAAAGGGAGAACAAGTGCGGGGGCCCCAGCACCGGAACCCTGCCCCCCCCACTTCTGTGTGTGGCTCCGCCCCCTTCCACACCTTCCACCCACGGCCCCACCCACTGTCACCTCTGTTCCACCCCTTCCCCCACTGGCCCCACCCTGTCACTCCTTTACCCCGGCCCTGCTGCGGCCCCGATCACAGAGAAGCTCTGTGCCCCTGCTGCAGCCCCCGGGCTGTAGCAGGGAGTGGGAGCTCCTCCAGCCCTGGGGCTGACATGGGGGAGACTTTTCCAGGGGAGCCTAATTTGGCCAGGGCCCCTAGTCATGGGCCCCACTGCCCCCTTGGCGACGCAAGGTTTGGGGAGGCTGAGCCCCCCCGAGCCTCCATTACGAGCCGCCCAGGCTACCTCTGCTCAGTGGGTGGCCAGTCTCCCTGTGTCTCTGCTGTTCATGCTGGGGAGCCCGGCCGGCCTTAGGGGTGGGGCCCCCGGCAGCCACCCTGGGCTCCAGGGGGTCAAAGGGCACCGTGAGGCCGTGCAAAGGTGCTCACTGCTCTCCCCTGCCCCAGTGCTCTTCCGTGGCCCCATAGAGGGTGGGAGGAGCGAGGAGCAGCACTATGTGCTCCCTGCGTCCTGGTCACTTTCCCCACCGGGGCTGGGCTGTGAGGGGAGCATCAGAAGCTGCTGCTCTCTGCCCTCCCCTGATGCAGCCCGGCTGAGGAAAGTGACCTGGATGCAGGGAGCTCGGATGACGTCCCTTCTCGCCCCCCTGCCCCTGCTAGGCAAGGCTGCTGTGTGGTGTCTCCATGGCTGCACTGTCAGTGATGCAGGTTTCTCTGTCCCATTGTTCCATGGGCATCCTACTAGATAAAATTGAGCAAGAAATGCTTCCCCAGGGGTTATTAGGACTGGAATTGCTATTTTCAACAGCCATTGCCATTTTTTTTCTAGTTTTGTTTGTTTAAAAGGAAGACAGTGATATTGCATTGGCAAATTCCCCATAGAAACAAAGAATAATAAAGGCACCTCAACTTTTCCTCATTTATGGAGGACAGTCTTATAATACGCATCCAGATCTCCTCCAATCACACAAGCTGAAAATTGTTCCACTTTACTGCAGCTCTGTAACCATGCGGGAACCAGTCCTGTCTGTGTTCTGTGCACATCCAGAATTCCTGTTGAATGTCCTGCCCTGGGAGCAAGTTACCAGTGACCCAGGGCTGAGGCGGAAGGAGGGTGCAGGTGCGGGAGGGAGCCCAGGGCAGGGGCAGCAGAGGGTGTGTGGGTGGGGGAGCACTGGTGGGGAAGGGGGAGCCCAGAGCTGGGGCAGCATGGGGTGTGTGTGGAGGAGAGCCCAGGGCTGGGGCGGCAGGGGGGTGCAGGTGGGGGGAGGCCAGAGCTGGGGCGGCAGTGGTGTGTGGGTGGGGAGGAGGCCCAGAGCTGGGGCGGCAGGGGGGTGCGGGTGGGGGCGGCAGAGCCCAGGGCTCGGGCAGCAAGGGTTATGGGGGGGAGCCCAGGGCTGGGGTGGGGGCAGACAAATTTTTTTTCCTTGGGGCGGCAAAAAACATAGAGCTGGCCCTGCCTCCACCCACCGTAAAGTAGGTAGGAGCGGATCATTATTATCCCTACTCAAAAGAGGGAGAAGCTAAGGCTGAGAAAGGAGAATTGACTTCTCTTAGGTCACACAGCCAGTCAGTGGCAGAGTTGGGAATAGGACCCAAGAGCCCTGATTTTCAATATACCTGCCCCTGGAAATTTCCACTACATGCATCCGACGAAGTGGGGATTCACCCACAAAAGCTCATGCTCCAAAACATCTGCTAGTCTATAAGGTGCCACAGGACTCTTTGCTGCTTTTACAAACTAACCATCAGATCTTGAATTTCAGACATTGAATGACCTGAATAAAGAGCTCTGTGATGAGCTCCAGATCAACAACAGTGCACAGTAATTATTCAGCAAGTATTTGAGGAGAACTGCAATGTCAGAGAGAATCATGAACTGCTCAGAGACCATTAATGCAGAGAAGCAGCAAAATTCATCAAACACAGAACTGGTTCTGACTTATTTCCTTGGTCTTAAAAGAGAACAACAAGGATCTGAGTCTCCTCCCTGTCAATAACCCCCTGCTCAGCCAATCAGGGTAGAGACTGAGGACGGGAGGCTGAGGGTTCTCACCAGAGAGCCCAAAGGATGGCCCATGTCACTGGTGGGGATCACTGCCCGAGCTCTATTTCAGCCCCACATTTTTGGGTGGACCTCCCACAGTGGGAGCTGCAGAGCACTCCCCCGCAACACACACACACACACACACACACACACACACACCTCTCCTGCTGTTGGGAGGGGAACAGGAGAAAGGACAAAAGAAGCAAGAGACAAAGAGAAAGGAGGGAGGGAGGGATGGAGGAAAAGGTGAAACAAAAAGGACAAACCCTAATGTCCCCAGTGATTCTAAGGGACAAAATCCCAGGTGCGCAATAAAATTCTGCCTCCTTAAGCTCGAGTTTTCCTTGCTCAGAATTCAACTGTCACCAGATGGATCAGACTGAACAGGTTTCAAACCTCCAGGAGGCTCTTACCTTCTAAACAGGGACGGCTGTTTTCTAGTAAAATCACTACAAGGGAAGGAGAAAACTCGAAAGAGGTACCTCCTGGCGCTCACGTCCATGAACCCAAATACTCTCTCAGTCCTCAAACAGAGACCCGGAGAAGGAGACTTGCTGCAGCAAAGCCACAGGGGTCTCTGAGGTTTCCCTGGCCCCTCGCCCCTGAGAGAGTATTCGGGTTCACGGACGTGAGCGCCAGGAGGAACCTCTTTCGAGTTTCCTCCTTCCCTTTTAGTGATTTTACTAGAAAACAGCCGTCCCTGTTTAGAAGGTAAGAGCCTCCTGGAGGTTTGAAACCTGTTCAGTCTGATCCATCTGGTGACAGTTGTATTCTAGGCATGGAAAACATGAGCTTAAGGAGGCAGAATTTTATTCTGCACCTGTGATTTTGTCCCTTAGAATCACTGGGGACATTGGGGTTTGTCCTTTTTGTTTCACCTCTTGCTCCATCCACTGTCTGATCCCTCTTTTCTCTTCGTCTCTTGCTTCCTTTGTCCTTTCTCCTGTTCCCCTCCCAACATCAGGTTTTTTTCTCCTACTGATAACAGCTCATGTTAACTGATCACTCTCGTTATAGTGTGTATGGCAACACCCATTTTTTCACGTTCTCTGTGTGTATATATATCTTCCAACTGAATTTTTAACTGCATGCATCCGATGAAGTGAGTTTTAGCCCACAAAAGCTTATGCTCAAATACATTTGTTAGTCTCTAAGGTGCCACATGTTCTCTTTGTTCTTTTTGCAGATAAATTAATGGAGGTTAAGTCCATTAATGGATATTAGCCAGGATGGGTAAGGAATGGTGTCCCTAGTCTCTGTTTGTCAGAGGGTGGAGATGGCTGGCAGGAGAGAGATCACTTGATCATTTCCGGTTAGGTTCACTCCCTCTTGGGCACCTGGCATTGGCCACTGTTTGCAGATAGGATATGGGATTGGATGGACCTTTGGTCTGACCCAGTACGGCCGTTCTTATGAAGGGAAGGGCACAACTCCATTACAGAGTTTCTGTAGTGTAGTGGTTATCACGTTTGCTTAACATGCAAAAGGTCCCTGGTTTGAAACCAGGCAGAAACATGGTGGCTTCCTTTTCTCAGCTCCGAGTGGCCTGTCCCTGCTGTTGTAGGAGCAGCAGTGATTTCTATGCTCAAAAGGTCTGTTATACTTCCCCTCCCCCTCGCTTTTGTCTCCTCTACCTCTCTGAATGCCTGTGAAGTGGCTTTCCCCCTCCTCCTCCCGCTCTCTCCTGCAATGCTTGTGGGATGAATGGGCTGGTTGAAGATCAGAAGAGCTTCCAGGTAGACAAGGTGTCTGGGACTCTCATTAGGCAGCACTCACACACCCAGAGCAGGACACTGCATGGACACTGGCTGAGGTGGAGTGTGACCCACCGGATGCAGCCAAGTCATCTCTAGCCGCAGGCCATGAGGTTCAGGTCCTTAAAAGGGGAAGGGGCCCTGTGCTCAGCTGTGCTTTCACAATGCTGCCTAATGAGAGTCCCAGACACCTTGTCTATCTAGGAGCTCTTCTGATCTTCCAGCTGTTCAACCAGCCCCTTCATCCCACAAGCATTGCAGGAGGGTGGGAGGGGGAAAGCCACTTCACAGGCATTCAGAGAGGGAGAGGAGATGGGGCAGGGGATGGGGGGAGTGTAACAGACCTTTTGGGCATACAGGTTATACGGAGCACACAGATCACTGCTGCTCCTACAACAGGGTAAGTTCTCAAGCAGCATGTTTCTTACTTTGCCCATCTGCCAATTTTGATAATTATCGATGGAAATATTTTGCCATTGGGTTGTGCGTTTACACAGAAATTGACATTTACCAACAAATAGGTAATTCTTCCAGTCCTGCCTAGTCTGCAGTTGGTGGGTTTAGAGGGACACATTCACTCTTCCAGGTCCCCACGCCAGGCCTGTGCTCTCAACTTCCCACACTGCTGGGATCCTTCCCTGGTCTCTGCTCAGACCTCTGCCCCCCACCCCCACTTCTGGGATCCCCTCCCCACACTGTCCAACTCCCCTGCTGGCAGGATCCCTCCCTGTTCCTTTCATTTCCTGTCTCCACTCTGGGCAAAAGCTCTGCACTGTTCCCACACCAGAAGTTCAACCCAGGCCCTCTGGATGAAAACTAGGAATCCTGACCACTAGACCATATGGGACTATTGGTGCATCTGACAAAGTGGAGATTCACCCATGAAAGCTCCTGCTCCAATACGTCTGTTAGTCTATAAGGTGCCACAGGACTCTCTGCTGCTGTTATTAGCACAACTCTCTAAGCCAACCCCTCATGAGCGCAGCAGGGACTAGCGTGACCGGATATCCCGAATTTTGGGCCTTTTTCTTATATAGGCTCTGTAGGAGGCTAGGGAACCACGGAAGATTCTGTTACGGCTTAGCTTAGGCAGTTCCGCTTTCTCAGCCTCCGGTTACTGTAGGACACGGCATGCTAGTTTTAACCTGCCGTAACCGGCTGGGACTGCTGCGTGGCAAGCCCCTGGCTGTTGGCCAGGGGGGCAGCCCCGGAGGGTGGAGAGTTTCTATTGCATTATGTATGAGCTGATATGCTGCTGTTTGTATAAAATGAGCATGCTTTGTGTTTGTTTTAGGACTTCACCCCAGGCCGAGCTACAGGGCGCTGGGTCCCCGTCTCAGTGACAGCAACGCTTGGGGTCCCCGTTGCAGATGTGTCACGTTACCTTCATTAAAACCAATTACTCTCAGCATGGAGTCGGTCTCGTTCTTGCAGAGTACCTCGGGCCTTTTGGGGCCATAACAAGTGGCGCAGCGAGCAGGGTACTCTGCGAGACGATGCCGTTTTGGCCGAAGGTAGGGGAGGTAGGGAAGCCGATGCTGTCCCTACAGCGCATACCCGGGTGGCCCCAGTCGGATCGCTGGGGGCCGGTAGCGCGGATTTTGGCAGGCTGGGCGGCTCCAGCCGATTGGCCGGAGTTCCAGAAGTCGGCTGGGATTACCCCCGAGCGGATTCTCGAGGGGTGCAGCGGCTGCGGGCGAACCGGCGGTCTGGGACAGAGCGGCGGGCGATGGGAGAGCTGGAATGGCTCCTCCTCACCGCGCTCCGGGCCCAGGATGAGGAGGTGCTCCGCTGGCAGCGGGCCCTGGACGGGAAGACGTTGGAGTGCACGGCGCAGGCAGAGGCCTGTGCCGTGGCCCCGGGGGTCGTTCGGACCTACAAGCGAGTGAGTTGTTTCGGCAGGGGCCTGGAGAAGGCATCCTACGCTGGCTGGTCCGAGTCTGGGACAGTGCCGGGAACACCGTTATGCTTCTCCGGTATGAGCTGCATCAGCTGGGTGTCCTGACACAGGATGTGCAGGTTAAAGCAGCCAAGGGGAGGAAAAAAAACAGAATGAGTTAACTGAAGAAAGCTAAAGATAAGAGACTGGCCCCAGTCAAGGACATGCTTACAGCTAAGACTTGGCGGACAGCCAAGAAAAAGGGGGGGGGGCTTTACTGTGTCCACGCCGCTGGGATAGCTGTAAAACTCGGCCAGGCACTACCGGAATGTGTTAGATTTCTTTTCTCACGGGTAAAGAAGCACTACAAAAAAGACCCCTCCACATCAGGGGAATTCTCCTACTGATGATTGGCCTATTTCTCCTTCTAGCTCCACTGTGCGTTCTGGACAGCAAAAATAAAGGGCGGGGGGGCAAGGTGAAGTGCTGGTGACCTTTCCCCTGTAGGAGCTGAACCACGACTGTGTTGGGAAAGAAGAAGAAACACTCACACCACTGACATTGCCAAAGTCCAGGACTTCCTGACCAGGAAGGACATTAAGAACTGACCCTGGTGAAGAAACAAAGAATTGTACATTGGCAGGAAGAAATTTGGGACTCCTGCTGAGAAATGTGATATTAATTGGATTTTGGGATTTATTCTACAGGCTGCGCCCTGTGTTTTGGATAAAATTTTTAGCATGTATTGCCCTCCCTTATTGGATTGTAAATGATATTGCCCTTATTTAGTTTTTTATTGTTGGAGCTCTGCTAACCCAAGTACAGGCTGGAGTTGGTGAGTTACATGTCATTTCCGCCATTAGTTTTAGGATTTAGAAGCTACTGGCAGAGATGGTATGGGCTATTACTGAGGCTGGGAAAGCATTGCTGTGGGATTTAGTACATTTAAAATCCTGAATGACCAGCTAATGGCCATTCGGAGTGATTTTAAGCACCAGGATGGCCCACTGCCCTTACAGATACATTAGGAGTACCATCTGATTTGGGGCTGTAGAGACATACCTGGACACTGTCTGGGTGGAAGTGTGTATATTCACAGTGCTCCTCCCCAGCATGGGGACCGGTTAGGTTGGGGGGTGAGGGCTCTCACATACCGAATCCTGCCAGGTTCATGGGGAGGATGAATGTGGTTACATGGTGTGTTTTCTCTATTCCCCCCCCCCTGTCAGTTTGATCACCTGACACGAGGGATAAATTGGTAACAGAAATTTGTCACAGTTTGGTGAGCAATTATGTCTGGGAGAGCCCTGCAGAATTTACACCATTTATCTGTTTTACCCTTGTTATTTTATGTTTGCTTTGTTTGGTACTGTTGATGTTATATGTTAAGAATTGCATGATTAAAGGTGAGCCCTAATAGAATAAGGAAATACCATTTGGTTTTGGTGCACTATCTAGTTTTGGTTCTGTTTTGTTTAACCGGTTACTGTTGTTTTTCTGCTCTGTTCATTTGGGCGTTAGGTGTGTGGGCGGAACTGGATTTCTCGTTCGTAATTCCTCAGGGTGGAAGCCATGTGTGCGATGAAGCTCTGAGGTTGTTTTGGGATTCTTCAGTCCCGCCCCCTGTAACGGACAATGTAATAGAAGTGGAAAAATCTGGCTTAGACTGCAATTTTCTCTGTTCTCTGTGTAATTTTCTTTGTTGTTTAAGCGCCTGCAGACAAATGGGAATGCTAGTGCTTGTATTGCTAGATTAGCTTAAGGTTATGCTGCTGTTGTTGTACCGGAGCGCTTGAGAAAGCGAGGGGAGGAATGTAGGAGGCTAGGGAACCACGGAAGATTCTGTTACGGCTTAGCTTAGGCAGTTCCGCTTTCTCAGCCTCCGGTTACTGTAGGACACGGCATGCTAGTTTTAACCTGCCGTAACCGGCTGGGACTGCTGCGTGGCAAGCCCCTGGCTGTTGGCCAGGGGGGCAGCCCCGGAGGGTGGAGAGTTTCTATTGCATTATGTATGAGCTGATATGCTGCTGTTTGTATAAAATGAGCATGCTTTGTGTTTGTTTTAGGACTTCACCCCAGGCCGAGCTACAGGGCGCTGGGTCCCCGTCTCAGTGACAGCAACGCTTGGGGTCCCCGTTGCAGATGTGTCACGTTACCTTCATTAAAACCAATTACTCTCAGCGTGGAGTCGGTCTCGTTCTTGCAGAGTACCTCGGGCCTTTTGGGGCCATAACAGGCTCCTATTACCCCCACTCCCTGTCCCGATTGTTCACATTTGCTGTCTGGTCACCCTAGCAGGGGCTGCACACAGGGCTGCATTAACCCTTCAGGTGCTGAGGTTTCCCTCACTCCATCCCTAGTGCCTGTGATCAGGAAACAGATATTAGGGCTCCCAGGTGCTGCACAGACCATGACTGAGATCGGACCCCATATTGTGCAAGGTGCTGTACGATCCCTGGCCAACACTGGGACACCCCGGGGGTTCCCCTCAATTTCTCTGAGCCTCTGCTGTCCAACTTCTTCTGACTCCATCTGGATCACACACACCCCACAAAAACCCCACCTTTCCAAACAGTCCTTCTTTTCCTACCCCCTCATTTTGCTTTTACACCCTGCAACCATCTCCTCTCTTCATCCCTCCCTCCCCAGGTGAGCAGAGATGGAGGGAACTTCAGCCACAGGAGCCAGCCCCAGCGAGCGCTGCAGCCCGCCCGGGGGGTGTTTGCAGACACAGGAAGGGATCAGCTGGGAGCGGTGGGGTGCTGGGAAGAAGGAGGCAGGAGAACAAATCCCAGAGGGGGGGCAGCTCCTGGGGGCGGGGCTCTGGCACATCCCGGGGGCGGGGCAGCTCCTGGGGGGCGGGGCTCTGGCACAGCCCGGGGGCGGGGCAGCTCCTGGGGGCGGGGCTCTGGCACAGCCCGGGGGCGGGGCAGCTCCTGGGGGCGGGGCTCTGGCACAGCCCGGGGGCGGGACAGCTCCAAGGGGCGGGGCTCTGGCACAGCCTGGGGGCGGGGCAGCTCCTGGGGGCGGGGCTCTGGCACATTGTGATGCAGGAGCCCGGGCCCAGCAGCTGCTCCCTGGTGGCGACGTGCTGCCGGCAGCGCTGGAGCCGCCTGGGCCGGAGCGGAGCAGCTGTTCTCAGCTGCAGCAGGAGCTGCCCCCGGCCCCGCTGAGCTCCAGGTGGGGACAGAGCCTGGGGCCCGGGGTTCCTCCGGGTGCGGCTGGCGGGAGGGGAGGGGAGGGGAGAGGCCGGAGCTGCGGGGGGTTGATCGGTCTCTGGGCACCAGGGGAGCCCCGGGGCAGAGTGTGTGTGTGAGTGTCCCGGGCCCAGGCGTGCGCATGGGGGGAGCCCCGGCACCCCGATGCCCTGAGCCCCGGCTGGGGAGGCTGCTCCCCCCCTCCCATGGGGGCTCCGGGGGGGGTAGGCTGCGGCGGCTGCAGGCGGGTGCTTGGGCCCCCCGGGAATGACCCGCTGCCGGCAGCTTGTGGCGCCTCCTCCGCGGAGCTTTTCCCCGGGGGCGGCCTGGGCACAGCTGCGATCGGCTCCGGCCACAGCAGCGGCGGGTGCCCCGGGGAGCCCAGCTCGTCTGGGGCTGGGGGAGGTTGGGGGGAGGAGAAGCTCCAGATACCGGTGTGGGGAGGGGGGAGGAGCCGAGCTGGAGAAGCCCCTTACTGGGCTGGAGCTATGCTGGGGGCCCAGCCCCATCACCCAGCCATGGATGGATTTAGCCCAGGAGGCAGGGTCAGTGTTGGCCCCATTGGGCAGGTGGGATCTGGGGCACAATGAGGTGAAGTGACTTTCCCAAGGCCAAGCAGGGAGTCTGTGGCAGAGCAGAGACTCAAACCCAGAACACCTGATCCTGAGTCCTGTGCCTTAACCACTAGGCAACCTTCCCACCGAAGGAGAGGGAACCTCCTCTGCCATTTTGAGTGTGTGGGTGGGAGCAGCCACTAGACAGAGCTGCCAGGAGGGGGGGAGGGGGGTTGGATAGTTGGGGGGGGTGATTAGAGGGTGGGGGGGGTCTCTGGAGGGGGTTGTCAGGGGACAAGGAGCAGGGGGGTTGGATGGGTTGAGGGTTTGGGGGGTGCCTGTTGGGGGTGGGAGGTGGAGCGGGGTCGGGGCAGGCAGGGAGCAGAGGGAGTTGGATGGGTCGGGAGTTGTGGGGGTCCTGTCAGGGGGTGGGGAGCGGTTGGATGGGGCGTGGGAGTCCCGGGGATCTGTCTCAGGGCGGGGGTGTGGATAAGGGTCAGGGGGACAGGTAGGGGGTAGAGTCCTAGGGAGGCAGTTACAGTGGGGGGGTCCCAGGAGGCGGCAGTCAGGGGACAAGGAGCAGGGGGTGTTGGGGGTTCTGAGGGGGGCAGCCAGGGGGCAGGAAGGGGGAGGCAGTGGATGGGGTGGGGCTAGGGCGGGGCTCCCTGGGTGCGCACCCTAATGAAATGTGCTGCACACGCCTATGGTCACGGGGGTGAGCTACTCGCATCCTTTTCCTGTTTGTGCCATTTCTTTCCATCTCAAAACCTGAGAACAATTCTCTCTGGTTCTTCCCCTTCTCTCTCCCCTCCCCACATGTGGCTAGAAAATCCAAGGAGATTCCCTCGTTTTCTTTAAAATTATTGACTCTCTAGTCTCTCATTTTCCCTATTTTCTCTGTAATTCTTAAATTCTCCTCAGCTTTGGGATGTGAACCCAGCCCGTTTATCTGCAGCAATTTGTCCTTGGGTAGGTGGAATTTGCTGTCCTGTGTCACTCCCCCAGCGTGGGTGGGGGTTAGTAGGTGCTGACTGGGGGAGCCCACAGAAATGGCTGCCTCTGGGGGGGAAATGGGGGGGGCCGATCTCTGCCAGCAACAGGACATGGCCGCACAGGAGGGGAAGGGAGGAGCCAGTGTCCCTATGGAGCCGGCCCAGCCCCTTTGGTTCTGCTCCTTTCCAGCATTTTGTTCAGAGACTTTATTACTGGGGAGGCTGAAAAATCTCCCTGTGGGCTTAGCCTGGCAGGAGGGGCCAGGTCTCCCCTGCAGTAAAGAGATGGAGCATGTTCCCAGCATGGCAGAGCCTAGGCTGTCTCTCTGCAGGGAAAGATCCTGGGGGAATCGTGATGTGACATGAACTAAAGCCTGTTCTGAAACCTCTGCAACTGCCCTTCTCGCCCTGCCAGGCTGCAGGATGTCGTCCATGTTTTGCTCCAGCTCATCCCATCCTCCCATGGGACAGGGAAGGGAAATGGCTGCAGAGGATCCCGTCCAGGTAGGGGTTATTGGGGAGTTGCTGGTGGGTTCCTGCTGGAGGGAGAGGGACACCAAATGCACTGGAGGAGGGAGGCTTGGGCAGTCTGGTTTGGGGGTTGGAGTTTGCCAAAAAATTCCCAGGAGGGAGAATGGGAGGAGGCCAGGGTGTAGCAAACCTGTTGGGACTTGTTCAATATGCGGCTTCCATTCTAGGAACAGACCCACGAGGTTAGAGGGTGGAAATGCTCTAATTTGTGGGACAGGAAACAACCCCCCTAGGTGGGGCTAGGAAAATGGGCCAGAATCCCAGGGCTGGAGCCCGACCTGATTAACCAGCGGCTGCTGTGAGATGTGAGGGGGCACCTACCAGGGAGGCTGGGGGGGGAGGTTCTTAACCTTTTTCTTTCTAAGGCCCCCAACGTGCTATAAAAACTCCACGGCCCTGCATGTGCCTGGTTCTCTGCATATCACTATCATGTATGTGACTCAGTAAGATTTGACTCCATCATTGCTATTAGTATCATACTTGGAGCTGCGTTTATTTTCATAGAAATTTTAAGTTACTTTACAGACAGATTTAAAAATACAGTTTGAAGATAAATGATCTTCATCTGCACAGTGTCTAAAGTTTTGAGTTTAGCTATTTTTTTCAAACGAGCCCTGCTAAGGTAAGTACAAGCAAAATGTACGGTCTGTTATTTGATTGTAAATATTGTAAATAGCAAATGACAAAGCACAATACGGCAATAACAGTAATAATAATAATTACTCCAGCCAGGCCAGGTGAAGCATTTTAGAACTTGTTACTCAAAGAACTGAATTTAAGCATAAGACAGAAATAAAATGATGAAAGTCAGAGATCAGTTAAAAAGCTAAACTACCAGCACTGTCATCCTGACCGATTGTGAAAGAATAAAATTACAGAGACTATATGTACTTTGTGCATTTTGACAGGAGGTAAAAGGAAGTAACAACAGTAACTGACGTGTGTGTGTGGTGAGGGAGTGTGAGACACACCCGCTGTCACTCCCAGCCCAGCGGCACTCACTAGTCCGAAGGCTCGTTCACACGGCAGCAGGGGCCAGCAGCTCCCACTCCTGACCCAGAGGCAGCAGCACAGAATCTTGTCCCCCCAGCTCAGCTCAGCAGAGACTGGGCACAGAGGCAGGAGGGTGGGGCCACCCCGACATCAGCAAACCCCTCCCCCACCCCACCCCCGCACAGCACAGGAGGCTCCTGGGAGCAGCTTGGCCGGGGGCAGCTCCAAGTGGGGGGAGGGGGCAGGGCTGCAGGAAGAGCTGCAGGGGCAGACAGCTGAAGAGAAGTGGGGGGAGGAGAGACAGGACACCCCTGCTGGAGGAACCCCCTCAGCAAGGCCCCCCTGGACCGTCATGTTGTCTGCCCCCCACTGAGTCTGGCCCCGTCCAGCTCTTCACAATGAGAACAGCGCTGGGCTCCCTGCCAGCGAGCTCTCCCTGCACCTGCCAGGGCCTCCGTCTCCTGTGTCCGTCTGTGGCTAGTGGGGGGGGATGGATCTGCTGGGAGAGAGGAGGGGCTCTCGCTTCGTCCCCTCCCCCTGGCGTTTCCTGGCTGCTCTGAGCGGGGTGGGGTGGGACTCTGTTGACTGTCATCCACCAGAGCTTCCATTTGATTGAAAGTCTGAGTGGGGCATCAGGTCCTGAGTGTTGGACTCTTGCTCTTTCAGGGGCCGGTGACCTTCGAGGAGGTGGCTGTGTATTTCACCAGGGAAGAGTGGGCTCTGCTGGACCCTGTTCAGAGAGCCCTCTACTGGGATGTCATGCAGGAGAACTATGAGCATGTGACCTCGCTGGGTAAGGAGTCCTGTCCCCTGGGTTATTAGAAGCTGTGGGGTCTCTGAAGAACCTGAGTAGTAATAACTTGATACCTTTATTCATCATACAAGTTTCCTTGCCCCCCCCCCTTTTTGCCTCATCTCCCACCCACTAGAATAATTTTTAGACATTTGTCATCAGTCATTTTGAAATTGCATTTACTGTGTCCTTATTGGCTACATTAGCAACTACATTAATAACTGTTTTTTTAAATTAATTAATAAAATTATAAATAAATAAAAAAATAAAAATATTCTTAAAATTATTTTAAAATAAATAATTTAATTAATAAAATAGTTGTGTGACTGATGCATGGCTTGTGTGACAGTCAGATGAGCTCCTCTTTTGATAGAAGTGAGTATAATGTTGCTATTTAGGACCCCACGGGTGAAGGGAGAACAGAGCTGTGGGAGGGGCGGAGAAGGGGGGAGTAGCTAATTCTGGGGTGCCAGGACGTGGGGAAGGTGTGTGCAGGATTAGAGCTAAGAAGCAGCAGGGAGGTAGGAGGCTGTGAGAGACGAGGAGAAAATACAAGAAGCTCCCAAGGTGCCGGGAGGTGGTGCCGGCTGAGAGTAATGGGAAGAAGTGGAGGGGAATGTGGAGGAACGGCACCCAGGAAGTGGGGTGGGTGGGTCAGTGGGAGGGAGGAGAGGTTTGGGGATCTGGAGCTGTGGGGGATCCCAGACCTTTAACCCCGAATCCCTACCCAAGCCTTGTTGTTCTAGAGCCCACGCTCCAGTTTTATTTCTGTTCAGTTTCACTTCATTATACATTTCCTCCCCCAAATATTATTATTTTAACTCTTGACCTCCCTCTCATTACCCCCCTCCCCGTATAACCTCCCCATCTCTGTGCACAGCGACCCCGGCCACCGACCCTGAGTCCTCGCTGCATCCTCCCTCCCAGAGCAGAGCCCCTACCCAGGCACAAATGGGCACTTTGTTGATGATGTCACAGGGTGGTGGTGTAGCCTGTACAGTGTTTACACCGATAAGATGATGTATTGGGGTACAGCTCGCCCTTGTACATGGCTACACAAAGTTAATTGAGAAGATGGAATTTGGTGAAACACACAGAAACTTGATTTAATACAGACAGTTATAACTGAAATCACAGGCAAGGATCAATCCACGTAACAGTTAGACTAAGATCAGTATAGTAAAGAGGGGCTTGCACTGTGCGGACGTGCAAGATATGACACCAATGGAAACAAAGATCGAGGGGCAAGGGAGCCCATCAGAAGGGAGGCCCTGCTTCAGTTTACACTGTCTCAGGGACCTGACAAAATGAAAAAATGGTCACTAGGAGAGGTAATTTATCCACTTCCTTATGGTAATAGGATGGCGATATACCACATCTGCTGCTTTGCTCTGATTACAATAATGTCAATAGCTGCCCCAACCCATATGTGGCCTTTGGGAAGTCCATAATTTAGCATCAAGCCTTAATACTCATGATTTACATCACTTAGTTATTAATAATTCCAATATATGAATGTGTCCAACTGCTGAGATCCTGCATAGCAACCTAATTGCTAAAGCCCACCCCAAACGTCCTTCTTTCAGAATCCTGTGGCGTATTGCACCTGTTTGTAGTTACTCCTTAGTCTGTCAAAATGAGGGTGTGAAATATCTGACCTGGGATTCTCTCCTTAGGGGCCTGGTCAGGTAAATCCCAGACTTCAGCATAACTTCTCCCACAAAGCCTCCACCTAATATAAGGCCCTGAACTGTAGCAAGCTGAATAACCCATTTCTTTATGTTCACCTCCTTGCCCCTCCACACAAGGTCCAAGCTAATAAGCGATTCTCTGATCATGACATGTTACCTCTAGCGAGTATGAAATTGCCCACAAGACGTGAGACTGGGTCATAGATCGTAAACTCAGCTCGGGGTCAAGAAGAGTGAGAGTTTGGAGAGAGTCTTGTCCCCCCCTCTCCCCATCTGCAGCAGCCACAAGCTGTCTTCCCTCCAGGCTCCTTGGATCTCTGAGCCTGTCCCTCCTGAGGCTGCGTGGCCCAGTTCTTGTTTCTGACCTTCTCCTTTTCCGGAAGAATTAGGGGCTGTTGCTCCTGAATGTTAGTGTGTAATTCCCCAGCCTTCTCCTCACACTGGGGGAGTTTAATTCTCCCTCCCATTACCCCTGAGTCACTAGATTTCCTAATGCCCCAAAATGTGCTTTTGCGATGTCACAGTTCAGGGGTAGCTAAGCCTTTGACCTGCCTCCATGGTCTGCTCACGGAATGGCCCCTCAGGTATCAGGCCTGTAGCCAGCCCCTCTCTATGGGTGGGGACCCACATGTCTCTCCTTTTTGATCAGTGTGTGAGGATTGCAGCTTGTCCTCCACTGTGTTTGCTGGACTAACGTCCAGTTCCTGTGCTTTGCTTTCTCTCCAGGGGCTGTGAGCAGTGTGTGTCTGAGATAGAGGTGGGACTTTTGGTGATACTTGTATGATGCCAATACGCAGGGCCGCCCGGGGGGGGGGGGCAAGTGGGGCAATTTGCCTCAGGCCCTGGGCCCAGCAGGGGCCCCCACGAGAGTTTTTCAGGGCCCCTGGAGCAGGGTCCTTCACTCTCCGGGGGCCCCGGAAAACTCTCACGGGGCCCGGGGCCCCGGAGCTTCTTCGCTCCCGGTCTTCGCTGGCCGGGGGTCCTTCCGCTCCGGGACAGAGGGACCCCCCACCGCCAAATTACCGCCGAAGCGGGACCCGCCGCCGGGTCTTCGGCGGTAATTCGGCGGCGGGGGGGTCCTTCTGTTCCGGGACCCACCACCAAAGTGCCCCGAAGACCTGCGGTGGGGGCTGCACCTCGGCGGCGGGTCCCGCTTGGGCAGTAATTCGGCGGCGGGGGGTCCCCGCCGTGGGTCTTTGGGGCACTTTGGCGGCGGGTCCCGGAACGGAAGGACCCCCCGCTGCTGACTTACTGCCGAAGCGGGGGCCCCCCACCGCCGAAGACCCCGGGCCCCCGGAATCCTCTGGGTGGCCCTGCCAATACGCATCTCAGTTTCCCTCTGTGGTTGGTATTGCTATGATTAGAACGAGCAGGAGACATGAGGTGTTTTCTCACGTAGCTGTCATGGGGTGATATGAATGGGTCATTAAGGACTGGCTGGGGCCAACTTAGATCAATGGAATACCCGACAGAGACAAGGGAATAATTGTCACCTGTCCATGGGAGGATCTCAGCTTGGCTGAGTGAAGCACACATGGACTCGTTATGTTTTTGAGAGCAGGAAGAACTGGGCTCGCAGACACAGGGAGCTTTGCCAGAGTGAAGACAAATGGACAGACACAGTGAAAAGAAACCAAACTGTTTTCTACAGCAGCCTGGCTCAAGGGCATTGGCCAGTGTGGACTATATTGTCTTCATTGCTTCTCTGTGCTAATGAAAACACTTTCCAGTGCTGTGTCTCGGTTGACTAATAAACCCTGCAATGTTTTAAAAGTCTGCCCAGTGTCACAGCAAAAACTTGCTGAGGTGCATTGAAGCATGAATGAGGAACAGTCTCTGAACAGGCGTGTCGTTCAGCTGGACCTGCTGGCAGAGCTCACAGGTTGAAGTAGGAGTGTTGAAGCCAGAGGCTCAGTCTCAGGTGTTGAAGCTACATGGCCTGTCCTTGTGGAAGAGTGGGAGCCCTTAGGGGTCTAGTGCACGCAAGGGGCACCTCCCAAGGACTGTTTCAAAGCCAGGGCATTGCACAGATCCTGTGGATCCATGACAGTGCCAGAGGTTCAGCCTTATGGGGAAAAGATACAAAACAAGAAAAGGATCTAAATGTGTGTTTACCATCAGCCCCCCATCAGTCCTCGTGGGAATCCCTGATCTGTTCCAAAGTGTATTAAAACCTTCCTCTAAGGCTCACCTCTTGGTTATCAGGTCATGTCGGTTTTGTTAGAGGTTTTCCCTTCACCCTCCCACTTCCCTGGGTCTTGTCACGCAGACAGGAAGCAGCAAAAGACCAGAAGTCCAAAGCGCAGACAATGCCTTGTTTATTGGGGTTAGTTTCCAAGGAAGCATATTCCGAAGCCCTTCACACCAGTCGGGCTTATCTTGATCTACTGATAGCCTGTTCCCCAGTGTCCCCTTCCCAGCTCTGACGCCGCAGAGCGTTTATCCCGTGTCCCCCTTCCCAGCTCTGATGCAGCTGAGCCTTGCCTGTGTTCCTGTTTCCCCCCCACACACCTTAACAAACATGATTCCAATTTCCCTTCCCCCTCCTGTTGGACCCCGTTTATATAGTAATATTCTCAGCTATACCTTAACCAATCATTTTACTGAAATTTAACGAACCAATTCTAACATATTCTAACATGAGCTTTAGCTCACGAAAGCTCATGCTACAATAAATTTGTTAGTCTTTAAGGTGCCACAAGTACTCCTGTTTTTTTTATATTCTAACATGCCTCTCTAACCAATTATATCCCACCACCCTAATTAACTTACACCTAGCAAAATTAACTGTACAGCAGAGAGAAACAATTACAGAATCAGACAGATTAACAATGGAAAAGTGGGGGCCATAAAGATAGAACAATACAGAAATGAGGGTTTCACAACCACAACCATTGAGAAGTGATTTCTTGCCAGACCAGCTGCTGTCAAACTAAGTTTTCTTTAACCATCTTAAGATCTGTTTCTTTATCTGGTGGTGATGGGCACTATCAGGACAGGATCATCTTCCTAACAGCCCAATAGCACCTTATTTCAGTGTGACTAGTTTGGGATGTGAGGATGTGACCCTTCGCTTCCCAGCTTATGGCTGCCCCTGCTGCTTAGCCAAAGGCCTTAGCCTAAGAACAAGGCCTCAGACTGTCACAGCAAGAGAAGGCCCTTACAAATACAGACAGTGATTTTGATTCTCTCTTTTCATTCTCCTGTAAGTAGCTAAGTGATAAAAATACCCCTAAGTTCTTAAAGTCTAGGCTTTACAGACAGGCCTGAATATCTCTATTCTAACAGTGGGGTCTATCCCTTCCCCCATTCTGTGTCTGTCTTGTCTATTCAGATTGTAAATTCTTCAGGGCATGGCCCAGCTACTATTCTCTGTTGTACTTTGCCTAGCACAATGGAGACCCACTGTTAGTTGGTCCTTAGGCACTAAGCTAATGAATATGATTTATAATCATAATAACTCTCCTGCCACTTTGAGCCAAGGAAGCTGGTCTTGGGATGTTACTGCTTAAAAATGAGCTGGGGTTAAAACCATGGACTATTCTTTGTGACAAGTATCCCACAAATTCCACTGACCTCCCTTGTTTTCTTTGCCTTGAGTAGGGTTTCCAGTTTCCAAACCTGATGTGATCTCGCAGCTGGAACGAGGGGAAGAGCCGTGGGTCCCAAACCTTCAGGGCTCTGAGAAAGAAGTGCTTCCAAGAGCTGCCTGCACAGGTAGGGAATTGGTTAAACCAACTCAAAAACTGTCAGTGAATGCAGGAAATATTTGGGATGCCCTACAAAGACCTTGTGAGCTCTCCAAGTTCAGGATTGTTCGCTGCAGATGTGGAATCATTAGGCAGATGCCACTCATGGCTTCCCTCCTATTCTGACTGACAACTGGCAGCAGGTCTCTCCCCATCTCTCTTTCCCCTGAGCGTTCTGGTGAGATGTGGATCAAAACTGATCCCTTCCTCTCTCCTCTGTGGAAGGGTTTGGGGAAAATCAGCACCTGATAGGTTTGATCTCTCCTGCACATATTTTGGTTTGTTCCCCCCCTTTTTCCATTCCTCTCTCTGAGATTTCCTTTCTCTCAGGTGCGGGGAGTGACCTGTGTCTGGATTCTCTCTGTCTCCCATCAGGTGATGGGCTGGTGAGTGAGAATGAGGAGGAGAAACCCCAGCAGGAAGATGCTGAGCAAGAAGAACCACATGGGATGTTATCAGGAAGATCCAAAGGGAATGATTCCGGGATTTGTGCACTCCCAGAAAAAGTGAAATCCTGTGAGACTCAGCACAGGCCAGAGGAAAACTTCAGTAGCCACTCAGACCTTATTACACATGAAAGAATCAACTTGGAAGAGACAAGCTACACATGTCATGAGTGTGGGAAAAGCTTCAGTCGGAGCTCTGCCCTTATCAGACATCAGAGAATCCATACAGGTGAGAAACCTTATGGATGCTCTGAGTGTGGGAAATGCTTCAGGGATATTTCAAACCTTATCACACATCGGAGAATCCACACAGGGGAGACGCCCTACACGTGCGCTGAGTGCAGGAAAAGCTTCAATCAGAGCTCAAACCTTATCAGACATAGGAGAATCCACATGGGTGAGAAACCTTATGGATGCTCTGAGTGTGGGAAACGCTTCATTCATCGTTCAGGCCTCATTTTACATCAGAAAATCCACATGAGAGAGAACTGTAGCAAATGCCTTGACTAGGGCTGGCCAAAGTGGTGGGGTTTTGTTTTGTTTTTTAAATCACATTTGCTAATTCCCACATAGTGATCTTTGCACCATCTTCACTGTGGTGTCTCAACTCCACCAGATCAGTTGCCTGCTTCTGCCTTTTGCAGCTCACCCGTCTTTGGGGTCAGTCCTGTGATCTTTTCTATCAACTCCTTTCCTTCTGAGTCACAGGAGTGTGTGTCCCTCCAGCCAGGAATGTTCATCAGCTCCAGGTGGGGGGAGATAGGTTTGATCCCAACAAGCTACACTGAGGCTAAAACTACCTGTGCCTGACATCCACTAGGACTGTACATGGCGTTGGCTGCTCAAGTTAGTGATCTTGGGGTAAAAAGACAATTATAGTTGTAGAGCAGAAGCAGCCCAGGTGCAGGGGTTGCCATTAGCTTTCCCCTTGACCTGACCTAAACTCCATCACTTTCCCTAGTCTAAACAAACCCTGAGCATCACGGTTGTACTGTTCCCCCATTTCACAGCAACCGTTAGTCCTCAGGTTTTCTTCTAGTTTTCTCCCTGCCTCCTCCTACTGTATCGTAAATGGAGGCTAATCCTGAAATTAAAACCTCCCTCCAAAGGAATTAGAGTGGGGGAACAGGTGAGAGAAATAGCTTGTGTGAGAATAGAGACCCAGTATAGACTAATTATTTCTATTTCAAGTGGAATTCATTTTGATAAATTTTAAAATAAATCTTTTGTTAAGAGGAAAATTACTTAATACAAGAGGTGTAACCTTTTACCCAGTTAGAGGGTAACAGCCAGAGAGTTTCCCAGGTCTCTTGTTTGCAAAGCAAAGACGTCACATCAGGCAGCAGATGTCAAAATCTACAATGGTGATGGATGTGTGATGGGAGTTTTTCTGGGTTGGTTTTTTGGTTTGGGTTTTTTATTTAATTTTTTTTGGTTTTTCAACCAGTTATTTTTATAGGTGTGGAGGCCCCTTTTCCTGTTGAGCACAGCTGTTTAACCCTCAGGCCTGGCTCTGGAAACCTCCTCAGTGCTGGCCTTGTGTTTCTTTCATGTTTGATATCTTTGGGGTCCACACATCCACACTACATGCGGTTCACAGCGACAGGTACTTTGAGAAACCTGCTGGGTTAAGTGGGCCTTTTCCAAACGGACATTGACCCAAAGTCTGCCTCAATTCAGCTGGATTGGGACACGTCTGTATCAAAGGAGTGGTTCACACCGGATTTGCGCAGTAACCTCGGGGGAGGGGTGGTAGGATAACATCAGTAGGAATTGACAACAATGAAGTTAAAGATAAGGGTGAAAGACTCACCTTGCAGGGCAACAAGCCTGTTCTGTTCATTCCCTCTGACGCATCTGGCACTGGTCACTCTCAGGCAGCACACGGGGCTAGATGGACCATTGGTCTGAGCCAGTAGGACCAGGTTTGGGTTCTTATGTTACGTAAGCCATCTACGGCCTTGTCTACACTGGCAAGTTTCTGCACGGTAAAGCCACTGTCTGCCCTGTAACTTCCAAGGTGTGCACGCTTTCAAAGTCCCCTCCCTGTTTGCTTGGTGATGCCTGCCGTGGTCTCCGCACATCTCTCCAGGTGACCAGGCCTGCTCCACGCACCAGGTGAGCCCTGGCTTGGAGCAATGCCGAGCTGCTGCACCTCATCAGCATTTGGGGAGAGGAGGCTGTCCAGTTCCAACTGTGCTCCAGCGGTAGGAATTATAACGCCTATGGACAAATTTCATGATGCATGAGAGAAAGGGGCCATGACTGGGACACACTCCAGTGCAGGGTCAAAGCGAAGGCCCTGCAGAACACCTGCCACAAGACGTGGGAGGCAAACTGCCTTTCCAGGGCTGTGCCCACGAGCTCCAGATTCTACAAAGAGCAGGACGCGATACTCAGTGGTGACCCCACCTCCCCTGCAAAGGCCACTGTAGGTACTTCGGTGGCTTGTGTGCCCGTTGAGAGTGGATCGGGCCAGGAGGAGGAAAGCTTGGATGAGGATGTGAAGGGGGACCCAGAGGCAGAGGATGACTCATAGGTCAGAGATGTTTGCAGCCAGAAGTTCTTCTCTGCCCTGGAGGAGGCTCGCCAGTCATAGCTGGCTAGTGGCTTTGATTTTGGGAATCACTGAAGCAAGTTGTTGGGGGCAGGAGGGTTGCAGAAAGCAGGAGTTATGGAGTGCCAAGCGGACACGCTCTCCAGGTGCTACTAGCACTGCAAACCAGGCAGCGCTGTGCGTGCCCTCCCCTGCAGCCGCTGTCACACGCCTCTTTCCTGTGTGCCCCCAGACACGGCCAACGCACTCTTATCAACCTCCTGGCTCCAGTCTGGACCCTTCTGCATTCCACTCCTGCCCCAACGCAGTCCAACCCTGTGGACTCCTAGTACCCAGTCCACTCAACACCCGTCCCTCTGCAGCTCATTCCTGCCGAAGCACAGTACCTGCTGCACTGTACTCCCAAGGATACGGTTGCATAGATACCTGGACTGACACAAATCTTTAACCTCATCTACTCATGGGACACTCCTTTCCCTCATCCCCCACTGTGCTGGTGTGTGTGTGTGTGTGTGTGTCTCTCTCTCTCCTCCAGTGGTTGTTTTTAATAGAATAGTTCTGGTTTGGAAGCAATCTTCATTCCATTAATTGAAAGTGAACAGAGCCCTGCAAAGCAACAGGCAATTTTCTGCACCCCTCTAATAGTGCTGGTCTCTGGCTGTTCAAATTCAACCTCCAGACACTGAGCTTCAGTGGTCCCGCCCTGAGTGAAGCTTTCACCCTTCCCGTCACAGATATTATGGAGTGTACAACATGCGGCTATAAGCACAGGAATATTGTCACTGGCCAGGTCCAGCCTTCCATCTAGGCAGCGCCAGTCGGCCTTTAAATAGCCAAAAGCACTCAACCGTCGTTCTGCACTCGCTCAGCCTGTTGTTGAACCGCTCCTTGCCGCTGTCAAGGTGCCCTGTGTATGGCTTCACAAGGGGTAGGCAGGGTCTCCGAGGATCACAATGGGCATTTTGACTTCCCCTATGCTGACGTTCTGGTCTGGGAAGAAAGTCCCTGCTTGCAGCTTCCTGAACAGGTCAGTGCTCTGAAAGGTGCATGCGCCGTGCCCCTTTCCGAACCAGCCTGCGTTAATGTCTGTGAAATGCCCATGGTGATCCACTACTGCATGGAGAACCATAGAAAAATACCCCTTGTGATTAATGTACTCGGGGGCTAGGTGGTCTGGTGCCAGAATTAGAATATGTGCCATCTATCACTCGCTGCAGTTAGGGAAGCCCATTCGTGCAAAGCCATCTGCAGTGGCATGCACGTTGCCCTGAATCAGGGTCTTTCAGAGCAGGATTCAATTAATGCCTGGCACACTTTTGTCAACATGTGTCCAACGGTCAATTTTCCCACTCTGAACTGGTTAGCGACTGATTGGTAGCAGTCTGGAGTAGCCAGCTTCCACAGTGCTATTGCCACACGCTTCTCCAACGACAGGGCAGCTCTCATTCTCGTGTCCTTGTGCTGCAGGGGCGGGGCGAGCTCATCACAGAGTTCCTTGAATGTGGCTTTCCTCACCCAAAAGCTCTGCAGCCGTTGCTCATCTTCCCAGATGTGCATGAGAATGTGATCCTGCCGCTCAGCACTTGTTTCCATAGCAGCATTCCACTGTGGTCAGCACCTCTGTGAATGCCATCAGCAATCTCCTGTCGTAGCTACTACGTGTGGCGAGATCAATGTCGAACTCCTCTTGCCTTTGTAGTTTAAAGAATAACTCCACTGCCACTCGTGATGTGTTAGAGAGCGAGCAGCATATAGGTCAACCGTGCGGGGTCCATTCCTGCTGCCCAAAGGGGCAGAATGCGCAGTACACCCACCATTGAAAGATGGCCCCAAATGTGAATGGAAGCACAGGGATTGCTGGGCTGCGAAGCGATGCATCATGGGGCATTGGGACAGGACCCGGGATGCTCCGCGACCCCCTCCGCCTTCCCACAACTCTTAGCGGCATAAGAGGAAGAGATGCTCAGTGGGATACTGAGTGCACCGCTCCGAACACCGCTGCAAGTGTGAACACGCTATTGCACAGGCAGCTGACCGTGTGAACACACAATAGTGGTTTCCCTTCAGCGCTCTCTGAGCGGCAGTGTAACTCCTGGCACAGTAACTCTGTCAATGTAGACATAGCCTCAGAGAGACTGACTGCCAGGATCCCAGGACTGATCCCCTCTGGGGAATGAAGCACAACGGCGATGGGCTATGCAGCCTGCACTAGTCTCCCTGTACCTGCAAAGCCTGCTAGCCCAACGTGCTGGAGCATCTATGCCATTACCTGGTTCCTAAACTGCAGCTACAGTTCCTACCCCAAGTGAATCCAAAGACCGAGAGGTGCAGAGACCCAACCCCTTCTAATCTTAGAAACGCTTTGTCCCCTTTTCTATTTTTGTCTGTTTCTTTTTATGAAGTTGGAGACCTCCCGGCCTTTCTATGAGCTTGGGGTGTAACAGTGCGGCTCAGTGGGTGTCAGTGTGTGAACACCTCTGAAATCTACACAGGGAAGATGCTAGGAAAAATAGTTCCCCAAATCTTAATAGCCTTAAAAGCTCTGCCCTATGAAATGACTGAACGCATGCGCCTCACCTATGGAAGAATTGGAAGGAATTGAGCAGTCAGATACGTATTGTTCAGCGAGAGCTGTTTGAACTTCTTTTACTAATGTCTCTCTAAGGTCTGTATGTGTTTTGGGGTGAGAGGGTGAGGAGAAGTATTAGCTACCGAATAGTGAAATCTAAGGAGAAAACTAATTAGCTTTGAGGTTGTGGGCTAAATGTCAGCAATGATTTGGTTTCAGTATTGAAATATTCAGCTGGGTAAATCTGGGTTGCACTGCCTGGGTGAAAATCTCTGATTGGGGTTTCGGCATCACTAAATGTGCACCTGCCTTCTTGGGTTGCTCTTTTAGGATTTATAGGGGTTGGTTTTTCTACTGTATTAATCTGATGGTTGGACTAAACTGACGACTTGATTCCAGCGCAATATCCTTGTTAACTCATTGATTTCCTGATTTGACCTGAACTTTATCACTGTGTTGTTTAACTCTTAGCTGAGTGGTGTCTATAGTCATTTAGCCTTAGTGATGTGAGCTCTTGGATTTATTTGTTCATGTTAATAAAACCTGTAACTGGGAAATTGAGTCATTTCTTTCAATAAGCAACAGGGGCTGGAACTTTTCTTTGTGTATTTCCCTTTAATTCACTCTCCATTTTCTTCATTGCACACTGTTCTAAGTTAAGGAACGTGGAGCAACAAAAACTGACACAGACCTGTTGCCGCCCCATTCTGTGCCTATCCAGCAGGAGCAGAGAACAAAACCCTCCTGGAGCCGGGATTGTCATACTGGACTGGAAATACAGACGCGTGTTCCCAAGCTTTGCTGTCCTTCTCCAATCATGGCATAAGGGTGACACCCACACCTACTTGTAATCACACCTGGCAGGAAGGAGATCCCTATGTGCATTGCCTTGGGAGGCAGGGGGATCTGGGAGACACTGGGGGCTATTTACCCAGAGCTCAGGAGCAATCTGCTCTGGGGTGATGCAGCAGAAAAGAGCTGGGTGCTGCTTTCCTCACTCATTTCTCCTTATCCCCTTTCAGTCTCTCCTCTTTCCCTTTCTTCTCCCTCCCCCACCCTCTGGCAGGGAGACTTGGTCACTTCCCTGCTCCCAGGAGCACTCACTTTCCCGTAGCTGGATTGGCCCCTGTGAGCGCTAATAGGAGCAAGAGCCTGGGTGTGGGTCAGTCCCTGCAGCGGCTCTGGGACACACAGGGGCAGGAGGAGGAGCAGAGATGGGGCTAGTTCCCACCTCAGAAGGTCCCTGGCCTGGTGAGTGTGGCAGTTGCAGCCTGGGTTGGGCTTGAAGGTGCCAGGAAGGGGCTGGAGCAGTGGGGGGCTGGTAGGAAGGAAGCAGGAAAAACAAGGAAAAGAGCCGTGGGGCAGCTCCTGGTGGCTGGGCTTTGTAAGGTACCAGACACTGCTGGTGCTGCTGCCTCCAGTGTGCGCTGGGAGCCGGGGCTGAGCTCCGGGCTGCTGCTGCGGCACCAGAGGGGCTGCTCCAGGGACAGACTTTCACTGAAGCACTTTCTGTGCTCATCCGAGGTGGGGACTTTCTCCAGCTGGACCCAGTCCCAGGCTCTGCTGCCCCTGGCCAGGGGCCGCAGGCACCAGGGGCAGCCCTGGGTGGGCAGAAGAGAGACTCCACACACAGGTCCCAGAAGCTGAGGGTCTCGCAGCCCCTGGGGATCTGCTCTTGGGTGGGGTCTGGACAGCGATGGAGCCCCTGCCTCATGCTGCCTCAGGTGCAGTGTGAGAAACTGCTGTTTGTAGGAATTTGCTACTTATGGTGCATTGAGCATGCTCACATGAACTAAGCATGCTCCTTAAATCTGCTGAAGCCACTTCCCTTCACCCTGCCCTTTCTCAGAATCAGATTCTGCAGATTGCTATTTACAGGGTGTCATAAACGTATAGCTACAGGTAGCATAAAATACCCTGTAAAGGGTTAAAAAGCTCAGATAACCTGGTTGGCACATGACCAAAAGGACCAATAAGGGAAGAAAATACTTTCAAATCTGTGGGGGAAGGGTTTTTGTTTTCGTGTTCCTTTGTTCTCTCTGGGTCAGCGGGGAACCAGGGCATGGAAAATACATCTCCCTAAGCACATGGCATAGAAAAACCTTAGAGTTCTGTCCATAGACAGGTCCTTGCATAGCTTGCTGAGTCACAAGGTGTATCTGCCTTTTCTCAGTGGGTTGATTGTATAGGTGATGGTCTGTAATGGGCCATCAGGGAGGCTAGGCAGAACTGACACCAACTTGTCTGGCTGGAGTGTTCCCTGGAAGCAGAGCACAAGTTTGAAATAAGGGCAGTATAGAGCCAATATTCATAACATCAACTACAAAAATGATACACAATTAGAGATAGCATAATTATAATCAGCCAATCAGAACCTCTCCATAGACCCCTTACACAACAGCCTTTCTACAATATTGGCTGCGAATATAGAACAGTGGTCGCAACGGTGATCTATACAGTTACAGATTATGTCAATAATGTCACAGGAGGTGACACGGCATCAATGAAAATGGAGCTGGGACAGCAAAGAGCCACCAAATGTTCTGAGGGCTGGAGAAAAATGCCTTCTAGTGAGCTATTGAAAGAGCTCAACCTGTTTAGCTGATCAAAAGAAAATTGAAAGGTGACTTCATTCAAGTGCTGAAGTGCCTTAATGGAGAGAAAGGATTGGGTATTAAAAGGCTCTTTAATCGAGCAGAGAAAGGCATAACAAGACCCAATGGCTGGAAGGTGCAAAGAGACAAATTCATATTACAACTAAGGCACAAATATTCAACAAACAAGCTACCAAGGAAAGTGATGGATTCTCCATCTCCTGATGTCATTTCATGAAGACTAGGTGCCTTTCTGCAATGTGTTTGCCCCAAAAGTAGCTCTTGTGTCATACAGGAGACCTGTGATACGCAGGGGGTCAGATTAGATGCTCTAATGGTCTCTTCTGGCCATAAAGTCGACTAATTTCTGAAAAACTGAGTGTAGCATTGGGAGCAGCGTCTGATGTTTCCCTGTCTAGCCGGCTTGCTGCCTAGAACGAACGCTCCTTGAGTGGGGTGATCCACAGGGAGTAGCTCAAACCTCCAAAGTGCCTGGCCAGGGGCAGGACATTGGCACAGCAAGGGAGGGGTGTGGCAGTGACATCACAAAGGCGTTTTGCAGGACCTCAGACTATTGGTCCAAGGTGGTGGGGAGGTGGTGACCTCACAGAGAGATGCTGACATCAGCCAGGCAGGACAGGGGCGAGGGGCCAGGGAAACCTCAGAGACCCCTGTGGCTTTGCTGCAGCAAGTCTCCTTCTCCAGGTCTCTCTTTGAGGACTGAGAGAGTATTCGGGTTCACGGACGTGAGCGCCAGGAGGAACCTCTTTCGAGTTTCCTCCTTCCCTTTTAGTGATTTTACTAGAAAACAGCCGTCCCTGTTTAGAAGGTAAGAGCCTCCTGGAGGTTTGAAACCTGTTCAGTCTGATCCATGTGGTGACAGTTGAATTCCAGGCATGGAAAACACGAGCTTAAGGAGGCAGAATTTTATTGCGCACCTGGGATTTTGTCCCTTAGAATCACTGGGGACATTAGGGTTTGTCCTTTTTGTTTCACCTTTTCCTCCTTCCCTCCCTCCCTCCTTTCTCTTCGTGTCTTGCTTCTTTTGTCCTTTCTCCTGTTCTTCCAATACTGGGAGAGAGAGAGAGAGAGAGAGAGAGAGAGAGAGAGAGAGAGGTGTGTGTGTGTGTGTGTGTTGCGGGGGAGGGCTCTGCAGCTCCCACTGTGGGAGCTCCACCCAAAAATGTGGGGCTGAAATAGTGCTCAGGCAGTCAGGGCCGGATTAACCTTCTGTGGGTCCTGCTTTAATAGGTTCAATTAGTTGGTTAATAAGATGTTTATGAGGTAAATCACTGGCTTTCAAATAAGATCCAATCTGGCACATATGAACTATTGACCCCAGACTCCATCTCTGAGAGGGGACTTGTTTACCATCAGGACACAGGCTCAAACCAGTCCAAACCGGTTTTTCCCGCCAAAACCAGCCCTCAGCGTTCCATCTCCTCAGCACTTTTCCCGCCACAGAAGTGATATAAGGACGTGCTCAGCGCCTGCGCGGGGCCGTCCCCCCCCAGCGACGGCCCCTCCACGGTCGGGTCTTCCCAGCGCTCCCGAGCCGGAGAGTGACGAACCCCCTCGGTCCCGCCGTGAGACTGAGGAACAGGAGGCCTGTCACCCCCATTCCTGCCGTCCTGCATCCCTGGTGTCCAGCCTCCCACGGAGCCCCCCGGGGAGTGAGTGCCCAGGGGGGGCACTGGGGCTGGGCAGGAAAGTGACTCTGCCCCGGGGAACCTGAGAGAAGCCTCAGAGCTGCCTCAGCCCCAGTGGGATTTGGGGGGCAGAGACTGGGGCCTGGCAGGGGGATCCGCTGTGGTGTGGGGGGAGATGGGGGGTGTCAGGCAGGGAGGGGAGAAGCTGGAGTTGTAGGGAGGGGAAGGTCGGTGGGACGCGGGGGGGGGTTTGAATTGTCTCTGGGCAGCCAGGAAATTCCTGGAGGGGGGGAGTGGCGGACAGGCGAAGGGGGGACGTGAGTTAATTGGATCCTTCCCCTGTTTGTACCACTTGCCTCTCGCCCCTGATACAAATTCTCTCTAGTTCTGCCCCTTTTCTCTCTCAGTATCTCATATGGGGCTATAAAATCTGGGGCGATTTTCCCCCTTTCCCCTCCAATGATCAGCTCTCCCGTCTCCCCCGTTCTCCCCATGAGTCTCAAACGTCAGTTTAAAATCTTCTCTAGTGAGGGGCATTTTCCCACCCGTTTTATCTGCAGCGATTTGTCCTTGTTTAGGTGGGAAATTGTTGCCCTGAGTCATTCCCCAGCACATGGCTGCCCCTGGAGTGGGGGTGGGATGGCTCAGTGGTTGGAGCACTGGCCTGCTAAACCCAGGGCTGGGAGCTGACTCCTTGAGGGGGCCATTTGGGGATTTAGTTGGGGATTGGTCCTGCTTTGAGCAGGGGGTTGGACTAGACACCTCCTGAGGTCCCTTCCAACCCTGATATTCTATGAGATGCCTGTTCTCTGCCAGGGCAGGGAAGGGCGGCACACGTGTCCCCAGTGGGGACTGCCCAGACCCCCGTTTCCCAATCCCAGTTGTTGCCCCCTAACTACCAACACAGTTACCCCCAACCACCAGTTGCCAGTCACCCGCCCGTCCCCCACTGCTGCCCCTTTCCCTCATCCAGGGACCTTTCAGCTCCCCCTCCCTTGCCCTTTTAATCAGCACCTCAAAGGGCTCCCTGCTGCCCATGGGAATGGTGGGGGTGGGGGAACCATCACTTTGTGTTTATGTATTCGACAGTCGTTTAAAATCCAGTCCAACAGTCCCCCTTTGCCACTAGTTCGTTAACAGCAATATAAAATCCCCTCAGATCTTGGTGTTTTTCTCTCATGTTACCAAATACGCAGTTTGTGACACATTTTCTGTGCAAATCTCAAAGGTTCATATAAAATAACCTAAACGTTTGCCCCGCTGCTCTCTAGTTGTCTATTTCTAATTGAATATGCCCTGAGATTTCCCCCTGTCTCTCTAATTATAAAATACCAAGAAAATCTCAGATTTACACCTTTTCTCAGATTCTTGAACCTGGATATAAAATGTTTGCAAATGTTGCCCATTTTCTCTTTATTCATTTATCAAATATTGATGTGAAACACTCAGATTTTGCCTCCTATCAACAATTGATATAAAATCCCTCTGATTTTCCACTTTCCTCTCTATAATTTGCAAAATGGATCCAAAATCTCTCAGATTTCCACCCTTTCTCTTTCATTTCTGAACGTTGCTCTCAAAGCTCAGGTTTTGCCTCTTTCTGTGTCATTATCAAATGTCAGTTAAAAGTCCTCTCGGGCTTGGGGCTGTTCCCCGTGTTTCTAAATCCCAGCAACTTCTTCCTTCGAGGGAACCTGTTGCCCTGAGTTCTTCTCCATCCTGGATGTTGTAGGGGGTGAAATTGCCCAGAGATCATCTTTCCCAACTCCTTTGTGAATCATTTGGTCCCTCCTTTACCTCTGTTAAAATGTTTGCCAAAGAAAAAGACCAGCCACATATTTAATACCCATCAAGGCCAGAGGCCTCCCCCTGTTTGGGGATCGGAGGTTCCCAGCTGGTAACGGGAGAGTTGGCTGGACCCTTTTCTTTTCTCCAGCTGGCACGGGATGAGGAGGTCACTCTGAGTGCAGTGTGGGTCCAGAAGTATCCTAAACCCCATGGCAAATGGCCTCTGTGAGGGGTTGCTTCCCGCAGTGCTAAGATGCAGCCACCTCTGGGGTGGATCCATGGTGGCCATTATTTGCTAGTGACAGGCCATGGACATTTCTTACCTATTTTGTCCCTCCAGGTTTTCCATTCTCCTGTTAAAGAAGCATCCCCCAGGGCTCCCTCTGCCTGTGTGACTGGCCAGCAGGGGGCGGTGGTCACTTTCTATCCACTTCTCAGGCACTGTGAGGTAACAGTGTTGCTGGGTGGGAGTGGGGCTGTGTGGGGAGATAGCAGCTGAAGGGGGATTGTGGTGAGGGGAGGCCTCTGGGTGGCTGGGCAGGGGGTACTCTAGTGAGGTTGGTGGGTTCTGGAGATTTGGGGTTTCAGGGGGTGGGTGTGATGTGCCCAGCCCTGAGGCTGTGGGTCCTGGAGGTGGGTATCACTGGGGGCCGTTGGCTGCAGAACAGCCGGGGTGGGCATCTCTTGGGGAGGCGGGATAGGGCGTTAGAGGGAGCCTGGTGCTGTGCCAGGGGCTCTGTCTGGGCTTCCCCCGCAGACTCCTGGGATCGCTGCCTGGCCCAGTGCACAGAGTGTGTGTGGGAGAATCCCCGGTGCTAGGCCAGGGGGTGCCCCTGTAAAGCATCAGGGGATCCCGCAGGGGGGAGGAGGGGGTGCCAGGCAAAGGGCAGGGCAGATCCTGCTGGAGGGCGGGGGGGGGATCCTAGGCAGGCAGTGAGGGACTGAGTTCCCAGTGGGGGTCCCTTTTGGGGGGGTCTCTGGCTGTTGTGGTCTCTTGGTGGGGGGAACCTTTTGGGATTCCCTACCTGGCAATGAAGGTCTGGTGGGGGTTCTCTGGCCGGTGGGGCTCTGAGTGGTATCTGAGGTCCCTGGCCAGGGACTCCGGAGGGTGGGTTCCAGGGAGTATCTGGGGGGGGGCTGGCTGGGGCTCTATGGGCTGCTCCTGACCCCTCTTCTTCTCCCTGATTAGCTTATGCCAGAATCCTGGCTCCAAGCACTGCCCGACATTCCCCGGCCAGGCCCAGTCACCGTGATAACTTTCTAGCCACTTATCAGACACTGTGAGGTGAAATCACAGATTTTTGCTCTGCTCCCCTCTTGAAAACTGCAGGAACTTCCAGTTCCATTGTCCTAGATTGTCCAGTCCTTGTCCTGGATCTGGGGGTGAGGGAGGAGGGAAGGGGGTCAGCGCTGCCACACAATGGTCTCTTCCACAGCATTCTGGACTCATTGTTTCTGAACTCTGGTTTCATTGAGACCATTGTTAATCCAGAGTCACTGTATGGAAAGACAAGGAGTGACTCCGGATCGACAGTGGGGCAAATGAGATCAGCCATTCTCCCTGTGAGGAGGGGCTCTCATTAGCTGCTCTCCCCAGAGAGATAAGGAGGGAAGCTGCTCAAACGCTCTGTCCCTCTCTGCTCAGGAGATTGGGGTCCAGCTTCCTGGGTCAGACGCTGCAGCCTCCATTGTGATCTGGGAGACCAGGCTTAGCAGCTGCTGCTCCCCCAGTGGGGTTCTGTGCTGGGAAGTGACCTTAATTAAAGCTGCTTCTCTGCCTGGCCCAGGGGATGACTTTCTCCAGCTGGTCCTAGCCCCCTAGGGCAGCCCTGGGCCCTGTTAATACTAAATTCTGAGCCAGAGTCTCCAGGTAACTGACAGACCTCAGGGAAAGTGCTGGGGACTGGCAAGAAAGTGACTCTGCACAAACAGCCCCTCCTCATTTCTCCTCCCTGTAGCAATTGCCAGGAGAAAATCCAGCCCTGGGAGAGCAAAGCCCGCAGGAATGGGACTTTCCCAGCCAGAGGGGCAGGGAGAGAGGACAGGGGAAGGAGAGACTGAAAGGGGCAGTGGTAGAAATGAGGGGGGAGAGATTTCCAGCTCTCTAGTCCGCCCAGACACATGTATTGCTGCGTCCCTGGGCAGAACCACTTTCCAGTGGACAAAACAAGGATCAGAGAGAGGAAAAGCCAGTTCCTGACTCCATATTCCCCCTGCTGGGGTGTGGCTGCCGTGGGGTCAGTGTCCGAGGGATCCCCCACAGTGACTCCTTTGGTTTCTAGCCTTGTGTTCGGAGACTTTGTTACGGGGTGAGGGGAGGGAGAAGGGAGGTTAAAAATGTGTCTGGGCTTAGCCTGGCAGGAGGGGCCAGGTCTACATTGTAATAAACAGATTGAGCATTTCCCAGCATGGCAGGATCTAGGGTGTCTGTCTGCAGGGAAAGGGCCTGGGGGAATTCTGATGTGAAATTAACTAAAACTGGTTCTGAAACGCCCACAACTGCCCTTCTCCCCCAGACAGGCTGCAGAATGACGTCCATGTTTTGCTCCAGCTCATCCCAGCCTGGCGTGGGACAGGGAAGAGAAATGGCTGCAGTGGAGCCAACTCAGGTAGAGATTATCGGGAGGTTGCTGGTGGGTTCCTGCTGGAGGAGAGGGACAGCAAATACACCGGAGATGGGAAGGTTTGCACAGTCTGGTTTGGAGGTTGGAGCGGGGCAGGAAATGCACAGGGTGGGGAAAGCAAGAGGCCAGGGTGTGGCAAACCCGCTGGGAGTTATTTAATAAGTGGCCTAGATTCTAGGAACAGACCCAGGAGGTTGGGAGGTGGAAATGCCCTAATTTGTGAAGAAAGAAAATAGCCCACCTACATGGAGCTGGTAAAACTCACCAGACTCATAGTGCTGGAGCCTGAGCTCACTAACCAGCGGCTGCTGTGAGATATGAAGGGGGCACCCATGAGTCAGGCTTATTGGAGCTGCCTCTCCCTTTATATCCCGCTCCTCACAATGAGGAGGTTATTGGGCTTCCTACCAGGGAGCTCTCCCTGGACCCTACTAGGGGCTCCAACTCCTGAATCAGTCGGTGGCCAGTAGGGGTGTGATGGATCTGCTGGGAGAGACAAGGGGCTCTCTTCGTCCCCTCACCCTGGTATTTGCTGGATACGCTGAGCGGGGTCGGGATGGGACTCTGTTGAGTGGGATCCACCCAGAGCTTCCATTTGATTCGCTCCTCTCTGCCACAAATAGTGGGGCTGTGAGTGGGGAAAGAGGTCCTGAGTTTTGGACTCTTGCTCTTTCAGGGGCCGGTGACCTTCGAGGAGGTGGCTGTGCATTTCACCAGGGAAGAGTGGGCTCTGCTGGACCCCGCTCAGAGAGCCCTCTACTGGGATGTCATGCAGCAGAACTATGAGACTGTGACCTCGCTGGGTAAGGGTTCCTGTCCCTTCGGTTCTTGGAAGGGGAAATGAAGAGTTAAGGTTCACGCCAGCCCCACAATGCCACCTCTACTCTGTCCTGTTTCTGCATCACCCCAATATGCCAGTGACACACACACACTACCAGAGATCCTCCCATGCTGCAGAACACTTTGGGAACAGAGCACAGGAGCCGTATCACACAGTGTCAAATAGCTCCTCTTTACTCAAGTAAAACTGGGGGATAGGTCCAGCATAACGAACAGAAGCTTCCTACCCCCGGCCTTTTCTCAAACCCTGAGCCTTCTCTACCCAAACCAGAATGTGCTTGGAGTGTAACAAGCAGGCAGCTGGAGTCAGAGCTGCTGGTCCAGGGTTACTTATCACACAGACACTCGGTGCGTCCTTGAATGCTGGCTGGGGCTATCCAGACAGGGGATCTCCAGCAGCAGAACACTGAATCTCACCCAGGATTACAGATGACACAACTTCTCACTGCTCTGGATTGCACCCCAGCATGTGAAAATGGCCTAGGTTGGTAGTGACATTTCTTGAGACATGCAGAGTCTTGCTCCCATAACACCAGGTGTAATAACAATAACACGAAAGGCCGAATATGGAAAACTGATTGTTCAGCTTGCTTTTGACCTGCATCATATTTTGCAATATATTCCAAATAAGGAAATTAACGTGCAACGTATGTGTCATTGTTTGGGGTTTTAAGCTTTAAAAGGCTTGTGTGATTTTTAGCTCAGGGGGACAGTATTCCAATAGCTGTCGCCCCCTGCGCACTTTTAACCAAGAAAAGAACCTCAGGCTGAGCTGATTCAAAATCAGTCGTGTGGTCGTTTTCCACAACAGCTTCAAGAGGTCCCTGTGATGGAATGTAAATGTCGTCTTCCCACCTTCCCCCTGCAGGAGACTGGCTGTTTGACCAGCTGTTTGCCTGGCTGTCTCTGAGGAACTGCTCTGTGGGTGTTCCCCAGAATTGTAACTTTTTCAGTAATCTCATACTGTAAAATCTCATAACTTTACATACAGTGTTACTACACATTTTAACAGGAGGATAATATTCAGTAGATTATGCATTTTCAAATGAAACCTCACAAGCCATACTGCGTACAAAATTGATCATAATTTTCTAGAAGAGTGAACACAGGGGTATAGACTGACACAGTGTCTGTGTGTGTGTTCCCAGCAGATATGTGGGTATTTCAATCCCTCATAAGCACAGTGTTCGGCATCTTCAAGGACCTGGGGAACTGGTCCTGGGAATTCACTGGTTTACCAAGTGTGACACTGTATGGAATTGTCAGACACCTTTGGTATTAATAATAAAATAATAATATAATCTGATAAAATTGCAATGAATTGTGCTAGGTATGCCATGTAAGGTGTCAGTGAAAATGTTATGATTTGCCAGGTATGATAATTTTGTTTCTATGTTTGTATCACCTTTGTATTGTGAGTTATAGATATGTAGGGTATATCTGTATTTCCAGACTTGTGCAGTGTTTCTGGGTGACACCCCCAGACATAGTGGCATCAACACTGCCTAGCCTGTTTGATGGCCCATTGAGAGTCATCAGCTGTACAATGAGCCCATGGAAAGGACCAAGGGGATACACCTATTGAGTCAGCACGACATGCGGGGTATGCCTGTGTAATGAGAACTTCAAGGCTTTTCCATGCCATGTGCTGTGAAGCTTGTGTTTGGAACACAGGAAGTACAAGCCACATGGCAAAAGGAATATAAAGGGCAGCTGCATCATCTCCATTTTGTCTTCAATCCCTCTTCCTACCTCTGGAGAAACTTCTCTACAAACTGAACCCTGGAACAAAGGACTGAATGACCCATCGAAGCTGTGGATGTGTTCCAGATGGACTTTCAAGCCAGCAACTCACCAATACCGCTAAGAACCTGATATATCCATTTTGGAATGTATCTGACTGCTTTCCCATTTAACTTCTTTCTGAATTTCTTTCTTCTTCTTCGAGTGATTGCTCCTATGCATTCCATGTAGGTGTGCGCGCCGCGCGTGCACGGCTCTTTGGAACATTTTTAGCCTAGCAACACCGGCGGGCCGGCTGGGCGCCCCCTGGAGTGGCGCCGCTATAGCGCTAGTTATATACCCCAGCCGGCCCGTCCGCTCCTCAGTTCCTTCTTCCCGCCCGTGACGGCAGTTGGAACTGTGGAGTGCTTGTCGTCCTCCACTTACCTAGCTCACCTTGGTTCTAGTTTGTATTTAGTGTATATAGTTAGTTGTTAAACTGAGTTAGTTGATTAGTTAGTAGTTAGATTAGGGGGAATTAGGGGGGCTTAGCCCCTCTTTTCCTGTCCGGTGCGGGTGTATGCCTAAGACACTGGGATTCAAGCCCTGTGCGGCTTGCCAGCGGCATATGCCCGTTGGGGACCCCCACGACGCCTGCCTTCGTTGTCTCGGCGAGGGACATCGACCAGACAAGTGCCTCATTTGCAGGTCATTCAAGCCGCGAACTAAAAAGGAGCGGGACATTAGGTTGCGGCAGCTCCTTATGGAGTCGGCGCTTACCCCTGCGGTGCCGACTCCTCCGGCTCCGGCGTCGTCCTCGGTGCGGAGTGCTCCAGCGGTCCCCGGCCGGTCCGGTACCGAGACTGTTAAGAAGCAGCCGGCACCGAAGCCCCGGCACCGTTCCCATTCACCATCTGGGAAACGGAAGCCTAAGCCCAAGGCTGTAGAGTCTGCTACGCCGAGACCATCGGTCCAGCAGCCAGCAGCGGCGCCTTCGGCACTGTCCGTGACAGCGCACGGACCGTCCGCGGTACCGTCGACTCCGGCACCGGCTGGGCCGTCGAGTCCGGTACCCCCGCGCTCCCCGGTGCAAGCCGTGGTCGAGCTGCCTCTCCTGTCCACGCCCGAGACGTTCTCGACGGCGCTGGAGCTCATAGAGCTAACAGAGGCACCGAGCCTCCGGCCCCCGGCACCGCCGGTGCGGGCTGTTCCGTCAGCGGGTAAACCGGCCATGGTACGACCGGCCACCCCTGACAAACGGGATAGGAGGCAATCCAGGTCCCGCTCCCGGTCTCGATCCCGGAGACGGTCACCTTCCCGCCGTTCAAGGTCACGGCACCGGTCTCCATCACGGTACCGCTCTCCTTCTCGGCGCCGGTCGCAGTCCCGGTACCGCTCCTCATCGCGGTACCGGTCGTACTCCCGGAGGCGTTCCAGGTCCCGGTCCCGCTCTCCGGACCGTCGGCACCGAGGGAGGTCCGGATCCCGGCACCGCTCCCGACGCCATTCTCGAAGCCGCTCCCGTCGACGACGATCGAGATCGCAGTCGACCTCCCGCTACTCTCGCGGTCGGAGGTCCCGCTCCCGCTCCCGGCACCGAGACGATCGGCACCGGTACACGGCACCGTCCACGGACAGACTGGTGGCATCGACGGCGCAGTCTCTGAGCGCCTCTGCCCCCCCGTGGCCTTCCCGCCAACCGTCGGTCGCTTCACACGACGGCAGCGGTGCAGATTACCGCGCGGACCCACAAGGACAAGACCTGGGTCCCCAGCAATGGGGTTTCTGGACCCCCTGGGCGGGTCACGAGGCTCAAGGCGCCCCCTTCCTCCCGCGACAGGGGCCTTCTGACCATGGGGTGCTGGAAGCCACCGTCAGCAGGCCCCCTCCATCGCCTCCGGTTGAGGTTCCACCGCCGCCTGTGCAGACGGAACATCCCATAGAGACGGCGACCTCACACCCCATGGACGAGCCTCAGCCTCTGCCTATCGGTCAGGCCCACTCCTCGTCTTCCTCGCCCGACAAGGCGGTGGCGGGATCCTCGTCATCCGATCCCCCGCCGATTGACTTACGTGCCCATCAGGACCTCCTTCGTCGGGTGGCACAAGCAGTTAACCTTCCGGTAGCGGAGGTCGTCGAGGACGAGGACCCGATCACTAATGTGGTCGGAACGGAGGCCCCCATGCGAGTGGCCCTACCGTTTGTTCGGACGATCCAGAAAAATGCCACCACACTTTGGCAGTCCCCGGCGTCCATCCCTCCCACTGCCCGTGGAGTGGAGAGGAAGTACTCGGTACCCCCGACTGGGTACGAGTACCTGTACACCCACCCGACCCCGGACTCCCTAGTGGTACAGTCTGTGAATGACAGGGAGCGAAATGGGCAATCTGCGCCGGCTCCTAAGTCTAAGGACGCGCGCAGGATGGACCTGTTGGGCCGAAAAATATATTCGGCTGGCGGCCTCCAATTACGCATAGCAAATCAGTTGGTTCTCCTGGCCCGCTATGCTTACGATAACTTCGTAGCCCTCTCTAAATTTACGGAGTTGGTTCCAACATCCTCCAGGCAGGAGTTCTCAGCTTTGCTGGAAGAGGGCAAGAAAGCTACCAGGTCCTCCATTCAAGGTTCACTGGACTCTGCAGACTCCGGAGCCAGGACCTTGGCATCGGGAGTGACAATGAGACGGATCTCCTGGCTGCAATCATCCACCTTGCCGCCAGAGGTTCAGTATACTCTGCAAGACTTGCCCTTCGATACTAAGGGCTTATTCTCGGAGAAAACGGACTCCAGGATACAGACCCTTAAGGATGGGCGCATTGCCATCCGTACGCTAGGCATGCATACGCCTGCGACTCAACGGAGGCCTTTCAGGCAACAGCCCTTTCGGCCGTTCAACCAGTCCAGGTCTCGGCCGGACAATACACGCCGGGGCAGACTAAACCGCCGTAGGCCATTGGGCAATCGGCGTATCCAGTCCCAGGCGCCTTCCAAGGCCCCACAAGGGCCGAAGCAGGCGTTTTGACGGGACGCACGAGGACGGCCCAGCAGTCTCTTCCCCGGATCCTTCCCCATTATTTTTCAATCGTCTTTCCCACTTCCTCCCGGCGTGGTCCCAGATTACATCGGACAACTGGGTGCTACGCACGGTAGAGTCTGGTTACCATCTCCAGTTTGTTTCGCCCCCACCCCGTCCCTCTTCAGGGACCCCTCTCACGAGCAAGTCCTCCTACAAGAGGTCGAGTCTCTGCTGAGATTGGGTGCTATAGAGGAGGTGCCGAGCGATATGCGAGGCAGGGGATTTTACTCCCGATATTTCTTAATCCCCAAGGCGAAGGGAGGCCTATGACCCATACTCGACCTCCGAGAGCTCAACAAATACCTTGTCAAGCTCAAGTTTCGCATGGTAACCCTGGGAACTATCATTCCCTCCCTGGATCCGGGAGACTGGTTTGCCGCCCTCGACATGAAGGACGCGTATTTTCATGTCGCCATTTACCCTCCTCATCGGCGATACCTGCGCTTCGTTGTCAACAATACGCACTACCAATTCACAGTGCTGCCTTTCGGCCTCTCTACAGCGCCGAGGGTATTCACCAAGTGTATGGCAGTGGTGGCCGCGGCCATCCGCCGTCATCGGATACATGTCTACCCCTATCTCGACGACTGGCTAGTCCGAGGACCATCCCGCCAACTGGTGGCGTCCCACATGGCCACGGTCCTAGCTCTGTTTCAGCGTCTAGGGCTCATGATAAATGCCGAGAAGTCGATGTTGACCCCCTCGCAAAGAGTGGAGTTCATCGGTGCGGTCCTAGATTCCAACTTGGCCAGGGCCTGCCTGCCCCAACCTCGGCATCAGTCTCTGGTCTCTCTAGTTCGAGACCTACAAGCTTTCCCACGGACAACAGTGCGTTCCTGCCTCCGCCTTCTAGGCCACATGGCGTCGTGTACGTTCGTCACTCAGTACGCGAGGTTGCACCTTCGCCCATTTCAAAGTTGGCTCGCGTCAGTGTACCGGCCCCACCGCGACTCCATCGATATGGTGGTCACGCCCACGAAGCCAGCACTCGCTTCGCTCACTTGGTGGCTGGACCCAGCAGTCGTGTGTGCCGGAGTCTCTTTCCGCCCTCTTCAACCATCGGCCACTCTGACCACGGATGCGTCAGAGCTGGGGTGGGGAGCGCACCTAGCCGACCTGCACACCCAAGGCCTCTGGTCGCCCCGAGAGCTCTCCCTCCATATCAATGTCAGAGAGCTCCGAGCGATTCGCCTCGCCTGTCAAGGCTTTCGCCCCAGTCTCCAGGGGCGTTGCATCGCGGTGTTGACGGACAACACAACGGCGATGTTTTATGTCAACAAGCAGGGTGGAGCCCAATCTTCTCCGCTGTGCACGGAGGCGATGCTACTGTGGGACTTCTGCATAGCCCACTCCATTCACCTAGTGGCGTCCTATCTTCCAGGGGTGCAGAACACGCTGGCCGACCGTCTGAGCAGGTCGTTCCTGTCCCACGAGTGGTCCCTCCGCCCAGATGTGGTTCACACGATTTTCCGGAGGTGGGGGTTTCCCCGGATAGACCTGTTCGCCTCCAGAGAGAACAGGAAGTGCCACCAGTTCTGCTCGCTCCAGGGTCGCGCCCCGGGCTCCCTGTCGGACGCATTCCTCTACCCCTGGACGGGTCACCTACTGTATGCCTTCCCTCCGTTCCCGCTCGTACATCGGGTGCTTCTCAAGCTTCGGAGGGACAGGGCCCGCCTCATACTCGTCGCTCCGGCCTGGCCGAGACAGCACTGGTACATTCTGCTGCTCGAGCTATCGGTACGAGATCCCATCCCTCTGCCCTTATGGCCGGACCTGATAACGCAGGACTTCGGCAGGCTCCGCCACCCGGACCTGCATTCCCTCCACCTGACAGCATGGTACCTGAGCGGTTGACCCGCGCGGAGCGGACCTGTTCGGCGGCGGTCCAGCGGGTCCTGCTGGAGAGCAGAAAGCCCTCCACTCGCTCGACCTACCTCTCCAAATGGAAGCGCTTCGCCATATGGTGCGACCAGAAGGATCTGAATCCATTCGTCGTCCCTATCCCAACGATACTGGACTACCTCTGGTCACTTAAGGAGCGGGGTCTTGTGGTCTCATCGTTAAAGGTGCACCTGGCAGCGATATCGGCCTTCAGGCCACCCGTCGGTCACCGATCCATCTTCTCCGATCCTACGGTTTCCCGCTTCCTCAAGGGTCTTGAGCGTTTGTTCCCGCCAGTGCGGGCCCCGACTCCGCCCTGGGACCTGAATTTGGTCTTGGGCAGGCTCATGGGACCCCCCTTTGAGCCCATGGCTGCGTGTTCACTGCTCCACCTGTCGTGGAAAACAGCTTTTCTCGTCGCAATAACCTCAGCAAGGCGAGTTTCCGAGCTCCAGGCCCTGACGGCCGGTCCTCCGTACACCATCTTTCATGCGGACAAGGTCCAACTTCGGCCTCACCCGGCCTTCCTCCCTAAGGTGGTGTCAGCCTTCCATGTAAATCAGGACATTTTCCTTCCCGTTTTTTTCCCGAAGCCTCATGCCTCGAGTCGGGATCACCAGCTGCACACCCTGGACGTCCGCAGGGCCCTTGCGTTCTACATAAATCGGACAAAATCCTTCCGGCGTTCGCCACAACTGTTCATAGCGGTTGCAGAACGTATGAAAGGCAAGCCGGTCTCCTCTCAGAGGATTTCCTCATGGGTCACCGCATGCATCAGAACTTGCTATGAGCTGGCTGGGGTGCCAGCTGACCGTCTTACCGCTCACTCTACGAGAGCGCACGCCTCGTCTGCCGCCTTCCTGGCTCATGTCCCCATTCAGGACATCTGTAGAGCGGCCACCTGGTCCTCTGTCCACACCTTCGCCTCCCACTACGCGTTGGTGCAGCAATCCAGAGACGATGCAGCCTTCGGCTCCGCAGTCTTGCACTCTGCCACGTCTCACTCCGACCCCACCGCCTAGGTAAGGCTTGGGAGTCACCTACATGGAATGCATAGGAGCAATCACTCGAAGAAGAAAAGACGGTTACTCACCGTTGTAACTGTTGTTCTTCGAGATGTGTTGCTCCTATCCATTCCAGACCCGCCCTCCTTCCCCACTGTCGGAGTAGCCGGCAAGAAGGAACTGAGGAGCGGACGGGCCGGCTGGGGTATATAACTAGCGCTATAGCGGCGCCACTCCAGGGGGCGCCCAGCCGGCCCGCCGGTGTTGCTAGGCTAAAAATGTTCTGAAGAGCCGTGCACGCGCGGCGCGCACACCTACATGGAATGGATAGGAGCAACACATCTCGAAGAACAACAGTTACAACGGTGAGGGTTGTCTGGGTGAGGGTTGTCTGGGTGAGGGTTGTCTGGGTTGTCTGGAAGGATGGAATTTTGGGTAATATCCAGACCTGGTGATGTGGCTGACCCTTTGGGGTCAGAGGAACACTTTGTTTATGTGAGCAGAGTTTTTAAATAACCTCCCACTGTACTGGACCTAGTTGCTGATTAGGAGCCAGAGAACTGGGATGCAATAAAGGGGGCTGCGTGATTTCTTTTTTCAGCTTCTCGATAACCCATGTGGGGGATCAGAAGCACAGTTTGTGACTGGTCGGTGAGTTTAACTTCAGTGTTAACCAGCAGTTTTGGGAGCATCTGCTCTCCCTTTTTCAGTCTGCCCTGATCTTGGCATTTTCAGTGAGGACTGCCCCTGGATCACCAGGTCACACTAAGCACTGAAGTTAAATTAATAGAATGTTTTTTTATTACCAAGTCTTATGAAATCAACTGAACTCCTATGTTTTCTTTCATCTGAGCAGGGTTTCTAGTTTTCCAACTTGATATGATCTCTCAGCTGGAACAAGGGGAAGAGCCATGGGTCCCAGACCTCCAGGGTTCAGAGGAAAGAGAGATCCTGAGATCTTCCTGCACAGGTGAGGAAACATTAAACCACCTCAGAATCTGTAAGTGCCTGAAGGAAACATCTGGGATGCCCAACAAAGCCCTTGGGAGGTCTCTCAGTTCATTATTATCCCTAGCAGGGGTTGCATCCTCAGGGTAAATATAGTTCATGGCTTCCTATAGATCCTAGCAGACACCAGGCAGTAGCTTCCTCCCTTCCCCCTGCATATTTGGATGGGATGTGAAGGCTGAATTCATCCCCCTCCTCTCTCCTATTTGGGGGAAGAGTTTGGGGGAGTTCAGCTCCTGATTTTTATTTGACCTGTCCTCAGCACTTGTTTTTGTTTGGTCTTCCCCTTTCCATCCCTGTCTGAGGTTTCTGTCTCTGTCACAGCAGGTGATGCAATGGCATGTGAGAAAGAGGAGCAGAATTCTCAGCCTGAAAATGTTGAGCCAGTGGGTAAAAACAGAGAATTATCGCAAAGATCGAAAAGGAATGTGTCCAGGAGTCCTGAGCAGGGAAAGTCCTGGGAGATTCAGCACACACCAGAAACAGAGCAAGGAAACCAGCCATGGGAGAAAGTGGATAAATTTATTTCCTCTCGGGGAACACAGAAGGTCCTCATGGAAACCATAACACAGCAGGATATCATCAGGCAAAAGAGAAAAAATACATGCAGTGAGTGTGGAAAAACCTTCTCTCACAGCTCAGCCCTTTCTGTTCATCGGAGAATCCACAGAGGAGAGAGGCCCTATGAATGCCGTGAGTGTGGGAAAAGCTTCACTCACAGATCAGACCTTTTTGTTCATCAGAGAATCCACACGGGGGAGAGGCCCTATGAATGCTGTGAGTGTAGGAAAAGCTTCACTCACAAGTCAGTCCTTTCTAGACATCAGAGAATCCACACAGGGGACAGGCCCTATGAATGCCGTGAGTGTGGGAAAACCTTCAATCGCAGTTCGCACCTTATTAGGCATCAAACAATCCACAGAGGAGAGAGGCCCTATGAATGCTGTGAGTGTGGAAAATGCTTCACTAGCAGCTCAAACCTTTCTCAACATCAGAGAATCCACACGGGGGAGAGGCCCTATGAATGCCGTGAGTGTGGAAAATGCTTCACTAAGAGTTCAGCCCTTTCTGAACATCAGAAAATCCACACAGGGGAGAGGCCCTATGAATGCGGTGAGTGTGGGTAAACCTTCAATCGCAGCTCAACCCATGTTAGCCATCAGAGAATCTGCAAGGGAGATAAACATTGTAAAAATCTCTAGGGCTATCAAGACTTCCTTTTCTTTAATACTTTTCCTGATTCCCACATAGTAACTTTTAAAGCTTTTTGAACTGTGTGCAGCACCGTTATCCCTCAGCTTGTCCAGATGAGTGGCCCATTTTTGCCTTTTGCAGTTCGCCCTCTTTTGAGATGCACCTATTTGTCCTTTCTATTGTCCCACAAGTAATTGGAGTGTGCCCTTCCTATCAGGAACCAGGGAGCATCACGTTTATACCATTCCTCCTATTGCAAAGTTATTGTTAGAGTCGCCAGTGATACAGATTGTATCCTTGCCAGTTGTCCTCACGTTGCTCTGGGTTGTGCTGAAGAGCAGTTAAGTTGGGAATTTTTCAAATTATATGTAAATGAAGAGGAGCAGGGGCAGGAAAAAAGTATAATTTCAGCTTCTGTGACACTGGAAGGAGATGGAATTTTTGTCGAATTTATCCTTTGTAGGCGCTAAAGATGTGTATAAAATGAAACCAGTGTTGAAAATGTAATAGCTTCAGAAAAATAGCCATGTTTGAATAGAATCTCCAGCTCTGGTAACTGACGAAGATTCTGGTTCCAGGCCTGTATCCAGTCCCTTCCCTGGACCTGTGCCACCGAATTAAAGAAAAGCTGGGCATGTTTCAGGAAGCCATTCCTCATTAACACTGATGAGATTTTAAGTGGTTTTGTAAAGGATTCTACTTCAGAGAATTGTAACTTTACCCTATCCAAGACCAAGGATTTGGAAAGAGCTGAGGTTGAAAGAGTCCACACCCAGTTCTTGGTTTCCACCCCAGTAAAGGAAGCTATGGTGACCCAAGGAAAATGGTTTGTACAACTCCACTTCCTAGTTCAGTGTCACTGATTACACTTCCAAAGTATGCCAGGGTTAGATTGAGAACAGTCATCCTTCACTGTTTGGATGCAAAGAGAGAGTGCTTCATACGACAGTCCTTCCCTCTGGATCCCAAACTGGCTGCCTGGTTGGGTAACAAGGACTTTCATGCTGTAGAAATGATGGTAACCAATGAGGCAACAAATGTGTCAGCCTCCTATTTCAGACTTCCAGATACACGCATGTTGAGTCCTGATTCTATGGTTTTGTGTCTGAAGCTGTGGCTACACAATTAAGCTGATGTTGGCACAGCTGCACCAATGTAGCTGTGCTGCTGTAGCACTGCTATAACAGATGCTGTAAGCCAATGGGAGAGATTTCTCTCATCAGACTTGATTCACCAGCCCCCGCAAGTGGCGGTGGCTATGTTGGCAGGAGAAGCTCTCCCGCTCATGTAGCACTATCTACACAGGGGGTTAGGGCTGTGTAATTATGTTGCTCAGCTGTGTGGATTTTTGACACCCCTAAGCAATATAGTTATCCCGATAAATGTCTTTAGTGTAGACCAGACCTTAGTTTTCTCTTGTGTTTTATGCATTTACATTACTTCTCTACCTCCTCCTACTTTGAAAGATTAAAAAATGTGAAAAGAGAGGTATTTTTCTCCATAATGCAAACATTCCGACATAGAAGACTCCTTCTACCGACACATATGCCAGAAGATCCTGAGATATATGAACTCACAGAAGTGGTTGGGACCTATGTTGGGACAAACCACAATAAGAACAAGGGTTCAATTATTGGCAAGGGGGATTAAAAGCAAACTAACATATATGACAAGAATTTGTGATCTTTGAATATGTTATTATTACCAATTAAAATGAAATTATAGGAGAAGTTATTGGTTAAAGAGTAAGAGACTGTGTGATAAAGTGAATTATTTTGGAAAACTGAAAGTTGTCTTGGTTTTGTGTTTTGTTAGTCGTACAGGAAATGATGGCTAATCTTGAAAAGATATTTAGATTTAATTTACCCTGGTTCCTCAACTGTTGCTACAGCTCTAGTACCCATCAATCCAAAGACTGAGAGAAAGGGAGAGTTCCAACCATTGTCCTTTTAGTATCTTATTGTTCCTCTCTCTGTTTTTTGTGCTGGCCTTTCTCTTCTATCATTTTCTGCCTTTGTTTAGTGGTAACAGTTGGTTTCCATCACTCATGTTTGTTTGTTTAAATCTCTATCCGTTGTTAAATACATTTTTTGCTTGTTCGATGACTGTACTCAGGTGCTGTGTGAGATACAGTAGCAATGGTCCACAGTAAAACTAGTAACCTGGGATACTTTGGGAAGAGATGATCTGGGATTTCACCGGGTATCTGGTGATCCAGGCTGGACCCCAGAGGGGGACACATTGAAGGAACTCAGGGGTTAGGGTGGCTGCTGTAGCTCAGAGGAGGGTGCTTGAGTTCCAGCTGGCTGGTGAGTTTGGTCACTAACATCCAAATGGAAAACTCCCTCTTCCTAGTGGCAGGTGGCAACAAGGAGACTCACAGCCCTCAGCACCCTGAGAAGGGTCATAATGTGTCTCTATGTTGATCCACCTGTCAAATTCACACAGGGAAAGCTCCCGATAGCACAAAACTCTGCCCTTTGAAATCATGGAACATGTGCTCTTTGCTCTGTGGGTACGTCTAGACTACCCGCCATATCAGCGGGTAGCGATCGATTTCTCAGGGATCGATATATTGCATCTCATCTAGATGTGATATATCGACCCCTGAAAGTGCTCTCGTCGACTCCGGAACTCCACTAGCGTGAACAGCAGTAGCGGAGTCGTCAGGGGGAGCCGCAAACATCGATCCCGCGCCATGAGGACAAGAGGTAAATTGATCTAAGATACTTCAATTTTAGCTACGCTATTCACATAGCTGAAGTTGTGTATCTTAGATCGATTTCCCCCCCACCCCCAGTGTAGACCAGCCCTGTGAAAGCATGTAAAGAATCCAAGCGCTGGAGGACAGGGTTTGGGTCCAGAGTGACCTAGACAAATTGGAGGATTGGGCCAAAAGAAATCTGAGGAGGTTCAACAAGGAGAAGTGCAGAGTCCTGCACTTAGGACGGAAGAATCCCAGGCACTGCCACAGACTGGGGACTGACTGAGTGAGGGGGGATTTGATAGCAGCCTTCAACTACCTGAAAGAACAGCAGTGTGGGCTTTCTCCTGGCCACTTTTGCTGGGCTGGGCAGGCAACCTGGAGGCCTTTCTAGAAGAGAATTGGGAACTGAGTTAGAAAAAACAATGTGAAAACCAGAACCTCAGGTTTAGTTTCATTTATTTATAATATTAAATCTTCAATTCTAGTGTCACAGTCAATACAATTTCTTCAGCCTGATAGTTGCCCAAAGAGAAACTTAACTTCTCTCCAAAGGGAGTGGAGAGAAAGCACTTTTCAGAGTCCAAGAGAGACAAGGCGGGTGAGGGTAAGAGCTTGCAGAGGACCAACCTCTGTTGGTGAAAGAGACAAGCTGTGCAGCTAACCCAGCACCCTTCTTCAGTTCTGTGTAGCCTGGAAGGTCGTCTCCTCCATAACCAGCAGTTAGAACATAAGAACAGCCACACTGAGTCAGACCAGTTCATCTAGCCCACTCTCCTGAAAGTGGCCAATGCCCGGCGCCCCAGAGGACCCCTGGGACCAACATGGATACACCACCACCACAAACAAGGTTAAAAGTCAATGCACGTGGGAGAAGGATCTTGTGTTTCATTCCTTACGTCCTAGTCCCATCATGTGGCCATTTCCTTTTCTTCCTTTCTGTTAAAAGCTTTGGTGTTTTGCACAGAAACATTATTTCCCCAGGAGAGACCCAGGAGTGGGGGCTGCATTCCTGTACCAAACAGTCACTGGAAGGGGGCAGACAAAGGTCTTTAGGACGAGGCGTCCGTCACTGTCAAAAGATCATCTCCCTCCTGCAGGTCACTGGCAGCCTGAATTTGTTCCTTATCCTCCCAGAGTCTGGGGGCTGGAATCAGCACTACCCAGCCCCTCTGTGTGTAGCAGGAACAAACACAAACCTGGTCTTTAAAACAAGCTGTCCCCTTCCTTCTCAGGGAAGATCTTTCTGTGATTGAAGTTGAGCTTCAATTCCCCTCTCCTAGGGGCGGGGCAGGTGTGGGACCAGCTCCCAGTGAGATCTGTTTTCACCTTTGCCCCCTTTCAGTCACTCTGGGATGGTAACTCTGCTCCCAGCTGTCAGGCAGCTTCCAGCCCATCCACCCTGCTCACTACTTCCATGGTCATGTGTCACCCCCTTTGCCAGCACACAGAGTCTGCAGGAAAGCTAGTTGTGTTAGATGCATTGGTGGTATAGTGGTGTGCGTAGGTGCTTTCCAAGCAGTTAATTTGGGTTGATTCCCAGCCAAGACAATAATGGCTTTTCTCTTCTGTTGTTTCCTCATCTGGAAGTGGTTTAATTTCAGTCACATTGTGTTACAATCACATTATCTATAGAATGAAACAATAAATGTGTCAAAGTCCAGCAGGTCATACAGGATGGAGGCACACAAGGGGCTGGAATGTGTCATCTGAGAAAGACAGAACACTTGGAAACCTGCATCTCCCATCCCCTGGCCTTGTGTGTTATGATTCCAGCTGCGTGAGCTGTTTGTAGGATGTTCTGGCAGGTTGGGGAAATAAAGTTTTGAGTCAGTTTTTGCTCCTGCAGGTTCCTTTGCTGTTACAGTTATAATGACATGAACAAAAGGGAAGCAAAATAAACATAAACCCCAAGTTGCAATACAGGTGGGGAAAGGGAAGATCACGGTTAAGCCAAACACGTCAAAATAAAAATTAATACAAAAAAGGGGAGGGGGAAGAGATCAGGTATGTGGAGATCCCCTTGATATTTCAATGCACATTGTTAGAATCAAAGTTCAGACTTGACACTGGAAAACCCGCAACTACCTGTCTCTCTGAACACCTGTGATGAGCAAGATGGAGTTGGGACACCTGTTCTGCTTCAATCATTTATTGTCTCTCTGTTCTCTCCTTCTTCTCCCCCCAATTCCTTGTCTCCAATGTCTCTGCCTTTCTCCTCTTGCTCCCTCTCCCCTGCCCTTTCCAGGAACTCACAGTCTACAGCATTTAGGACAAGCCAGAGCTCCCATGTTCTGCACATGAGCCTGTGTCAGAGGACGTATGACCCCGGTCAGAACCAGTCACCAGATCAATATGACCCTTTATGGGCGACTTCTCTGCCTGCTCTGCAATTTACACCCCCCCCCCCACTGAAGGGGGTGGGGTACAGCTCTGACTGAGAGGCCTAATAGGAGAAATTTCAGCCCAAAGACAAATTTGTGTGAAATGCTGAGAAGTGAAGAGCCCCCTTCCCCTCCCCCGAAATCCCCAGAACTCTAGTGTCACCCCCATGGCACCAGCACAGGGAACCCAGTGAGATGGGGTTACAGAATACAAGGGGGGAGGCAGCAGGGAGAGAGGTGACAGGGAAACTCTCTTTTTTCTTCTCTCGTCACTTTCTGTTCTTCTCTTTCCTTCAAGGAACTGCAGTCACAGCAGGGAGGTGTTTGTCTTCGTGTCTGTCACGGAGGTGGTGGAAGTGACGGATTCTGTGACTTCCTGCAACCTCCGTGACTTCTGCAGTGGCCACAGTGGCTGACTCCAGGGCCACTCAATCAACTGGCTCCAGGGACCGCCCAAACAGCGGCCAATGCGGCTGGCCCTGGGGAACACTTGACCAGCGGTTCTGAGAGCAGCAGGAGCAGCCGCAGCTCGGTGGCCCGCGGCAGCACTTCTGGGGTGGCCGGAGCAGCAGCTGGTCCCCTGGGGCTCCCCTCTGTGTGGCAGCAGCTGGAGTGGCAGCGACTCTCAGGGCTTCTCCCCTGGTAGCTGGTGCTCATTAGCCATCAATTAAATCAACACGCTTCCCCCTGCAAGTGGATTTAGCCCGGGACCCTCAGAGTCAGCAGCTGTTATGCCCCCACTGAGCTCTCTGGTCAGGTGTCCTAGTGCCGGGAGCCTCCGATTTAGATCCTAAAATAGCGTTTTTGCACCAGGGGCGACTGAAATTTTGGACCAGACATTGTAGCTCCACTGTTATTTTACTGAATTGCTTCAAAACAGCAAGTGTAGAAAGTCTCCTAAGTGCCAGGCTCTCTGCCATGGAAACAGCTGCCCCTGCTCTGCAGGAGTCTGTGCGTTCCACCCAGCAACGTACACACCTGCTCCGCACTGAAGGGGGGTCAGACAGTGACGGTAACGCAAATCTTCAGACTATTAACCCAGGTCCCTTTCTTTAACCCAGGACGTGCCAGTCACCTGTTAGCCATGGCGTTATCTTCACCTTCAAATACCTCCCAGGACATTGAACAGAGGGAGTGAACCCCCCCCAAATGGCTCCCTGTTGAGGCGTTGTGCCATACCTGCCCCTGGAGACTGTCTGGTTTTATACTCTTAGAGCTTTTTCTCTTCAAACCCCTTATCCCAATCTCTGGGCCAACCTCCGCATTTCAGAGTTTAGAATTTACTCTCATCACCCTCCTATGGCACTTTCCATGTGAATTGAGCAAAGCAAGTGGGGGAAGCTCCGTGGCTAATGAAAACCAACGCTCTGGGTGAGGCCTGAACTCACACCCACAGCTGTATTTCCCCCTGCATGAGCCACTATAGGTGCTTCTTAGACAAACTTGGGCTGTAGGTGGTTATGTGTGTCTGTGCTTCACCACTTTGGCTACTCTGTGAAAAGCTGATGGTTCAAACAGAAGCTGGTGGGTTTTTGTTTTGTTTTAAGCAATTAGAGTCTAGTACATTTTAACAGGCAGAAAATGTCCTATTCTGGTCTAGCCCCATTTGACTCCTTCTGTCCATCTTTTTCCTTCCCCCTCAGTGTCTTTCCTTCCCCATTGGGGACATGCAGAGATGAACCCCAGTCAGTCTGTATCTCCTAAGGAATGTGGGTGAAGGATTCCAGCTGAATTAACGCCGCTCACCTGGGTTAGAAACATTTGTTTCTTTCGAGCACATAGTGGGAAATGGGACATTAATTCAGACCCAGGAGGCAAGGCAGAGGCTTCATGACCTTGATCTCCATGAAGGGAGAGAGGATCCCCAGGAAGGAACAGAGCTTCCTTTAGACTCAATCTGGGTCTCCTGGAAGTTGGAAAAGACCCTTGGTCACTGAGGATCTCATGGGATCGTGCTGCTCCAGAGGCTTGAGAGTCCTGGGTGCGGGGAGGGTGTCACTGCACAGTCTGAAATGGAAGGGAGGACCCTGGAAGGGACGGGGAGGAACAGAAAATGGAGAGGAATGAAACAGAATAAAGGCCTCTTCTCTCTCCCCTCCCCGACCCAGCAAGAACTGTTATCAGTGGGGAAACTCCCCACCATGAATGGCAGAGACCACAGAGACATTTGCCTCACACTGAGAAGTAAGGTGACCAATCACCAAGTGTGAAAAATCAGAGACTTTCCCCAGATGCATTGGTGGTATAGTGGTGAGCATAGCTGCCTTCCAAGCAGTTGACCTGGGTTCGATTCCCAGCCAATGCAATGATGTGATGATTCCTCTACTGGGAGTTGGTTTAATTTCACTCACATTGTTTCAGTTTATTAATGGAATGAGAGAATCAGTGTCCCAAATCCCAACAGGTCATTAAACACCCAGTGGAGGAAGAAAGGGGTGGGACTATATAATGAGCAGTTGGAGTCATCCTGGTATTACAATGCTTGGTTTATTTTTATTTTTTTTAAATTTCCTTTACTTCCCTCTCCCTTTTAGACTCAGAGCCTTTAAGGTCAGAAGGGACCAGTGTGATCATCTAGTCCGACCTGCTGCACCTTGCAGGCCAAAAGACCCCACCCACCCACTCCTGGAATAGACCCGGGAGGGGAGGCAGCTCCGTGCTCTGCCCCTACCCCAGGCAGCGCATGGAGGCCCTCTGCTCCCCTCCCCCCACAACGGGTGTGCAGAGATGTGCCAGCAGCACTGAGGTGGCTCCCTGCCCACTCTACCTCCGTCCCTCCGTGCCGCTCCCAGAAGTGGCTGACATGTCCCAGCATCCCCTGGGGTGGGGGGAGTGTCTCCACGTGCTGCCCCTGCCCTGAGCACCAACTCTGCAGCTCCCATTGGCCAGGAACTGTAGCCAATGGGAGCTCTGGGGGCAGCGCCTGCAGACAGCAGCACATGGAGATCCCCTGGCCCCACTCATCTAGGAGCTGCTGCCAGAGGGTTGTGTGTATCGGTCACTTGGGGAGCTGCATCACCCCTCCTGCACCCCACCCCCAGCGCAGAGCCCACACCCAAATTTCCTCCCAGTGCTTTGCTTGTCTTCCTTTCACCAGAACCATCCTTCTTCTCCTGGGCTGCAAGTAGCCACCCCTGGGAAGCCAAGAGGCAGGCACAGGATTCTGCAAGGTAAGTGTCCCCCAGCGCCGTGATGGACGGTGCGATGAAGGTAAGTCTTCCTGAGGCACAATGAACTGCAACGCAGCGAACCACTGGCCAGGTGGTCGGGGCGAAGGACATTCACTGGAGGTACAACCTTGTGAGTGACTCCTGAACACAGGGCCCCTTCCCCTTTTAAGGACCTGCTCCTCATGGCCTGCGACTGGAGATGACTTGGCTGCATCTGGTGGGTCACACTCCACCTTGGGCAGTGTCCATGCTCTGGGTGTGTGATCGCTGCCTAATGAGAGTCCCAGACACCTTGTCTATCTAGGAGCTCTTCTGATCTTCCAGCTGTTCAACCAGCCCCTTCATCCCACAAGCATTGCAGGAGGGAGCGGGAGGGGGAGGGGGAAAGCCACTTCACAGGCATTCAGAGAGGGAGAGGAGACAAAAATGGGAATGGGGGAAGTATAACAGACCTATTGAGCATAGAAATCACTGCTGCTCCTACAACAGCAAGGACAGGCCACTAGGAGCTGGGAAAAATTAAGCCATCATGTTTCTGCCTGGTTTTGAACCAGGAACCTTTTGCGTGTTAGGCAAACGTGATAACCACTACACTACAGAAACTCCATCACAGGGCTGTGCCCCTCCCTTCATAAGAACAGAAGAATGGCCAGACTGGGTCAGACCAAAGGTCCATCCATCCCCATATCCTATCTGCCAACAGTGGCCAATGCCAGGTATCCCAGAGGGACTGAACCTAACAGGTAATGATCAAGTGATCTCTCTCCTGCCATCCATCTCCACCCTCTGACAAACAGAGGCTAGGGACACCATTCCTTACCCATCCTGGCTAATAGCCATTAATGGACTTAACCGCCATTAATTTATCTGCAAAAAGAACAAGGAGAACATGTGGCACCATAGAGACTAAGAAATGAATTTGAGCATAAGCTTTTGTGGGCTAAAACCCACTTAATCAGATGCATGCAGTTAAAAATACAGTAGGAAGATATATATACACACAGAGAACATGAAAAAAATGGGTTTTGCCATACACACTATAACGAGAGCGATCAGTTAAGATGAGCTGTTATCAGCAGGAGAAAAAAACCTGGTGTTGGGAGGGGAAAAGGAGAAAGGACAAAGGAAGCAAGAAATGAAGAGAAAGGAGGGAGGGAGGGATGGATGGAGGAAAAGGTGAAACAAAAAGGACAAACCCCAATGTCCCCAGTGATTCTAAGGGACAAAATCCCAGGTGCAGAATAACATTCCGCCTCCTTAAGCTCGTGTTTTCCCTGCCTAGAATTCAACTCTCACCAGATGGATCAGACTGAACAGGTTTCAAACCTCCAGGAGGCTCTTACCTTCTAAACAGGGACGGCTGTTTTCTAGTAAAATCACTGAAAGGGAAGGAGAAAACTCGAAAGAGGTTCCTCCTGGCGCTCACGTCCGTGAACCCGAATACTCCCTCAGTCCTCAAAGAGAGGCCTGGAGAAGGAGACTTGCTGAAGCAAAGCCACAGGGGTCTCTGAGGTTTCCCTGGCCCCTCGTCCCTGTCCTGCCTGGCTGATGTCAACATCTCTCTGTGAGGTCACCACCTCCCCACCACCTTTGACCAATAGGCTGAGGTCCTGCCAAAGGCCTTTGTGATGTCACTGCCGCACCCCTTCCTTGCTGGGCTAATGTCCTGTCCCTGGCCAGGCACTTTGCAGGTTTGAGCTACTCCCTGTGGATCACCCCACTCAAGGAGCGTTCGTTCTAGGCAGCAAGCCGGCTAGACAGGGAAACATCAGACGCTGCTCCCAATGCTACACTCAGTTTTTCAGAAATTAGTCGACTTTATGGCCAGAAGAAACCATTAAAGCATCTAATCTGACCCCCTGCATATCACAGGCCTCCTGTATGACACAGTAGCTACTTTTGGGGCAAACACATTCCAGAAAGGCATCTAGTCTTCATGAAATGACATCAGGAGATGGAGAAAGCACCACTTTCCTTGGTAGCTTGTTCCTGTGGTCAATCATCCTCGCTGTTGAATCTTTGTGCCTTAGTTGTAATATGAATTTGTCTCTTTTCACCTTCCAGACATTGGGTCTTGTTATGCTTTTCTCTGCTAGATTAAAGAGCCCTTTAATACCCAATCTTTTCTCTCCATTAATGCACTTCAACACTTCAGTGAAGTCACCTTTCAATCTTCTTTTGATAAGCTGGACAGGTTGAGCTCTTTCAATAGCTCACTAGAAGGCATTTTTCTCCAGCCCTCAGGACATTTGGTGGCTCTTTGCTGCCCCAGCTCCAGTTTCACAACATCTTTTTCAAATGAGGACACCAAAACTGGAGGCAGTATTCCAGTATCAGTCTCACTGATGCCGTGTCACCTCCTGTGACGTTATTGACATAATCTGTAACTGTATAGATCACCATTGCGACCGCTGTTCTATATTTGCAGCCAATATTGTAGAAAGGTTGTTGTGTAAGGGGGTCTATGGAGAGGTTCTGATTGGCTGATTATAATTATGCCATCTCTAGATGTATCATTTTTGAAGTTGACGTTATATTGGCTCTCTGCTGTCCGTATTTCAAACCTGTGCTATGCTTCCAGGGAGACAAGTTGGTGTCAGTTCTGCCTAGCCTGCTTGATGGCCCATTAAGGACCATCAGCTACACAATCGACCCACTGAGAGAAGGCAGATACTCCTTGTGACTCAGCAAGGTCTGCAGGGACCTGCCTATGGACAGAACTCTAAGGTTTTTCTATGCCATGTGCTTAGGGAGATGTATTTTCCATGCCCTGGTTCCTCGCTGACCCAGAGAGAACAAAAGAACACGAAAACAGAAACCTTCCCCCACAGATTTGAAAGTATTTTCTTCCCTTATTGGTCCTTTTGGTCATGTGCCAACCAGGTTATCTGAGCTTTTTAACCCTTTACAGGGTATTTTATGCTATCTGTAGCTATACGTTTATAACACGCTGTAAATAGCAATCTGCAGAATCTGATTCTGAGTAAGGGCAGGGAAGTGGCTTCAGCAGATTTACTGAGCATGCTCAATGCACCATAAGTAGCAAATTCCTACACACAGCAGTTTCTCACACTGCACCTAAGGCAGAGGCCCCATCACTGTCCAGACCCCACCCAAGACAGATCCCCAGGGGCTGCGAGACCCTCAGTTTCTCGGACCTGTGTGTGGAGTCTCTCTTCTGCCCACCCAGGGCTCCCTCTGGCCCCTGCAGCCCCTGGCCAGGGGCAGCAGAGCCTGGGACTGGGTCCAGCTGGAGAAATTCCCCACCTCGGATGGGCACAGAAAGTGCTTCAGTGAAAGTCTGTCCCTGGAACAGCCCCTCTGGGGCCGCAGCAGCAGCCCGGAGCTCAGCCCCGGTTCCCAGCACACACTGGAGGCAGCAGCACCGTCTGGTACCTTACAAAGCCCGGCCACCAGGAGCTGCCCCATGGCTCTTTTCCTTGTTTTTCCTGCTTCCTTCCTACCAGCCCGCCACTGCTCCAGCCCCTTCCTGGCTCCTTCAAGCCCAACCCAGGCTGCAGCTGCCACATTCACCAGGCCAGGGACTGTCTGAGGTGGGAACTAGCCCCATCTCCGCTCCTCCTCCTGCCCCTGTGTGTCCCAGAGCCGCTGCAGGGACTGACCCGCACCCAGGCTCTCGCTCCTATTAGCACTCACGGGGCCAATCCAGCTACGGGAGAGTGAGCACCCCTGGGAGCAGGGAAGTGACCACGTCTCCCTGCCAGAGGGTGGGGGAGGGGGAAGAAAGGGAAAGAGGAGAGACTGAAAGGGGATAAGGAGAAATAAGTGAGGAAAGCAGCACCCAGCTCTTTTCTGCTGCATCACCCCTGAGCAGATTGCTCCCGAGCTCTGGGTAAATAGCCCCCAGTGTCTCCCAGATCCCCCTGCTCCCAAGGCAATGCACATCGGGATCTCCTTCCTGCCAGGCGTGATTACAAGCAGGTGTGGGTGTCACCCTTATGCCATGATTGGAGAAAGGCAGCAAAGCTTGGGAACATGCGTCTGTATTTCCAGTCCAGTGTGACAATCCCGGCTCCAGGAGTGGTTTGTTCTCTGCTCCTGCTGGATGGGCACAGAATGGGGCAGCAACAGGTTTGTGTCAGTTTTTGTTGCTCCACATTCCTTAACTTAGAACAGTATGAAATGAAGAAATTGGAGATTGAATTAAAGGGAAATATACAAAGAAAAGTTCCAGCCCCCGTTGCTTATTGAAGGAAATGACTCAATTTCCCAGTTACAGGTTTTATTAACATGAACAAATAATCCCAAGAGCACGTCACTAAGGCTAAATGACTATAGACACCACTCAGCTAAGGGTTAAACAACACAGTGATAAAGTTCAGGTCAAATCAGGAAATCAATGAGTTAACAAGGATATTGCGCTGGAATCAAGTCGTCAATTTAGTCCAACCATCAGATTAATACAGCAGAAAAACCAACCCCTATAAATCCTGAAAGAGCAACCCAAGAAGGCAGGTGCGCATTCAGTGATGCTGAAACCCCAGAGATTTCTCACCCAGGCCTTGCAACCCAGATTTAGCCAGCTGAATATTTCAATGCCGAAACCTAATCATTGCTGACATTTAACCCACAACCTCAAAGCTAATTACAGTTTTCTCCTTAGATTTCACTATTATGTAGCTAATACTTCTCCTCGCCCTCTCGCCCTAAAACACATACAGACCTTAAGAGACACATTAGTAAAAGAAGTTCAAACAGCTCTCGCTGAACAATACGTATCTGACCACTCAATTCCTTGCGATGCTTGCACAGGTGAGGCGCATGCGTTCAGTCATTCCATAGGGCAGGGTTTTAAGGCTATTACGATTTGGGGAACTCTTCTTCCTAGCATCTTCCCCTTGTAGATTTCAGAGGTGTTCACACCCTCATCGAGCCGCACTGTTACACCCCAATCAAATACAAAGGCTGGGAGGTCGCCAACTTCATAAAAAGAAAGACAAAAAATAGAAAAGGGAACAAAACGTTTCTAAGGCCTGGTCTACACTAGGACTTTAATTCGAATTTAGCAGCGTTAATTCGAATTAACCGTGCACCCGTCCACACCAGGAAGCCATTTAGTTCGACCTAGAGGGCTCTTTAGTTCGAATTCGGTACTCCACCCCAACGAGGGGAGTAGCACTAAATTCGACATGGCTATGTCGAATTAGGCTAGGTGTGGATGCAAATTGAACTTACTAGCTCCGGGAGCTATCCCAAAGTGCACCACTCTGTTGACGCTCTGGACAGCAGTCCAAGCTTGGATTCTCTGACCAGCCACACAGGAAACGACTCGGGAAAATTTGAATTCCTTTTCCTGTCTGGGCACTTTGAATCTCATGTCCTGGTTGGACATCGGGGCGAGCTCAGCAGCACCTGCAACGATGCAGAGCTCTCCAGCAGAGGAGTCCATGCAATCCCAGAATAGAAAGAGGTCCCCAGCATGGACAGACCGTGAAGTCCTGGATCTGATCGCTGTGTGGGGCGATGAGTCTGTGCTTTCGGAGCTGTGCTCCAACAAACGGAATGCAAAGACCTACGAGAAGGTCTCCAAAGCCATGGCACTCAGAGGATACAGCCGGGATACAACGCAGTGCCACGTGAAAATCAAGGACCTGAGACAAGGCTACCAAAAAGTCAGAGCGGCAAACGGACGCTCCGGAGCACAGCCCCAGACCTGCTGCTTCTACGAGGCACTGCATGCCATTCTAGGTGGGTCTGCCACCACTGCCCCACCAGTGACCGTGGACTCTGAGTATGGGATAATGTCGAGGGGCAGTTCCTCGGTGATGTTCGCCGATGGGGAAGATGAGGAAGGGTTTGTGGAGGACGACGCAGGCGACAGCGCTTACAATACCGCTTTCCCCGACAGCCAGGATCTCTTCATCACCCTCACAGAGATCCCCTACCAACCCTCCCCGGCCGTTAACCCAGACTCAGAATCAGGGGAAGGATCAGTCGGTAAGTGCTATAAACATGGAAACATTTATTTTTTAAAAAACAGGAATAAAAAATATGTAAAAACTATATAAAACCTTTTGCTTAAAAAACTATATAAAGAGAAGGTCCACACAGATAGGGATGGAACAGAAATCCTCCTGGGACAGTTCCACGAAGCTCTCGGAGAGCAGCTCGAAAAGTCTCCACAGGAGGTTCCTGGGGAGAGGTGCCTTATTTGGTGCTCCGTGGAAGCACACTCTTCCGCGCCAGGCCATCCTTATGTACAGCGGAATCATTGCCTCCACCAGCATTGCAGCGTACGGTCCTGGTCTGTGCAGGGATTCGAGCAGCATCCGCTCTCTCTCTCTCCGAGTGACCCGCCTCAGGCTAATCTCGTTCGGCGACTGCTGCATCTAATTAGGGCAATTAGTGTACTATTACTATTGTGAATGCTTGACTTTTACTTTGCATAGCAATGACCTTCGCTTAACAGCCACGTGTTGGAGGCCACAGAGGAAAAGCATACAGTGATCTTTCCCGTGCACAGCCGCGAGGGGCTGGAACAGGGTCAGACTTTATGCTTTACAGATTGCCTTCAGCGGGAGGGCACAGCTATCCATTAACTGTTAAGCAGCCTATAGTGTAGTGCTTACCAGGCCTGGCTGCTACACGGATTCAGCTGTACCGCCCCGCTTGTCCGATCTCCTGTGCAAGACCGCAGCCAATGAAAGCGTATTCCGAAATCTCGAACTTGTCCTGAGAGCTCGTGAGACTAGGTGCCCTGTATGGTCTTGTTCACAGAAACTGACTAGACTGTGTTCAGTGTTCGCAAACATGTATCTTTTCAAGGAAATCACTTCCTTTTTCCCATCACACAGCTGCGGCTCTTTCACGAACTGCCCCGGCATCCCCCTCACAGAGGCTGGCGCAGATTAGGCGGCGAAAGAAAAAGACTAGGGATGACATGTTCTCGGAACTGATGGCTTGCTCCAGAGCCGAGGCGGCCGAGCAGAGACAGTGGAGGGAGACCCTATGTCAGCAGCAGCGCTCACACAGCGAACGGGAGGACAGGTGACGGCAGGAAGACCAGCAGGCGACTCAAACGCTGCTTGGGCTAATGAGGGAACAAACGGACACGCTCCGGCGCCTTGTAGATGTTCTGCAGGACCACAGGCAGGAGCAGAGAGCCCCCCTGAACTGTATCTGCAACCGCCTTCCCCCGCCACAAAGTCCTGTCCCCCCCTCACCCAAAATCACAAGAAGGAGGGGTGCTAGGGGCCGTGAAAACTGTCACTCCACCCCAGCAGAGCGCTCATGTACCAAACAGCTCTCATTCCCTAAAGTGTGAGAAGTGCTTCCCTTCCTGGATCACCCAGTCCCAAATCCAAGTTTCATCCCCCCACTGTGTAGTTGAGTATTAAAAGTAGTTTGTTGTTATTCACTGTTTCCGTCATGTTTTCCTTGTCAGAAGACTTTGTGTGAAGGGGGGGAGGGGTTTTTTAATTGCATAGGACAGCCTCCATTACCAGGGTACAGACTTGGGGGCAGGATCAACAGCAGGACACAGACAGACTGCAGTCACTAGGCACTAGGGTCATTCTGGGAGGTGAATGCTGCCCCGGGTCAGTCTGTGAGGTGTATGCTGCCCCAGGGTCCTAGCGCCTGACATCCACAAATGGCAAGGCAGGCTGCCCTTACCATGCCCTTCCCCCCTAGCCACGAGCCTCTCCGATGCCCTGAGCCCCAGCAAGAGCCCTCATCCACGGACACATACTCACACTTCCCACACACCCCTCACCCCTTCCTATGCCCCAACCCCCAGTCCAGAGCCTGCATCCAAACTCCGTCCCAAAGACGGCACCCCTCACCCCTTCCTGCAAACCCACCCCTTCCTGCACACCCACCTGCAACCGTCCTCCCCCCAGAGACCGCTGTAGGAGCAGGAGCCTGTCATTCCTCTAGTGTAGAAGCGGTCTGGACATCAGTGCACACCGTACCCACCACAGTCCGCGTCCATGTTTCAACCCTTGAACAGGAATTCATAATTAAAGAAAACTTTATTAATAATCAGTGTTCCATTAAAGTTATTTTAAAACGTGTGTTGGAAGGGGGGAAACCTGGAGAACGGGGTATGTAACCACAGATCGAAGTCAACAGTCACTGAAACAGGCTCAGGTTCAGCTTCTCTGTAAATCAACTGGAGAGTCATAGGTTACCCTGCTCTCCGAGGAACCTATCTTTCAAAGCCTCCCGGATGCACAGCGCTTCCCGCTGGGATCTTCTATCGGCACGGCTGTCTGGCTGAGCGTAATCAGCAGCCAGGCGATTGGCCTCAACCTCCCATCCAGCCATAAAGGTCTCGCCCTTGCTCTCACAGAGATTGTGGAGCACACAGCAAGCATCAATAACAACGGGGGTATTTTTTTCGCTGAGGTCCGAGCGAGTCAGTAAGCTCCGCCATCTCCCCTTGAGACGTCCGAAAGCACACTCCACCACCATTCTGCACTTGCTCAGCCGGTAGCTGAAGAGTTCCTTCTCACTGTCCAAGGTGCCTGTATAGGGCTTCATGAGCCAGGGCATTAGCGGGTAGGCTGGGTCCCCGAGGATCACTGTAGGCATCTGCACATCCCCAACCGTTATTTTGTGGTCCGGGAAGAAACTACCTGCCTGGAGGCGTTTAAACAGACCAGAGTTCCTGAACACACGCGCGTCATGAACCTTGCCCGGCCACCCGACGTAGATGTTGGTAAAACGTCCCCTATGGTCCACCAGTGCTTGCAGCACCATAGAAAAGTAGCCCTTTCGGTTAATGTACTGGCTGGCCTGGTGGGCTGGTCCCAGGATAGGGATGTGAGTCCCATCTATAGCCCCACCGCAGTTTGGGAATCCCATCGTGGCGAAGCCATCTCTGACGACCTGGACGTTTCCTAGAGTCACTACCTTTGAGAGCAGTTGCTCAACGATTGCGTGGGCTACTTGAATCACAGCAAGCCCTACGGTAGATTTGCCCATGCCAAAGTGGTTCGCTACTGACTGGTAGCTGTCTGGCGTTGCAAGTTTCCAGAGGGCTATGGCCACTCGCTTCTGCACACTCAAGGCTGCTCACATCCGGGTGTCCTGGCGCTTCAGGGCAGGGGACAGCAAGTCACAGAGTTCAAGGAAAGTGCCCTTACGCATCCTGAAGTTTCGCAGCCACTGTGATTCATCCCAGACCTGCAGCACTATGCGGTCCCACCAGTCCGTGCTTGTTTCCCGGGCCCAGAATCACCGTTACACACCATGAACTTGACCCATTGCCACCATGATCTCCACTGCGCGGCGTACCCTACTTTGTGAGAGGTCTGCGCCACTCTGTGACTTCCTGTCCTCACCGCGCTGACGGAGCCTCCTCGCCCGATTTCTCAGCAGCTGACTGTGGAAGAGGTGGACGATAAGGTGTGAGGAGTTGACAACGGCCATAAGTGCAGCGATGATCGCAGCGGGCTCCATGCTCGCAGTGCTGTGGCGTCTGCGCTGTAACCGACCAGAGAAGGGCGCGAACAGATTTCCCGCCGGCGCTTTCAGGGAGGGAGGGCGTGATTGACGGTTCATGACGACAGTTACCCAAAACCACCCTCGACACATTTTTTCCCCCAGCAGGCATTGGGGGCTCTACCCAGCATTCCAATGGGCAGCGGGGACTGCGGGAACTGTGGGATAGCTTCCCACAGTGCACCGCTTCCAAAGTCGACGCTGGCCCCGTTACTGTGGACCCAGACAGTCGAATTAGTGTATTTAGTGTGGATACACAAATTCGACTTCATAAGGTCGATTCCACAAATTCGAGTTAAGTAGATTCGAAATAGTCTTGTAGTGTAGACGTACCCTTAGATGCACCTTTGCAGGGAGGGGCCCGGCCATCAGTTGCTAGGCGACAGAACGTCAGGCATTTGGTTGCATGGCCTTTTGCTGCTAGAAACTTAGGATCTGTACCCAGTCCCCAGTAAGACCAGTCCCACTTCGTCACATGGGATTCTGTTACTTCCTTTGTTGGGCCTGTCCTGTAGTAGGTGACTTCTGGGTACTCTTCTGGCTCTGTCAATCTGCTTCTTCACTTCAGCAGGTGGGTACTGTAGTTGTAAGAACGCTTGATAGAGATCTTGTAGGTGTTTGTCTCTGTCTGAGGGGTTGGAGCAAATGCGGTTGTATCTTAGAGCTTGGCTGTAGACAATGGATTGTGTGATGTGGTCTGGGTGAAAGCTGGAGACATGTAGGTAAGTATAGCGGTCAGTATGTTTCCGGTATAGGGTGGTGTTTATGTGACCATCACTTATTAGCACAGTAGTGTCCAGGAAGTGGATCCCTTGTGTGGACTGGTCCAGGCAGAAGTTGTAGGTGGGATGGAAATTGTTGAAATCATGGTGGAATTCCTCAAGGGTTTTCTTTTCCATGGGACCAGATGATGAAGATGTCATCTGTGTAGCACAAGTAGAGTAGGGGCATTAGGGGACGAGAGCTGAGGAAATGTTCTAAGTCAGCCATAAAAATGTTGGCATACTGTGGGGCCATGTGAGTACCCATAGGAGTGCCGCGGACGTGAAGGTAAACATTGTCCCCAAATGTGAAATAGTTATGGGTGAGGACAAAGTCACAAAGTTCAGCTGTGACATTATCGGGGATACTGTTCCTGACGGCTTGTAGTCCATCTTTGTGTGGAATGATGATGGAGCGTCTACATAGCCAGACAATCCTGCTGTCAGGGTGCCAGTGCCTGAGATGATGGGGCATCCAGGATTTCCAGGTTTATGGATCTTGGGTAGCAGATAGAATAACCCTGGTTGGGGTTCTAGGCTGTCTTATTGCCAAGGGACGGAGAAACTCGGCCAGCAGCAGGGGGTGCAGAATGCCATCCTAGTGTGGGGGTGACAGCGCCTCCAAGATCCTGACACCCCTATTGGTTCCACTGCTGGTTGTTTTCCTTTTCCGGTGGGACTTTGGGCAAGTTGCTCCCCCCTCTAGGGCTCCGTCCCCAGCAGGCAAATGGGGATTTCGTACCTTCCCACTATTGGAAAGTGCTGGGAGAATCCCCCAGCCAAAGCTGATCTGACAGAGCTAAGCAGCATCTGACCATTCAAGGTCGGAGTGCGCTGCCCAGGAGGAGGAGTTTTTGGCTCTGGGGTTTCACTTCAGCCCAGTCTAGAGAGAGGGGCCCAGCCATGGGGTTTGGCTCAAGAAGACCAAGTCTCCAATTTGTTACGGGTGTTTTGAATTCCAGTCCTGAGCTCCAAAGTGCTTGGTGTCAGTTGCACATTTTAGAAGCATGCTCTCCACTCCATTTTCCAAATCATTCATGAAACTATTGAATAGTACCGGACCCCGGACGGATCCCTGCTGGACCCTCTCCGTTGGGCAGCCAAACCTGGAGAAGGCCCCTTGGAGTCTGGGCTTTCAACCAGCTCTGCACCCACATGACAGTGATTGCAGCTGGACTGCATTTCCCTCGTTTGCTTGTGAGAATGTCCTGCGGGATTGTGTCAAAAGTCTTAGTAACCCCGAGATAGATCCCATCTACTGTTTACCCACCTCCACTAGGCCCGGAACCCTGCCAAAGAAAGAAAGAGGCTGGGTTTGGGATGATTTGTTCTTGACAAATCCATGCTCACTCGTCCTAAGAATCAAATTATCCTGTAGGTGCTGCTGACAAACTGATTGTTTAAGAATGTATTCCAGTATCTCTCCAGCTATGGAAGTGAGGCTAGCTAGTCTGCAAGTCCAAGGGGTCTCTTTGTTCCCCTTTGAAAGATAGGTCCTGTCTTGTTCATGGATGGGAAGGGATGTTCTTTTTCAGGGATCTCAGACGAGAACTGGGGCACAACACCTGGTTTGTTAAGGCCACAAAAATGGAGGCAGGAACCTCTTCTCTCCTGCTGGCAAAGAACCCCAGGTACCGAAAAGACAGAGACTCACATCCCTGAATGGGCTTTAAGAAAGGCAGTGGTTAAAAACCTTGGCCCCGACCATTTCTTGTTTCCGCAGACTAGACATTTTAGCAAACTTTAGAATTCCTTGGTGCTAAACACCGTGAAACTCCCCTTTCTCCTTCACAGAGGGCTTTATCGCCCCTTATCTCACTCAGGCTCACAACTGCCCAGAGTTCAAGAACTGTCCCTGTTCCCATTGGACAGATGGGGAGGAGCCTGAGGTCCAGAGAAGGGAAATGACCTACCCAAGGGCCTAGACAGCAAGGCAGTGGCAGAGCCAGAAAGAGAAGCCACCAGTTCCGACTCCTGTTCTAACAGACAAAAAAAAACTCCAGAGGCAGGGATAGAGCCCAGGAATTGAAATGGTGGGGAAATTTCATTTAAACCATTTCTGTCAGAAAATCCCATTCAGACTAAACCAGTTTGTTTCTCGAAATCATAACAAGTGGGATGAAAGTTCTTTGCAAAAAGATTTTGTTCAAAACAAAAGCATCTCCTGTTTGTCACAGTGCGTTAAATTGTCTCATCGCACACAAAGAGGAGACACTTCGATCTCAAACATTAGATAAGATGCTTCAATCTGAGCTAAGTCATTGCTGCTCTTAACAATTTAAAAATAAAAAAATACAAATAAAATAGACTGTTTCAGCTATTATATTATGTCATAATCTGCTCTGAGTAAACGTGATAGGACACCTCATATTATGCACTACTCCTAGTGACACTCTCCAATGGATCCCCATCCTTCACCCACCATGAGGTAGGTAGGAGCGGATCATTATTATCCCTACTTGAAAGAGGGAGAAGCTAAGGCTGAGAAAGGAGAATTGACTTGTCTTAGGTCACAAACCCAGTCAGTGGCAGAGTTGGGAATAGGCAGGGCCGGCTCCAGGCACCAGCATTCCACGCTGGTGCTTGGGGCGGCATTCTGCAAGGGGCGGCAGTCCCCCTTGCTTTGCCCCCAAGTAGCGCGCCGAATTGCTGCTGCGGGCGGGGCGGAGGGGCAGTCTGTATGCCGTTAGGGTGGCAGGCGCATTTCCGCGGCAGCGGCAATTCAGAGGCAGCTTCTATGTTTAGCTGTCAGGGGTGGCTACAGCTAAACATAGAAGCTGCCGCCGAATTGCCGCCGCCGCAGAAACGCGCCTGCTGCCCTAAGGGCACACGGACTGCCCCCCCCTCGCCCAGGGCGGCAATTTGGCACGCTGCTTGGGGCGGCAAAAACTGTAGAGCCGGCCCTGGGAATAGGACCCAGGAGCCCTGATTTTCAAACTAACCATCGGCTCTTGAATTTCAGACATTGAATAACCTGAATAAAGTGCTCTCAGATGAGCTCCAGACCAACAACAGTGCACAGGAATTATTCAGCAAGTATTTGAGGAGAACTGCAATGTTAGAGAGAATCATGAACTGCTCAGAGACCATTAATGCAGAGAAGCAGCAAAATCCATCAAACACAGAACTGGTTCTGACTTATTTCCTTGGTCTTAAAAGAGACCAACAAGGACCTGAGTCTCCTCCCTGTCAATAACCCCCTGCTCAGCCAATCAGGGTAGAGACTGAGGACGGGAGGCTGAGGGATCTCACCAGAGAGCCCAAAGGATGGCCCAGGTCACTGGTGGGGATCACTGCCCGAGCACTAGTTCAGCCCCACATTTTTGTGTGGACCTCCCACAGTGGGAGCTGCAGAGCAGAGCTCCACAACAAACACACACACACACACACACACATACACACACACACACACACACACACTCCTCCTGGTGTTGGGAGGGGAACAGGAGAAAGGACAAAAGAAGCAAGAGACGAAGAGAAAGGAGGGAGGGAGGGATGGAGGGAGGAAAAGGGGAAACAAAAAGGACAAACCCCAATGACCCCAGTGATTCTAAGGAACAAAATCCCAGGTGTGGAATAAAATTCTGCTTCCTTAAGCTCGTGTTTTCCATGCCTAGAATTCAACTCTCACCAGCTGGATCAGACTGAACAGGTTTCAAACCTCCAGGAGGCTCTTACCTTCTAAACAGGGACGGCTGTTTTCTAGTAAAATCACTAAAAGGGAAGGAGAAAACTTGAAAGAGGTTCCTCCTGGCGCTCACGTCCGTGAACCCGAATACTCTCTCAGTCCTCAAAGAGAGACCTGGAGAAGGAGACTTGCTGAAGCAAAGCCACAGGGGTCTCTGAGGTTTCCCTGGCCCCTCGCCCCTGTCCTGCCTGGCTGATGTCAGCATCTCTCTGTGAGGTCACCACCTCCCCACCACCTTGGACCAATAGGCTGAGGTCCTGCAAAAGGCCTTTGTGATGTCATTGCCACACCCCTCCCTTGCTGTGCTAATGTCCTGCCCCTGGCCAGGCACTTTGGAGGTTTGAGCTACTCCCTGTGGATCACCCCACTCAAGGAGCGTTCGTTCTAGGCACCAAGCCGGCTAGACAGGGAAACATCAGACGCTGCTCCCAATGCTACACTCAGTTTTTCAGAAATTAGTCGACTTCATGGCCAGAAGAGACATTAGAGCATCTAATCTGACCCCCTGCATATCACAGGCCTCCTGTATGACACAAGAGCTACTTTTGGGGTAAACACATTCCAGAAAGGCATCTAGTCTTCATGAAATTGTTATATCCTTGGGGCAGCCGGTGTAGGAAGCAATCACTTGAGGCCAGAGAGCAGGCAGCTAACCAAAACCTCCATTTTATTTACAGATATACAGAGAGCTCACTCAGCCGGTTGAAACCAGCTGAGCTATCCCTTAATAGTCTAACTCAGTTGCCATAGTAACAAAACCCATGACAACCAAATACACAACATATTCCTCCCCCCCTAATAAGAACATCCCCTAAATAAAACACACACTAAACTAGAGAAGGAGGGTAGACTGCCTCCATTCCCGGCTAAACCCTGGGGATTATTTTGCCCCATAACCGTGGGTTCGCCCTAACTAAAGATCCAGCCGATGAGGAGGCCTTCTGTCTCTATGTGGATTACGGCGAACTTCTGGTGTTGTTGCACCTGAAAGTACTAGGGGCTCAGGGTCCGCAGCACGAATAGGTGAGGAGGTGGTATCCGCTCGTGCTGGGCAAAGGGGTATCTCAGCTGCCGGCAGTAATGGAGGAGAACAGTCAGGAACAGGTGACTCATGATTCGGTGTCTCACCAGGAGGGGTGAAGTCAGACCCCTCAACTGCAGATGGGTCCTGAAGACTGGCATGACCTGGCAACAGCTGATCTACATGTCGCCGCCAGGTAAGATTCTCTGCAGTCCGGACTGTATAGGAAACAGGTCCTGTTTGAGTGATGACTGTGGCCGGGACCCATTTAGCTCTGGAAGTATAATTCCGAGCCAAAACTGGCTGTCCTGGGCTAAAGGTTCGGTCTTTTGCTCTGGGTGCCCGTCTGATGACTCGATATTGCTGCTGACGTTGCACAGTTTGTCTGGGTCCAGAAGGTTTCAGCAGATCAAAGCAAGTGCGCAGCTGTCGTCCCATCATTAGAAAGGCTGGGGAAGCCTGGGTCGTAGCATGAGGTGTGTTTCTATAGGAAAGTAAGAAGGTATCCAGACGCTTTTGAATGGAGTGTTGTCCCTTTGCTGATTTCAAAGCGTTTTTCATTGTCTGCACAAATCTTTCAGCTAATCCGTTGGTGGATGGATGATATGGTGCTGATGTGATGTGGAGTATCCCATTTGCCTTCATAAAATTTTGAAACTCCTGAGAGACGAACTGCGGTCCGTTGTCACTCACAAGTTGTTCTGGCAGACCAAAACGACTAAAGAGTCCTCGTAGTTTTTGGATAGTACTCTCTGCAGTAGTGGACTGCATTATAGAGACTTCTGGCCATTTAGAATGGGCATCTACTGCCACCAAGAACATGCTTCCTTCAAGGGGGCCAGCAAAGTCAACATGAATACGTTGCCACGGGTTTTCAGGCCAGTCCCATGGGTGTAGGGGTGCCCACTGGGGTGCATTTCTTACACCCTGACATGACATACAAGCTTTTGCCTTCTCTTCAATAGCACTGTCCAATCTAGGCCACCAAAAATAGCTTCGTGCAATTTCCTTCATGCGCACTATTCCACAGTGACCGGAATGTAGCTGTTCTAACATCTGTGATCTCAGGGGTGGTGGAATAATGACACGCCTCCCCCACAACAAACAACCAGATTGGACCGATAACTCCGTCCGCCTGGACATGTAGGGAACAAGGTCGGGTGAGACCGGAGAGGTTTGTCGAGATTTTCCATGCATCACCAGGTCCATAACTTGGGATAATACTGGGTCAACGCGGGTTGCCTTCTTTATCTGAGTAGCAGTGAGGGGTGTATTCTCTACCTGTTCAAAGTAGAAGATTTCCTTTTGGGCACTATCTTGATGTTTGACCGGTAAAGGCAACCTTGAGAGGCCATCTGCATTGCCGTGCAGAGTGGATTTCCGATATTTGATTTCATATGTGTGTACAGAAAGTATCAATGCCCAACGTTGCATACGACTAGCAGCTAATGGGGGAATGCCTGTGTAGGGTCCAAAAATTGATGTCAGAGGTCGATGGTCTGTAAGAAGAGTAAACTTTCGCCCAAACAGGTACTGATGAAACTTCCTAATTCCAAAAACAATTCCTAATGCCTCACGTTCGATTTGGGCGTAGTTAGTTTCTGCTTTGCTTAGAGTGCGTGAAGCAAAAGCAATAGGTCTTTCTTCTCCCGAAGGCATAATGTGTGACACGACCGCTCCCACTCCATAAGGGGAAGCATCGCAGGCCAATTGCAGGGGTAAGGATGGATCAAAGTGCGTTAGAACTTCAGAATTTAACAATGCATCCTTAGCTTTGTTAAATGCAACATCACAGGCTTCAGTCCACTTCCAGGCCTTGTTCTGCCCAAGGAGCTCATGAAGTGGTTTTAGCAGTGTGGCTAACTGTGAGATGAACTTCCCATAATAGTTCAGTAGTCCTAGAAATGAGCGCAGCTGGCTTACATTTCGAGGTGGGGGAGCCTCCACAATAGCTTTAACTTTTGCAGGGGCCTTATGAAGACCTGCAGAATCGATGATGTGTCCCAAATATTCAACAGAGGGCTTGAAGAATTCACACTTGTCTTTGCGAACTCGTAGGCCATACTCTTCCAGTCTTTGTAGGGTAGCCGCTAAATTCTTTAAGTGATCCTCTTCATTTCTTCCAGTGACCAGGATATCATCCAGATAGCACTGAACTCCTGACAAGCCACACAAGATCTGATCCATAGCCCTCTGGAACAGGGCGGGAGCCGATGTGATTCCGAAGGGTAGGCGACAGTATCGATAAAGTCCCTTATGAGTCACAATAGTCAACAGCTCTTGGGACTTTTCATCGACGTGCATCTGTAAATATGCTTGACTCAGATCAATCTTACTGAACTTTTGTCCCCCAGCCAGGCCTGCGAAGAGGTCATCGATGCGGGGAAGCGGGTATTGCTCTGCACACAACACTGGGTTGACAGTGACTTTAAAATCACCGCAAATCCGGAGAGAGCCATCTTTCTTCACTATTGGAACGATAGGAGTGGCCCATGAGCTATGGGTAACTGGTATTAGGACTCCATTGGTGACCAGGTGCTCCAGGTCTGCTTCAACTTTTGGCCTGATGGCATATGGCACAGTTCGGGCTTTCAGATATTTTGGTGGACTGCCAGGTTTAATGTTCAATGTCACAGTGATTCCCTTCATACTTCCCAAATCATCTCCAAAAACAGCAGCATGTTTCCTTAGTATAGGGGTTAGACTGGTTTCTTCTTTAGTCATCCGGTGCACTTCTGCCCAGTTCAGCTGAATCTTCCCAAGCCAAGACCTACCCATTAAGGCTGGGTAGTCACCTCTCACCACAAACAGTGGCAATTTAGCCGCCTGTCCATTGAGCTCCACCTTAACATCAATAGTGCCCAACATGGGCACAGCTTCACCTGTATACGTCTTCAGAACAGTTTTTGTTGCCTTAAGCGGAAGATGCTGTAGCTTTTCCTTATACACAGTCTCAGGAACCAGCGAGACAGCTGCACCGGTGTCTAGTTCCATGCGTATAGGTTTGCCCTCCAATAAAGGGGTTACCCAGTATTCATGTGAGCCCGCTGCCAAAGACAAAACATGCAGTGGCACTTCCTCTTGTGAGGAGGTGTCACCTTGATCATCCTGGGTCTGCTCTAGGGTATGCAAGGTTCCTCTTTTTGTCGGCCAGACCACAGGCCTCTTTTTCTTTTGTTTACAGGCATACTCAATGTGTCCCTTTTTGCCACAGTGTCGACACACCAGGTCCTTACACCAGCATTCTGATGCCTGGTGACCCAGCTTACCACAGCGGTAACATTCTTGACTCTGCACCGTTTTGTGGGTCAGTTCTTGTGACACTTTTTGCACCCTAGGGGATACACCGATGTATTGTGCCTCCCTTGTAGCCAGTTCCATGGAGACAGCAATATCAACAGCCTTCTGTAATGTAAGCTGAGCCTCTGTCAGTAGGCGCTTCCGTATAGCTTCACTGCAGAGGCCACACACTAACCTGTCACGCAGGGCATCATTTAACATCTCTTTAAATTCACAGTGTTCTGCTAGCTTTTTTAAAATGGCTACAAATTGTACAACTGTTTCATCTTCCTTTTGGTCTCTTTTGTGGAACCTATATCTTTCAGCAATTACCAGTGGTTTTGGGGAGAAATGAGACCCCAGGATTTCCACAATGTCACTGTAAGATTTAGTCTCAGGCTTAACAGGGTGTAGTAAGCTGCGTAGCAGAGAGTAGGTTTTAGCCCCTACAACAGTTAAGAATATTGGCACCTTCTTCGCTTCTGTAATGTCATTTGCAATACCAAAAAGCTCAAAACGCTCAGTATACACATGCCACTGCTCTGTATTCTCATCAAAAGGCTCCAGGGGCCTGGTCAGAGTAGCCATGATTTTTAGTTTCACTTTCACAGTCAGTGCAAACAAGCAGCTTTTTTTCTTTGTTTGGTCTTTACCTTGACTTCTACTTCCTTCTGTTACTGGAGCAGCACCGGAATCTCACCCTCGTCGCCAGTGTTATGTCCTAGGGGCAGCCGGTGTAGGAAGCAATCACTTGAGGCCAGAGAGCAGACAGCTAACCAAAACCTCCATTTTATTTACAGAAACAGAGAGCTCACTCAGCCGGTTGAAACCGGCTGAGCTATCCCTTAATAGTCTAACTCAGTTGCCATAGTAACAAAACCCATGACAACCAAATACACAACACTCTTCCTGCTCTTCCGGCTCTTCCTGCTGGCCTCCTCTGCGTGACTTGCCAAAGGAGGAAGTGAGGCAGGAATGGGGGAAAAGAGGAAAGTCGAGCTGAGAAAGGCAGGGCAGAAGCTAAGCGCCTCAGTGAGGCTAAATGGGGTTAGTAAAGCATCACCATTCGCTCTGCAAAGCCGGGGGAGGTGCGGTTGGCTGCTGGGAGGCAGAATCCTGTGCCTACCTCTTGGCTTCCCAGGGATGGCTCCTTGCAGCCCAGGAGAAGCGGGGTTCTAGGGGGACGGAAAAGCAGCAATGGCGAGGCTGAGTGGCAGGGCCAAGCCTGGATCTCTCAGTTACTCAGAAGGCTCTACAGCCAGCTCTTCCCAAAGGCCAGTCTCTAGAGGCTTTTGTGACATGATGTACTTCAAAATAGCTCCCTGTAGCTCACATAGTCATCATTCATATATGGCTGTGATATGTCCTACAAACCATTCCATGTAAGTTATCATATGAAAAATCATGATCTGCTGAAATCGGTTATTCTGTCCAAATATGTATAGCATGAGGGTGTGTGAAGTTATGCATTTTGCTGTATGGTTGTTACTGAAATAGGCTATAATTTTGTTAGTGACCCCTGCCGAGGACGGTGTTCAACAGCCATGAATCAGCAGAGGAATTGTAATTAAGGGATTTCCAATTCAGTGACAGATGCCCAAACATAACACTGTGGGGACTGCTCAAGTCTATGACTCAGTTGCACAAGACCACACCAGGAGGATTCCCCAACCTAGTGACTCAGCAGAGCCCACCCGGACACGTCTGGGCAAGTGTCTTCTAGACCCTTGAACTAAGGATATAAAATAGGAGACTGTGGCATCATGTTTTTGCCTTTCTCCTCCCCCACCTATGCTGGAAGCAGCAGGAATCCTGAGAAAATGAAGGTCATCTGAGGACAGTAATCCAGGTTTTAGGGGGAATTCTATGTATTAAGGAGGGTAACATCCAGTAGGATGAGACAATTGCTTGACCTAACTACTGCCTAGTGTAATAAGGTGTAAAGTTTAGATTTTGCTGTGGTCATACAGTGCTTAGTGCTCTGCGTTCTGGCCTCAAGAGCCATGGATGCAAGTTGAGTTACAATGACCTTTTCCTTGTCTCCACATTTCTTAGGTGCCTCCTTCTGACACTTGTCAGAAAAACAACTGGTTTCTTTTGCAAGCATTTGCATTGCAAGGCAGAGGCTGTCTTCTCTGTTTCCACAAAAGATTCACCAAAAGGTGGGAAGAGCAGACACATTTGTTAAGGCACTACTGGGAGCTGCATCCCTAACTCCACTTTACCTGGCAGGTGAGTCACCCAGCTTAGCCACGGTGCGACTCTCTGGGACTTTTCTCCCAACCGCTCCATTTTTCATCAATGACAATCAAAAGGAAGGTGACATGACATCTGTGTGTGAACATCTCCAGGGAATCACAAGGACGTGTGGCGCAGGCTCTCGTGTTGCAGCAATTGCAGTCGAAGCAACCGCCATGCCAATGTCAGTCATAGCAGCGTTTTCATCAACTCCAGGTTTGTGATTTGATTGTTTCCAATGCTTCTCTCCAAAGAAGCCTTTTCCTTAGCAAGCAATGGCTTGGATACCAAGGGAGGCCTCTTCTGTTTCCTAGGAAGACACAGGAAAACGTGAGCAGAGGAGACAAAAGCCATACACCAAGGCACCACTGGGAGTTGAACCCAGGATCTCCTGTTTACTAGACAGGTGCTTTAGCCAGCTAAGCCATGGTGCCTGCCTGAAGAAAGTATTTGCAACTGTTTCATTTGATGGTTCAAGTCAACACCCGCAAATTCTAAAGTACAGACATTCCCCATTTCCCTCAAGACTTGCAGACCTTGAGGTGTCTGGCTCTCTGTGCACACAAAGCCACAGCTGAGTAGACAGAGGGCTTCTAACATGTGCCTCTCCCACCAGTCACTGTGATCATATAATGGTTAGTGATCTGTGTTTCAGTCGCAGCAACCTCAGCTCAGTTCTGAGTCATGGTAACCTTTCCTTCAGCTCCAGACTTCTCATTTGCCACTTTCCATGTGTGGTGGGCTGTCTGCCCCAAACAAGCAGGAGAAAGATTAAGGCAGCCTTGAAGAGGCTGTGCAGAACCCAGCCTATCAAGAAAGGGCTTATTGGGACAGCCAATCAGGAGAAGGCTTGCTGGAGCAGCCCATATATAAAGAGCTGCTTAGCACAGCAAGAGTTAGTCACTCCTTGGAGTTTGAGGAGGGAGGATTGGCTGCCATGAAGGAAGGAGCCGGGAGGGCACCATGATCAGAGTAGTGCTGGGGTAAGGGGTGCATGAGTGACCTCCTGGCTGACTACTGCCAGACTAAGGCCCTGATACAAAGGTGGAGGAAGGTTCTAGGTCTGTTGGGAAATGGTCCAGGGAAACAGATGGCAGGGTTGGAGGTTCACACCTTTTGCCTCAGTAGCCACTGACACAGGTGGCTACACCCTGGACTGCAGCTGGCCACTGAGGCAAGTGTCTGGGTAGAGGACATCCGCCCCCCACCCAGCAGGGGGGAGAGAACTGAGTGGGGCACAGCCAGAGGGCTGTGTCCATAAGAGGACACTGAAGTCCTGAGAGCAACATGAGTCCTAATGATAGAACAGATGGTGGCCAGACGCTACTAGATGAAGACGCACCGGTGAACCAGAGGTAATTGCTAGGAAGGTCAGCAGGAGGTGCTGCAGTGAGGCATGCCCCATGGCACCAAGACTTAGCCACAAGGAAGGCTCTCTCTGTCTTGAACAAGCACTTATAAGGATTCTGCTGACAGGTCTTTTCTTTTTCTGAAAAGAGATACAAAAAAAGGAGCCAACAGACACACTAGGTTCGGCAAGGAAGAACTGGCAGGCCAAGCTAGGCTCTCCTGGTTAGTAGGAAGGTTCTTCAGCCAGCTCTTCCCAAAGATCACTGTCTAGAGACCTTTTAATAGCCACTGCAGATGTTCACCACAAAAGAGATGCCAAAATGGAGTTCTCCACTGCCTGCAGCCATCATGCTACCAGGAGTTCTGTGCACAGAGAGGCCCCTGCTGGTCGGAAAAGGCTTTGGTAGAGACTCTGCTGACACCAGCCGTTCTCATATAGTGTTTAGCGCTCTGTGTTGTGGCTTCGGCACCCACAGATGCCAGTTCAATTGGGGGACATTTTTCCTGTCTCCACATTTGTCTAATGGCTCCTTTCAAGACTTGTCACCAAAAAGACCTGTTTCTTTTGCAAGCGATGTACAGCCAGGCAAAGGCAGTCGTCTCCATTTCCTCAAAAGATCACCAAGCTGTGGGGAGAGGAGACGCATTCAGCCAAGCTGGATGCTGAATCTCCTCTTTATTCAGCAGGTGTCTGTGAAGGACACAAATCTCCACCGCGTAGAGGTCAAGAATAGGAGTTTATTACACACAGTGCTGGCGGAGTGGGCTTATTAGGCTCAGAGACACAATTAATTAATTACAATAGAATATATAGATTTTCCACGGGCGGGGGAAAGTGACAGGCTAGGCAGTTCCACACCCCAGGACAGGTTTTGCAAGACAGGATAAGCACATTAGCCAATGATTAACAGATTAGATAATGTCTCCACCCATGGTCTCGAGTTAGCAAGTTAACATTTCATTAATACTTTGATAAAATATTATTAGTATAAAATATATATGTTGAATTCTGATTTGGGATCCATAGGAATGGAGCAACTCCTTTGATTGTCCAACAGGTACATTCCTAGGGGTTAAAGCAAAGAAAGAGTGAAAGTATATGGCAATAAAGATAGTTTTCTGTGTGTCTTAAGGCAGGCATTGGTCCCTTGGAAGGGAGGTGGAAGGATGCCATATCTTATACTGACATGTGCCAACTTTTCATAAACTCAAGGTTGGATCTGTGGGAAGAACGTCTCCCTACAGAAGAAACAAACACAATAGGAATAGGGATTCTTTGTTCAATCTGCAACTCTGAATAAGACACAATTCTTTAGTTCTTAGCTCCAACACCTGGCACTTTGCTGACCAGGCCTATCTTAGCAAGCAAGGCTTTCTGTTTACCCAGCTTTCTCTTAGCTGGTCACTATTTGCTAGGCCTCTGGTCCCTTGACCATACTCTGGACTTTGGGTCTGGAAAAGAACTGGCACAATCCATAGACCAGGTTGTTATACAAAACACACATGGATTTTAACCCTTCACATACAGTAATGGCAAAGTTCTTGGTTCAGGCTTGTAGCGGTGATGGAATAAACTGCAGGTTCAAATCAAGTCTCTGGAGTACATCCTCCTCTGGGATGGGGCATTCAGTTCTTTGTACAGAGCTTCAGTTTGTAGCAAAGTCCCTCCAGAGGTATGAAGCAGGAATGAAGACAAGATGGAAATGAGGCATCAGCCTTTTCTAGTCTCTTGCCATGTGGTCTTTGCTTTCTTTGTCCCAAGGACACTCTATCCAGCACGTGGCACAGAAAACCTTAGAGTTCTGTCCATAGGCAGGTCCCTGCACACCTTGCTGAGGGTACGTCTACACTACGGGACTATTCCGAATTTGCATAAACCGGTTTTGTAAAACAGAATTTATAAAATCGGGTGGAGCGCGGCCATACTAAGCACAGTAAATCGGTGGTGTGCGTCCATGGTCCGTGGCTAGCGTCGATTTCTGGAGCGTTGCACTGTGGGTAGCTATCCCGTAGCTATCCCATAGTTCCCGCAGCCTCCCCCGCCCCTTCGCATTTCCGGGTTGATATCCCAGTGCCTGATGGGGCAAAAATCATTGCCGCGGGTGGTTCTGGGTACAGCCTCACCCCTCCCTCCCTGAGCAGCAGGCAACCGTTTCGTGCCTTTTTTTCTTGGTGAACTGTGCAGACGCCATAGCACAGCAAGCATGGACCCTGCTCTGCTCCATACCGCAATCGTGAATGTTTTAAACACCTCGCGCACTCTCGTGCTGTCTATGGTAAACCAGGACCTTCAATCCGAGTTGAGGAGGAGGCGGATACGGCAGCGCGGCGATGACAGTGATGAGGACGTAGACACAGAATTCTCTCAAACCGCGGGCCCTGGCGCGTTGGAGATCCTGATGGTAATGGGGCAGATTCTTTCCATTGAACGCCGATTTTGGGCCCGGGAAACAAGCACTGACTGGTGGGACCGCATTGTGTTGCAGGTGTGGGACGATTCCCAGTGGCTGCGAAACTTTCGCATGCGTAAGGGCACTTTCCTGGAACTTTGTGACTTGCTTGCCCCTGCCCTGAAACACCATAATACCAAGATGAGAGCAGCCCTCACAGTAGAGAAGCGAGTGGCGATAGCCCTGTGGAAGCTTGCAACGCCAGACAGCTACCGGTCAGTCGGGAATCAATTTGGAGTTGGAAAATCTACTGTGGGGGCTGCTGTGATGCAAGTAGCCAAAGCAATCACTAAGCTGCTGCTACGAAAGGTTGTGACTCTGGGAAACGTGCAGGCCATAGTGGATGGCTTTGCTGCACTGGGATTCCCTAACTGTGGTGGGGCGATAGATGGAACCCATATCCCTATCTTGGCACCGCCGCGCCAGGGCACCCAGTACGTAAACCGCAAGGGGTACTTTTCAATGGTGCTGCAAGCACTGGTAGATCACAAGGGACGTTTCACAAACATCCACGTGGGATGGCCAGGGAGGGTTCATGACGCTCGCGTCTTCAGAAGCACTACTCTGTTTAAACGGCTGCAGCAAGGGAATTACTTCCCAGACCAGAAAATAACAGTTGGGGATGTTGAAATGCCTGTCGTTATCCTGGGGGACCCAGCCTACCCCTTGATGCCATGGCTCATGAAGCCATACACAGGCAGCCTGGACAGTGGTCAGGATCTGTTCAATTACAGGCTGAGCAAGTGCAGAATGGTGGTGGAATGTGCATTTGGCCGTTTAAAGGCGCGCTGGCGGACATTACTGACTCGCTCAGACCTCAGCCAAACCAATGTCCCCTATGTTATTACTGCTTGCTGTATTCTCCACAATCTCTGTGAGAGTAAGGGGGAGACCTTTATGGCGGGGTGGGAGGCTGAGGCAAACCACCTGGCCGCTGATTACGCGCAGCCAGACACCAGGGAGATTAGAAGAGCACACCAGGAAGCGGTGCGCATCAGAGAAGCTTTGAAAACGAGCTTCATCAATGGCCAGGGTACAGTGTGACTGCTGTGTTTGTTGATGAACACCCAACCCCCTAGATTGACTCAGTCCCTGTAAGCAACTCCCCCTCCCCCTTAGAGTACAGCTTACTTATGCAAATAAAGTCGCTCATGTAAAAAGCATGAATTCTTTATTGATTCATTATAAAAAGAGGGAGAGAAGTAAGGGTGTGGTTTGGGAGGAGGATAGGAGGGATGGAGAAGGCCATTAAAAAAAATTCACATTAACGGCATCCTTCTGGTTGGGCTGTCCACGGGGGTGGAGTGGGCGGGTGCACGGAGCCTCCCCCCACGCGTTCTTACACGTCTGGGTGAGGAGGCTAAGGAACATGGTGAGGGGGGAGGGTGGTTATACAGGGGCTGCAGCGGCACTCTGAGATCCTGCTGCCGTTCCTGAAGCTCCACCAGACGCCGGAGCATGTCAGTTTGATCACGCAGCAGCCCCAGAGTTGCATCCCGCCACCGCTGATCTTCCTGCCGCCACCGCTGATCTTCCTGCCGCAACCGCTGATTTTCCTGCCGGTCTTCCTGCCGCCACCTCTCATCTCGGTTGTCCCTCCTGTCCTCACGTTCACTGGCCTCTTTCCTGTAATTTGACACCACGTCCTTCCACTCATTCAGATGAGCTCTTTCATTGCGCGTAACTTCCATAATATCCGAGAACATCTCATCTCGCGTCTTCTTTTTCCTCCGCCTTATCTGTGCTAGCCTTTGGGATGGAGGAGGGATGGTTGAAAAATTTGCAGCTGCGTGGGGGAGATAAATATTTAGAAAGATACATTTTACAAACAATGGTTATACTCTTTCACAGTGAACTGCACTATTCACCTAGCACATGTGATTTCCCTACAAGGTCGCATTTTTCATCTTAATAGTGAGCGCTTGCAGCTCTGCAGTTACAGATCTCACAGACACAGGTCCAGGCATCAGAATTCAGCTTGCATGCGGCCATGGTAAGCCACTGTCTTTCGGCTTCTGTAGTGATTTGCCCCTCCCCCCCAACGCATGGCTAATACCACGCTAGCTACCTGCTAATCAACAAACTTCCCACCCCCCCACCCACTGCGTGTCTGGTAGCTTGGGGAAGATCGCCGGTGACCAAACACAACAGAAAAGATCATCGGCATTTCACTCCTCCCCTCCCCCCGCTTCGCTACGTGCAGGAAAGTTTTTTTTTTAAGCTGCTGCAGTCCACGAACCCAGTAGAAAAATGGCCACCCCCCTTACTTAAATTCCTGATTTTTAACCAGGTTATCCTGAACGATATCACTTTGCTGAGGATAACAGAACAAGATAAAGAGCGGATGCTTCTTGAATGCCAGCAGTCACCGGGACCATACGCTGCTATGCTTTGCCACGCAATGATACCTGATTACTTGCTACATGCATGGCGTGGTAAAGTGTCCTACCATGGTGGGCGGAACAAGGCTGCCTTGCCCAGAAACCTTCTGCAAAGGCTTCTGGAGTACCTACAGGAGCGCTTCATCGAGATGTCCCTGGAGGATTTCCTCTCAATCCCCGGACACGTTAACAAACTTTTCTAAGTAACTATACTGTCTGCGAATGCATCCCAAGTCCTCAGGGCAAATCAATCATTAAAAAACGCTTGCTTAAAAAACAATGTTTGCTATTTGCAAAGGTACACTCACCAGAGGTCCCTTCCATGGCGTCATTGTCTGGGATAGTGGCTTGTGAGGGCTGGGAGGATGGTAATTCCGTCAGGGTGATAAAAAGCTCCTGGCTGTTGGGGCTCATGGACTGCTGTGTGCTCTCTGCTAGGTCTTCCTCCTCTTCTTCATCTTCATCTTCCCCGTCTGCATAATCCTCAGCCATGGCAGAGATTACAACCCCCACCTCGGAATCCACGATCAGGGGTGGGGTACTTGTGGCGCAGCCCCCTAAAATTGCATGCAGCTCAGCATAGAAGCGGCATGTTTTTCGACCTGCCCCGGACCTTCCGTTTGCTTCTTTGGTTTTCTGGTAGGCTTGTCTGAGCTCCTTAACTTTCACTCTGCACTGCACTGAGTCCCTGCTGTGGCCTTTATCCGTCATAGCCTTAGAAATTCTTTCAAATACTTTTTCATTTCGTCTTTTGGAACGCAGTTCTGTTAGCACTGAATCCTCTCCCCAGATAGCGATCAGATCCAGTACCTCCCGTGCAGTCCATGCTGGGGCTCTTTTACGATTCTCAGGAGACTGCATTGTTAACTGTGCTGATGAGCTGTGCGTGGTCACCTGTGATGCTGAGATCTCCACGCTGGGGAAGCAGGAAATGAATTTCAAAACTTCGCGGGGCTTTTCCTGTCTACCTGGCCAGTGCATCCGAGTTCAGAATGCTGTCCAGAGCGGTCACTGGTGCACTGTGGGATAGCTCCCGGAGGCCAATACCGTCGATCAGCGTCCACACTAACCCTAATCCGATATGGTAAAACCGATACTAGCGTTACTCCTCTCGTTAGGGAGGAGTACAGAAACCGGTTTAAAGAGCCATTAAAATCGATATAAGGTGCCTCCTAGTGTGGACGGTTGTGGCGTTAAATTGGTTTTACGCTCCTAAAACCGATTTAAACGCCTAGTGTAGACCAGGCTTGAGTTACAAGGCGTATCTGCCTTCTCTCAATGGGTCAGTTGTATAGCTGATGGTCCTTAATGGGCCATCAAGCAGGCTAGGCAGAACTGACACCAGTTTGTCTGGCTGGGGTGTTTCCCGGAAGGAGAGCGCAAATTTGAAATACGGACAGCATAGATCCAATATTCATAACTTTAACTACGAAGATGATACACATCTAGAGATACCATCATTATAATAATTCAGTCAGAACCTCTCCATGGACCTCTTACATGACAACCTTTCTACAGTATTGGCTGCAAATATAGAACAGCGGTTGCAATGGTGATCTATACAGTTACAGATTATGTCAGTAACATCACAGGAGGTGACACGGCATCAGTGAGACTGATACTGGAATAGCCTCCAGTTTTGGTGTCCTCGTTTGAAAAAGATGTTGTGAAACTGGAGCTGGGGCAGCAAAGAGCCACCAAATGTTCTGAGGGCTGAAGAAAAATGCCTTCTAGTGAGCTATTGAAAGAGCTCAACCTGATTAGCTTATCAAAGAAGATTGAAAGGTGACTTCATTGAAGCGTTGAAGTGCCTTAATGGAGAGAAACTATTGGCTATTAAAGGGCTCTTTAATCTAGCAGAGAAAGGCCTAACCAGACCCAATGGCTGGAAGGTGAAAAGAGACAAATTCACATTACAACTAAGGCACAAATATTCAACACCGAGGATAATTCACCACAAGAACAAGCTTCCAAGGAAAGTGGTGGATTTGCCGTCTCCTCATGTCATTTCATGAAGACTAGATGCCTTTCTGGAATGTGTTTGCCCAAAAGTAGCTATTGTGTCATACAGGAGGCCTGTGATATGCAGGGGGTCAGATTAGATGCTCTAATGGTCTCTTCTGGCCATAAAGTTGACTAATTTCCGAAAAACTGAGTGTAGCATTGGGAGCAGCGTCTGATGTTTCCCTGTCCAGCCGGCTTGCTGCCTAGAACGAACGCTCCTTGAGTGGGGTGATCCACAGGGAGCAGCTCAAACCTCCAAAGTGCCTGGCCAGGGGCAGGACATTGGCACAGCAAGGGAGGGGTGTGGCAGTGACATCACAAAGGCCTTTTGCAGGACCTCAGCCTATTGGTCCAAGGTGGTGGGGAGGTGGTGACCTCACAGAGAGATGCTGACATCAGGCAGGCAGGACAGGGGCGAGGGGCCAGGGAGACCTCAGAGACCCCTGTGGCTTTGCTCCAGCAAGTCTCCTTCTCCAGGTCTCTCTCTGAGGACTGAGAGAGTATTCGGGTTCACGTACGGGAGCGCCAGGAGGAACCTCTTTCGAGTTTTCTCCTTCCCTTTTAGTGATTTTACTAGAAAACAGCCGTCCCTGTTTAGAAGGTAAGAGCCTCCTGGAGGTTTGAAACCTGTTCAGTCTGATCCAGCTGGTGACAGTTGAATTCTAGCCATGGAAAACAGGAGCTTAAGGAGGCAGAATTTTATTCCACACCTGGGATTTTGTCCCTTAGAATCACTGGGGACATTAGGGTTTGTCCTTTTTGTTTCACTTTTTCCTCCTTCCCTCTTTTCTCTTCTTCTCTTTCTTCTTTTGTCCTTTCTCCTGTTCCCCTCCCAACACAGGGAGGGAGGGGTGTGTGTGTGTGTGTTTGTTGTGGAGCTCTGCTCTGCAGCTCCCACTGTGGGAGGTCCACCCAAAAATGTGGGGCTGAACTAGTGCTCGGGCAGTGATCCCCACCAGTGACCTGGGCCGTCCTTTGGGCTCTCTGGTGAGAACCCTCAGCCTCCCGTCCTCAGTCTCTACCCTGATTGGCTGAGCAGGGAGTTATTGACAGGGAGGAGACTCAGGTCCTTGTTGTTCTCCTTTAAGACCAAGGAAATAAGTCAGAACCAGTTCTGTGTTTGATGAATTTTGCTGCTTCTCTGCATTAATGGTTTGCTGCCGCTGAGGGGAGCCTGAGCCCTTTAAATCCTGGCCCCCGGCCCAGCCGCCAGAGCCGTGGCCGGGATTCAAAGGACTCTGGGCTGCTCGCAGCCGTGGGGAGCTCTGAGCCCTTTCAATCCTGGCCCCAGCCCGGCTGCTGGAGCCCTGGCCGTGGGTAGTCCAGAGCCCTTTCAATCCCCGCCGTGGAAGCCGGTGTGGTCCAGCACGGCATACTGGCTCTTGCCGGTACGCCGTACCAGACCAGACCGGCTTACTTTCACCTCTGGGTGGGTGGGGGGTGCTGCAATCCCCTGCTAGAAAGTAATGGTGGTGGGGGATTCTGTGAGCGGCTCAACATCCAACTCTGGTGGCAGACACAGTGTGGGGGAGTCCAGGTATTTCTAGGATCCACTATTTTCACCTGCCTGTAAAGTCCAGCTTTCCCCAGCACATTCACTGCAGTGCAATTGGGTCACTGTTTCCATGGCTGCACAGCAAAGAATCACTCCCAGTTTCCTTTGTATCTGCAGCAGGATTAGCCTGCGTCAGTGGTTAATGATGTGGATCTTGTAATTTGGTATTCATTCCCCACCTTGACAATTCAGACAGTCCCTTTCCTACTCAACTCCCCAGCACCTCAGTGACCCCCGATAGCAGGGGTTGGGTTTTCCCTGTGGCCCTGAGATTTTCAGGGTTCTTTTCCCCTCCACCTAGAGTGAACTCAGCTTTTCCCCATCCCAGACAATCCATGAAATAACAACAGCGGCATAAAGAAAGAGGGGAGGGAACATCTCACGGCCAGGGCTGGATGTGCCCAGAGTCCCCTGCTTGTCTATTGTTTCCATGGAATTTGGCCCCCTGCTTTGCACAAGGGACAGAGAAAGATCTTGCTGTTCCTGTGTCTGTACAAAGAAAATTGTGCTTCTGTATGAAAGAGAGGTGGGAAATGGCTTCATGGTAGGACAATATCCTCAGGATTAAGATCTAAGGACTCAGGCTAAGAACTGAATTAACTCCACTCATCTGGGATTTAACAAATTCTCTTCCATGGAGACACTGGGAACTTGTGACATTGACCCAGACTCTGGGGGTTCAGGCTGCTTTAACTCTTGGTAAAAACATGAACTTGATTCCAAGAAGGGCAAGAGAAGCCCGAAGCTGACTTTAGTCCCAGGCTGGGGTCTCCTGGATGGGTGGAAACTTCCTTCCCTGCAACCAGGGGACAGCAGCTACTGGAGACATACCAGGGCTCGGAGGAAGGGGGATTGTTGCATGGACTTTATGCGCACAGGACCCCACTAACTCTAAATCCTCCACTGGAGCAGGAACTTAGAAAGTCAGACCTTGGTCAACGGTAGGACTGGGGTTTGAAAAAGAGATTCTTTTTTCCTCCCCTTCATGAGAAAGAAAGTAAGAGCTGGCAGCTCAGGTGCAGAAAACCACTTTTTCCTCTGGCTAAGGAGCTGGAAATCAGGTACAGACAACTGGTGTCTCCTGAAGGGAGGGGGCACAATGTCAAGGTTCAGCCCCACCCCCCTTATGATCAACAGCCCCTCCCAGCTGTGAACAGTGCAGGGAGAGGAAGCAGCAAAGGCAGCCCCTCTCCACTCTCCCCTCCAGCAGCTGCTGTGCAGGGAGGGAGCCTGGCAGCACCACATGATGTAGCAGGTGATAGCTAACCCAGGTGGGGCACAGGACCCCACACACGCCCTCTGCAAGTGTTGCCTCTGAAATTAGGAAAACTGGTGAGTTCAAGGCACAGCTGCACACCCAGAAGAAAGGCCAGCACAACACGCCCAGGGTGAAGGGGGTGCTAAAGCCTGGTATCAAACCAGAAACCTTCAGATCTTCAATCTAATGCAATCCCAACTGAGCTACTTTGGCAATGACCAGGCCAACCAGGAGGGCTTAATACACGAGCCGCAGCACATGCTGGGAAGATTTAAACCTGGATGTCACAACGCAGGAGACAACCAGTGGACTTGGCCGGAGGCACAGGCTGGGTTTTTCTACATCCCAGTCACTCAAGCCAGCACCTGCCCCCTCGCAAGCTGTCACTGGCACCCCCAGCTCTGGCCCCTGCCTGTCCTCTCACCCCTGTCTGCGTCCCTTTGTCTGTAGCAGTGGCGCCATTCCCAGCCGTGGACCATGGGGGACATGGAAAAAGGTAAGGGGGGACATGACCCTGAAGTGTGTTGGGACCACTGATCTCGGTGGTGGGACAAGGGGGTTAAATCTTGGCAGAGACCCCCAAAGGGCAGGTGTGGCTGCTGTTGAGCTGCCTGGGCCCAGACAATGGCCACAAATTCTGTCTCCTAGCAACCGATGGCCGGGGCGCACCTGCTGCAAGAGGCCAGCTGGCTGGGAGGAGTCGGAGAACAAAGAACGAGCTGGAGGCCAGGTGAGCAGGTTGCCAGGGAAACAGGACAAAGGACAGACGCGGGGCAAAGGGCCTGGCTGAGTCGGGCTGTTGGGAGCAAGGAGTCTGCTGGGTTGGGGACTCGAGGGGAGAGCCCAGGCTCTGAGTTTGGGGTCTCCCCAAGATGGACGTTGCTGAATCTTCCTGCTTCCTGTGCGAACACAGAACTTTCCCAGGCTGGATTCCAGACCCCTAACGAACCTTCTGTTGTACAGCGCTGGCTGAGAGTCACTGGTGACTGTGGAAGTTGGGGGTGCAGGACTCCCCTTCGGTGGGGGGGAGGCTTTCCGAGATGTCCGATTCAGGTGGACTCATGACAGGAAGGTCTTGGGGTGGAACAGGGATGCTGAAAGGTCCAAGGTTGGTCTGAAGAGATGCTGAAGCCAAGGAGGCTTCCCCCAGTGAGAGCATGTGGGAGGAAAGACTTGGACCTGCCAACTTTGGGAACCTGTGAATGTGAAGTGACCAAGTGGTGAGTTAACAATGATGCTGTTGCACAGGATTTGACTGGAACTAGAAAACAAAAAGTCCTTAAAGTGGAACTCTTGGGTGAATAGAATGAGCTGATTTGTATTCAACCTTGGAAGGCAATAGATTGTTACATCCGTCAGACCAGCCTGGTTTGGTTTGGTTCGGTTCATGGGTTGGCTGCTTTCCCTGGTAAATTGCAGAGGGTTCAGAGAAGAGCCACAGGAATGATTAAAGGCTTGAGCAGGGAGAGAAGTTTAAAAAAATCCTGCAGCTCTGACAGCCCAGGATAACCTCCCACTGCTGGCAATGGGAATTGAGCCTTTGTAACTAGCTGCTGGTACCTGAGGTCTCAGCTATGGATTAAACTGGTGGCAAACGCAGCTTCGTCCAAAGCAGTGAAGGATGTAAGTCAGGCCTGCACAAATCATAAAGTGGCGAGGGCCATATTACTCCAAAGAAAACAGCTGAGGGCTGAACCCCCCCAGCCCTGCTGACCCCCCCCCCAGCACCGCCAAGGCCCCCCCAAAACACAACATCACCCCAGCACCGCCCAGCCCCCCTGAAATACTCCCCCCCCCAGCACCGCCTGCTCCACGGAAACAAACCCTCCTTCCCCAGCGCTGCCCCACCAAAACATTGAACCTTGGTAATAAGTTATAGCGGGCCCCTAAGGTAGTATAATTAAGGTAAAAGAAAACTGTCTTTTTGCTAGAAGTAGAATAAGATCTTCCCCCCCCCCTTGGTAATCAGTCGCCCTGTGGAGTGAATGAGGTGGGACTGAGGAAGGCAGCACCTCCAGACAGCTGCACCCCTTGGAGAGGGGCTGGGAGCCCGACCAGATCAGCAGAACAGGTCAGCCACTGACTCCTCGCTCGCCTCCTCAGCCCCCGCCATTGCCCCCCCACTCGCCTCCTCAGCCCCCCACCCTCCCGGCTCGCCTCCTCAGCCCCCACCACTGCCCGCCCACTCGCCTCCTCAGCCCCCCACCCTCCCGGCTCGCCTCCTCAGCCCCCGCCACTGCCCCCCCACTCGCCTCCTCAGCCCCCCACCCTCCCGGCTCGCCTCCTCAGCCCCCGCCACTGCCCCCCCACTCGCCTCCTCAGCCCCCCACCCTCCCGGCTCGCCTCCTCAGCCCCCGCCACTGCCCCCCACTCGCCTCCTCAGCCCCCCACCTTCCCGGCTCGCCCCCTCACCCCCCGCCACAGCCCCCCACTCGCCTCCTCAGCCCCCCACCCTCCTGGCTCGCCTCCTCAGCCCCCGCCACTGCCCCCCCACTCGCCTCCTCAGTCCCCGCCACTGCCCCCCCACTCGCCTCCTCAGCTCCCCACCCTCCCGGCTCGCCTCCTCAGCCCCCGCCACTGCCCCCCCACTCGCCTCCTCAGCCCCCCACCCTCCCGGCTCACCTCCTCAGCCCCCGCCATTGCCCCCCCAATCGCCTCCTCAGCCCCCCACCCTCCCGGCTCGCCTCCTCAGCCCCCGCCACTGCCCCCGGCTCGCCTCCTCAGCCCCCGCCACTGCCTCCCGGCTCGCTGACTCAGCCCCCCTCCCCCGCCTCACCTGCCCCCCTGACACTGCCCCCCCACTCGCCTCCTCAGCTCCCCACCCTCCCGCCTCGCCGACTCAGCCCCCCCCCGCCGCCGGCTCTCCTGCCCCCCCACCACTGCCCACCCACTCGCCTCCTCAGCCCCCGCCACTGCCCACCCACTCGCCTCCTCAGCTCCCCACCCTCCCAGCTCGCCTCGTCAGCCCCCGCCACTGCCCGCCCACTCGCCTCCTCAGCTCCCCACCCTTCCAGCTCGCCAACTCAGCCCCCCCTCCCCCGCCTCACCTGCCCCCCTGCCACTGCCCGCCCACTCGCCTCCTCAGCCCCTGCCACTGCCCACCCGCTCGCCTCCTCAGCTCCCCACCCTCCCGCCTCACCGACTCAGCCTCCCCCGCCGCCGCCGGCTCACCTGCCCCCCCGCCACTGCCCGCCCACTTGCCTCCTCAGCCCCCACAACTGCCCCCCCGCTCGCCTCCTCAGCCCCCCCTCCCCCACCACCGGCTCACCTGCCCCCCCACCACTGCCCACCCACTCGCCTCCTCAGCCCCCCCTCCCCCACCACCGGCTCACCTGCCCCCCCACCACTGCCCACCCACTCGCCTCCTCAGCCCCTGCCACTGTCCACCCGCCTCTTCAGCCCCGCTCCCTCACCTGCCACTTGCCTACTCACCTCCCACGGGCCACACAGTGAGCCCACCTGGGCCGCATGTTGTGCAGGCCTGATGTAAGCGAAAGAGCTAAGCTGGCCATCCGGGGAGCTGCTGCAGTCCCGTAACCACAGCTGGACGGGAGAAGAGGAAAAACTCCCTAAAGTGCTGGGAGCAGCCCCGAGAAAAGGAAGTTTGTCAGTGAGATCAGTAGCAATAAATGTGAACTGAAGGAGTGCTTTCTCCTCTGTGCCAACAGGTTTGAATTGTGTTTCTGTACTATGAGATAAAGCTTTATAATATCCTGCTCTAATTTCAGGAGGGGTCTGTAAACATAATCAGTCTCTGTGGGAAGTGGGATATTCAAAATTCCCAAGGAATTTAAAGGGTGGGGTTCACAGTTGGTCACCTGAGGGCTGTGCAGTTCAAACCGCTGACCAGAAAGGAGAGAGCAGGGATTGTGGGACATGTTCTCGAGGCCAGTTGCAGCGCTGTAATCGAGCAGGGTGTCTACACTGGTACCGCGGCTGTAGCCCCGGCGCAGAAGCTGTACGCCTCTTGTCAGGGTGGATTTTTACAGCGCTGCAACTGTGCAGTTTCTGTGCACTAAGTGGCTTGGCAGTGTGCACACCTCAGGAGTTACACCGCAGAAATCTGGTTTACTGTACAGAAACCTGCCAGTGTAGACAAGGCCGTAGATGGCTTAACTAAGAACCCAAGACTGGTCAAACTGGGTCAGACCAATGGTCCATCTAGCCCAGTGTGCTGCCTGAGAGTGACCAGTGCCAGATGCGTCAGAGGGAATGAACAGAACAGGCTTGTTGACCTGCAAGATGAGGGTTTTTCACCATTGCCTTTAACTTCATTGTTGTTGATTCCTACTTATCCTATCTCACCACATCTCCCCCAAGGTCTCTGGGCAAATCAGGTGTGAACCACTCCTGTGATACAGACATGTCCCAATCCAGCTGAATTGAGGCAGACTTTGGGCCAATGTCCGTTTGGAAAAGGCCCACTTAGGCCAGCAGGTTTCTCAAAGTATCTGTTGCTGTGAACAGCATGTAGTGTGGATGTGTGAACCCTAACATATTAAACATGAAAGAAACACAAGGCCAGCACTGAGGAGGTTTCCAGAGCCAGGCCTGAGGGTGAAACAGTTGTGCTCAAAAGGAAAAGCGGCCTCACCACCTATAAAAATAACTGGTTGCAAAAACAAAACAAAAATTAATTAATTAAATAAATAAAAATGAAAAATAAAAAAAACAACCCAGAAAAGCTCCTATCACACACCCATCACCACTTTAGATCTTGACATCTCCTGCCTGATGTGACATCTTTGCTTTGCAAACAAGAGACCTGGGAAACTCTGTGGCTGTTACCCTCTAACTGGGTAAAGGTTACATGTCTTGTCTCAAGTAATTTTTCTCCTAACAGAAGATTTATTTTAAAATTTATCAAAATAAATTCCATTTGAAATACTAATAATACAATTGTTACCGTCTATCCAGGGTCTCTAGTCCCATAAATGCTATTGCTCTCACCTATTCCCCCACTCTAGTTCCTTAGCAAAACTAAGACACCAAATCACAGCCTCGGGACTCAGCATTCATGTATCCTGCAGTCTGAACTTGGAATCTGATACATTCCCCCATTGGCTACCATCATTTGCCCAGCAGGGAAGTGCTCCTTGTCCAACAAGGCAGCCAGATTGGGACCCATAGGCATGGAATGGCTCTGAAGGATTCAGCTGTTTCTCTCTGTGCTTCATCTAACTTTGGAGCCAAATGGTAAAAGACGGTTGTTCCCAATTTAATAATGGCATCCTTTATGAGTGTGCCAGTTAATTAGGGAGCAGCGTTCTAAAAATAGTTTACCTGGGCCACAGATTACCATAGCTTCCATCTCTGGGGTGAAAATCAACCACTAGTACCTGCAATTTCTACCCGAGTTCTTGTCAAATCTTTGACCTTACGTGGGGTAATTTGACACTTCTCTGGCGTAGAATTCTTCACCAACCGCACAACAGATCAATAGAGACAGTGAGGTACAACTCCCCCAACTATGCCCTTTTATTTCTTTAATCTGGAGGCACAGATTTAAATTAGGGACTAAATTCAGGTGCAGTTTAGAATCCCTGTAAGACAGCAAATGTCAGGTCTCTATTAAAAGTAGGTATCTTTCTGCAGCTATATCACATTCAACACGGATTTCATTTTCTACACATTTGCAGCACCTTCCAGGGGTGAGCTGAACAGAAATGTCATTTCCATTTTTCCATCCCTACCTCAATAGGGATTGTATTTCCCAAATAATAGGCAACATGCAGCTGATTACGAAGGAGAGATCTTCAGGAGTGACCTCCTGCAGGGCCTGGGCCACAACTGCTTTGGTCGTGAAATACATAGGTATTTTGCTTAGTTCCAAATTATTTACCGTATTGTCCCGAGTATAGGCCGCACTTTTTCCCCCTAATGTGTCTTTAAACTAGGGGTGCAGCCTACAATCAGGACAATACTGTAGGTCCCCCGCCGTCCGTGTCCCCCGCCGCCCGGCTCCGGCCCCGGCTCTGCGTACCCGCCTCCACCGGCCGTGTCCCCGCCTCCCCCGCCGCCCGGCTCCGGCCGCGTCCCCGCCTCCCCCGCCGCCCGACTCTGGCCGCGTCCCCACCTCCCCCGCCGCCCGACTCCGGCCCCGTGTACCCGCCTCCGCCGGCCCTGGCCTCGCCTCCCCCGCCGCCCGGCTCCACCCCCGGCCCCGCCTCCCCCGCCGCCCGACCTCGCCTCCCCCGCCACCCGGCCCCGCGTACCCGCCTCCGCCGGCCCTGGCCTCGCCTCCCCCACCGCCCGGCTCCGGCCCCGGCTGCATCCCCGCCTCCGCCGGCCCAGGCCTCGCCTCCTCCGCTGTCCGGCTCCGGCCCCGGCCTCGTCCCCGCCTCCCGGCTCCGGCCCCGCGTACCTGCCTCCACCGGCCCTGGCCTTACCTCCCCCGTCGCCCGGCTCCGGCCCCGGCCCCGCCTCCCGGCTCCGGCCCTGTCCCCGGCCCCGCGTACCTGCCTCCGCCAGCCCTGGCCTCGCGTCCCCTGCAGCGCCCGGCCCCGGCCCCCGTGTCCCCCGCCGCCCGGCTCCGGCCCTGCATCCCTTCCTGGCCGCTCTACTCTGGCCGGCCAGCTACCTGGCTCTGGCCGTCTGGCTCCCGCCACATCCTCCAGCTCCGGGCTCTGGCCGCGTGACTCCTGCCCCAGCCCAGCATCCCGGGGCTCCTGGCTCCAGCCGCGGCCGGACTGTAGTGCCGCCAGCCACATCCAGGCAGCGCAGTAAGGGGGCAGGGAGGGGGTGTTGGAGAGAGGGCAGGGGAGTTTGGGGTGGGGGGTGGATAGGGGTTGGGGGGGTCAGAGGGCAGGGAACAGGGGGATTGAATAGGGGCAAGGGTCCTGGTGGGGCAGTTAGAAAGGATCAGGGGTTGGATGGGGCGGTGGGAGGCAGTCAGGGGCAAGGGTTCCAGGGGCTGTCAGGGGACAGAGAGAAGGGGTGGTTGGATGGGTCAGGGGTCCCTGGGGTGGGGAGAGGTGTCAAGGAACGCGGGGCGTTGGATGGGGCAGGAGTCCGGGGGGGGGGGCCATGATCCCTAACCCTAACCACATTTGCTAATGTTGTTGATTGTTGTGCAGGGGAGAGGGTGAGAACTGTTCCCATCAGTCTCCTTGTTGTCCATTCCTTTTCCCTTCTTTATTTACAGTATACCTACAAAATAGTTTTCAATATTTCTGAGTATATAACATATGCCGTCAAAAGCAGGACTACCAAAAGTGTTAAAAAATACTGGTTTATGTCTTCCTATTCATTAAATAAAATACTGTTTTACTGTTCTACTAATGTGTATATTTTCTTTAAGTTAAAAAAAAGTTAATTTTTTAAAATAGCACCAAACTTTAAGGGTGCGGCTTATAATCAGGAGCGGCCTATACTCGGAACAATACGGTACTAGGGAATCCTCTTCCCAGCCCTTTAGAAAAAATACTGACCTAACCAACTGCACAACAGGGGGATTGGGATGGTGATGGGGAATAAGGGAATCCCTCTGATTTACCCCATCTTCTTCTGTTGTTCCAGAGGGTGAAATGACATTTTCCCCTATCCCTGCCCTGTTCCTGCTCTTTCTTATAGTTCAATATATTTGAAGTGAGGAAAATAGTAGCAAAAATATCTGCTCCGCAGCACAACCTGAAGCAACATCAGAGCAACTGGGAATGAAACAATTGGTTTCCGAAGGGAGAACTTGATGACTAACAATTGCTGTGAAATGGGGGGGAACAGTATAACCATAATGCTCAGGGTTTGTTTAGACTAGGGAAAGTGATGGAGTTTAGGTCAGGTCAAGGGGGAAGCTAATGCCAACCACTGCACCTGGGCTGCATCTGCACAACAACTCTAATTGTCTTTTTACATCAAGATCATTAACTTGAGCAGCCGACGCCACGTACAGCCCTAGTGGATGGAAGGCACAGATACTTTTTGCCTCAGTGTACCTTCTTGGGATCAAACCTCCAGGAGCTGATGAACATTCCTGGCTCAAAAGGAAAGGAGTTGATAGAAAAGATCAGAGAACTGACCCCAAAGAAGGGTGAGCTGCAAGAGGCAGAAGCAGGTAACTCATCTGGGGGAGCTGAGAGACCACGGTGAAGATGGTGCAAAAATCACAATGTGGGAATTAGGAAATGTGATTTTTTTTTTTATTTTGCCCAGCCCAAGTCAAGGGATTTATTACAGTTCTCTCTTATGTGGATTTTCTGATGTCTAATACAGCTTGAGCTGTAACTGAAGCTTTTCCCGCACTCAGAGCACATGTAGGGCGTCTCTCCTGTGTGGATTCTCTGATGTGTAATAAGGTTTGAGCGCCGACTGAAGCTTTTCCCGCACTCAGCGCATGTGTGGGGCGTCTCCCCTGTGTGGATTCTCTGATGTCTGATAAGGTCCGAGTTCTGACTGAAGCTTTTCCCGCACTCAGCGCATGTGTAAGGCCTCTCTCCTGTGTGGATTCTCTGATGTAAGATGAGGGCTGAACGATAAATGAAGCATTTCCCACACTCAGAACATTCATAAGGTTTCTTACCCATGTGGATTTTCCTATGTGTGATAAGGGTAGAGCTCTGATTGAAGCTTTTCCCGCACTCATGGCACATGTAGCGTGTCTCTTCCAAGTTGATTCTGTCGCTTGTTATAAGGTTTGAGTGGCTACTAAAGTTTTCCTCTGGCCTCTGCTGAGTCTCACAGGCTTTTGGTTTTTCTGGGAGTGCATAACTCCTGGAAACATTCCCTTTGGGTCTTCCTGATAAAGTTCCATGTGGTTCTCCTTGCTCAGCATCTTGCTGCTGGAGTTTCTCCTCCTCATTCTGACTCACCATCCCATCACCTGATGGGAGACACAGAGAATCCAGGCATAGATCACTACCTGCACCGGAAAGAAAGAAAATTTCAGAGAGAGGAATGGAAAAAGGGATGAACAATCCAAAATATGTGTGGGAGAGATCATAAGAACATAAGAAAGGCCGTACCGGGTCAGACCAAAGGTCCATCTAGCCCAGTATCTGTCTACCAACAGTGGCCAATGCCAGGTGCCCCAGAGGGAGTGAACCTAACAGGCAATGATCAAGTGATCTCTCTCCTGCCATCCATCTCCATCCTCTGACGAGCAGAGGCTAGGGACACCATTCTTACCCATCCTGGCTAATAGCCATTTATGGACTTAGCCACCATGAATTTATCCAGTCCCCTTTTAAACATTGTTATAGTCCTAGCCTTCCCAACCTATCAGGAGCTGATTTTCCCCAAAGCCTTCCCCAGAGGAGAGAGGAAGGGATCAGTTTTGGTCTGCATCTCATGAGAACACTCAGGGGAAAGACAGATCGGGGAGCGACCTGCTGCCAGTTGTCAGTCAGAATAGGAGGGAAGCCATGAGTGACATCTGCCATAATGACTCCACATCTGCAGGGAACTATCCTGAACTTGGAGAGCTCACAGGGTCTTTGTAAGGCATCCCAAATGTTTCCTGCATTCCCACACAGTTGTTGAGTTGGTTTAACCAATTCTTCACCTGTGCAGGCAGCTCTTGGAAGCACTTCTTTCTCAGAGCCCTGGAGGTCTGGGACCCATGGCTCTTCCCCTCGATCCAGCTGCGAGATCACATCAGGTTTGGAAATTGGAAACCCTACTCCAGGCAAAGAAAATGAGGGAGGTCAGTGGAATTTGTGGGATACTTGTCACAAAGAATAGTCCATGGTTTTAACCCCCAGCTCATTTTTAAGCAGTAACGTCCCAAGGCCAGCTTCCTTGGCTCAAAGTGGCAGGAGAGTTATTATTATTATAAATCATATGAATTACCTTAGTGCCTAAGGAGCAACTAACAGTGGGTCCCCATTGTGCTAGGACAAGTACAAACGGAGAACAGTAGCTGGCCCATGCCCTGAAGAATTTACAATCTAAATATACAAGACAGACACAGAATGGGGGAAGGGGTAGAACCCACTGTTAGGTGTATTTTTATCACTCAGCTAGTTACAGGGTGTAGATGAGCGGACTCACTCCTGCAGTGCCTTCTGCTGGTGACTCCTGGGAACTGGCTCTTTCCAGCTCTGGAGCGCCTTCTGCAGGCCGGTGATCCGCCTGTCCTCTGGCCCCCCTGCCCCTCCCTGGACCCGGTGCCCCTTTATTTGGGGTGCTACCCACTGGCAGTACCCCACCAATCTGGGTCTCCCCTCCCTGGGGAACCCCCAAGCCACTATCCCCACTTTGCATCAGTTACTGCCTAGTCTCCATCTAGCCCCCGTTCACTGGGGCAGACTGCAGTGTCAGCCACTCACCATAGGCAAAGGGGTTTGGACCTGCTGCCTTTGTCTACCCCTAGCCTGCCTCTGCAACCCCCCAGTACCTGTTGGCTTTGTGCTAGGCTGCAGCCTGGGGCTTTCCAGGCTGGAGCTCTCCAGCTTCTCTGCCTTTCCCCAGCCCTGCTCCCCTCAGGTACCCTGGTCTAGCTCCCTGCAGCCAGGCCCTTCTTCCTCTACAGGCAGAGGGAGACTCTTGTCTGTCCCTGGCTTCTCTGCCTTTATAGAGCCAGCTGAGTCTGTCTGGGGCGTGGCCCCAGCTGCAGCCACTTCCCCCAATCCGCCCAGCCTAAAGGCTGCTTTCTCCAGCCACAGCCCCCTCCCAGGCTGTTTTTAATCCTTCAGGGCAGGAGCAAGGGACCACCCTGCTACACAGGGGTATAAAAACAAAGAATCAAAATCACAGTCTGCCTGTGTCTGAGCCTTCTCTCACTAGGATCGTCTGAGGTCTTGTTCTTAGGCTAAGGCCTTTGGCTAAGCAGCAGGGGCAGCCATAAGCTGGGAAGCGAAGGGTCACATCCTCACATCCCAAACCAGTCACACTGAAATAAGGTGCTATTGGGCTGTTAGGAGGATGATCCTGTCCTGATAGTGCCCATCACCACCAGATAAAGAAACAGATCTTAAGATTGTTAAAGAAAACTTAGTTTGACAGCAGCCTGTCTGGCAAGAAATCACTTCTCAATGCTTGTGGTTGTAAAACCCTCATTTCTGTATCGTTTTATCTTTATGGCCCCCACTTTTACATTGTTAATCAGTCTGGTTCTCTAATTGTTTCTATCTGCTGTACAATTAATTTTGCTAGGTGTAAGTTAATTAGGGTAGTGGGATACAATTGGTTAGAGAATTATGTTTCAATGTGTTAGGATTGGTTAGTTAAATTTCAGTACAATGATTGGTTAAGCAAAGGTATAGCTGAGAATATTACTATATAAACTGAGTCAAACAGGACGGGGGACAGGAACAGGGACGCAGGCAAGGCTCTGCGGTATCAGAGCTGGTAAGGGGGACACGGGGTAAACGCTCTGTGGTGTCAGAGCGGATAAGGGGGACACGCCGCTGAAGACCCTAGGCCCCCTGAATCCTCTGGGCAGCCCTGGGTGAGAATCATTCCCTATGTCAGGTATTCCACTGATGTAGGTTACTCCCAGCCAGTCCTTAATGACCCATTCATATCACCCCATGACAGCTACGTGACAAAACACTTCATGTCTCCTGCTCGTTCTAATCTTAGCAATACCAGTCACAGCAGGAAACTGAGGTGTGTATTGGCATCATACAAGTATCACCAAAAGTCCCACCTCTATCTCAGACACACACACACACTGCTCACAGCCCCTGGAGAGAAAGCAAAGCACAGGAACTGGACGTTAGTCCAGCAAACACAGTGGAGGACAAGCTGCAATCCTCACACCCTGGTCAAAAAGGAGAGGCATGTGGGTCCCTGCCCATAGAGAGGGGCTGGCTAGAGGCCTGATACCTGACAGGGCATTCTTTGAGCAGACCATGGAGGCAGGTGAAAGGTTAGTTCCCCTGAACTGTGAAATTGCAAAAGCACATTTTGGGGCATTAGGAAATCTAGTGACTCAGATGTAATGGGAGGGAGAATTACACTCCCCCAGTGTGAGGAGAAGGCTGGGGAATTACACACTAACATTCAGAAGTAACAGCCTCTAATTCTTCCAGAAAAGGAGAATGTAAGAAACAAGAACTGGGCCTGGAAGCCTGGAGGGAAGACAGCTTTTGTGGCTGCTGCAGATAGGGAGAGGGGGGACAAGACTCTCTCCAAACTCTCACTCTTGTTGACCCTGACCTGATTGTATGATCTATGACCTAGTCTCATGTCTTGTGGGCAATTTTATACTCGCTAGAGGTAAAATGTCATGATCAGAGTATTGCTTATTAGCTTGGAACATGCGTGGAGGGGCAAAGAGGTGAACATAAAGAAATAGGTTATTAAGAGCAGGTCGACACTACAGCCAGGATCGACGCTCTGAGATCGAGCCATCCATGGTCGATTTATCGGGTCTAGTAAAGACCTGCCAAATCAACTGCATATCGACTGCAAGTCGCTCTCCAGTTCTCTACTCCAGACTCTACCCGTGAAGGTCTCCCGTGTACCCCCCTCAGCGTACACCCTGCTGTAACTCGACCTAAGCTACATCCACTCCAGCTATGTCATTCATGTAGCTGGAGTTGCGCAGCGCAGGGTGACTGACCGCGGTAGCGTAAACGTAGCCTAAGCTTGCTACAGTTCAGGGCCTTATATTAAGTTGAGGCTTTGTGAGAGTGGTTATGCTGAAGTCTGGGATTTACCTGAGGTTTGGGTAGGGATTCAGGGTTAAAGGTCTGGGATTCCCCACAGCTCTAGATCCCCAAACCTCTCCTCCCTCCCACTGACCCACCCAGCCCACTTCCTGGGTGCCCTTCCTCCACACTCCCCTCCCCTTCTTCCCATTACTCTCAGCCGTCACCACCTCTCGGCACCTTGGGAGCTTCTTGTGTTCCTTCCTCGTCTCTCACTACCTCCTCCCTCCCTGCTGATTCTTAGTTCTAATCCTGCACACACCCTCCCCATGTCCTGGCACCCCAGAACTATCTACTCCCCTGCTTCTGCTCCTCTACCACAGCTCTGTTCTCCCTTCACCCGTGGGCTCCTGAATGGCAACATTATGTGCTCTCCTATTAAAAGAGGAGCTCATCTGACTGCCACACAAGCCATGAATGAATCATACACCTATTTACTTAATTTAGAATTCTACAGGTGGCATATTTTCCTATTAAAATGAGGAAAAGGCATGAAAGCTACAGTTATTAATGTAGTTATTCATATAGCCAATAAGGATACATTCAATGCAATTTTAAAATGACTGACAGCACCAAAAAGGCACATGTCCAAAAATGATACTAGTGGGTGGGAGATAAGGCAAAAAAGGGGAGCAAGGAAACTTGTCAAAACTTGTATGAGGAATAAACTTATAAAGTTATTACTACTCAGGTTCTTTAGAGACCCCACAGCTTCTAATAACCCAGGGGACAGGACTCCTTACCCAGCAAGACCACCGTCTCATAGTTCTCCTGCATGACATCCCTGTAGAGGGCTCTCTGAACAGGGTCCAGCAGAGCCCATTCCTCCCTGGTGAAATACACAGCCACCTCCTCAAAAGTCACCGGCCCCTGAAAGAGAAAGAGTCCAACACTCAGTACCTGCTGCCCCACTCACAACCCCACTATTCACGGAACAGCAGCACCAGGTAAATGGAAGCTCCGCGAGGCACATGTTAACAGAGTCCCACCCAACCTTGCTTAGAGCAGCCAGGAGGCATCAGAGGGTGGAAAGAAAGAACCTTTGTGTCTCCCATCTGACAGACAGAGGCAGGGTCATCACATTTATCACATAGCTACTAGCCAGAGCTTAATATAGGAGATGGGGCCGTCTCTGGACCTTGCTGGTAGCTCCCTGGTAGGAATCCCAACACTCTCTAAATAAAATATATGGAAGAAAGGGGAAGTCAATAGTAAAGAATAGAAGTTAGAAGGTCAGAATTGTAGAAAATTGTTAAGGGAAGCTATCAGAAATCAATGATCAACCAATGAAAATAAGAAGGAAGTTTTTAAAAGTACAAAATTAATCCTAACAATGGTAGTGGTACATTACTAGATGGAAATGGCAGAATAATCAACAATCATGCAGAAGAGGTAAAAGTGTTCAATAAATATTTCTCTCCTGGATTTGGAGAAGAACAGATGATGTAACTCATATCATAAGATGCTGACACTGACAGTCTTTCCATTCCAAAAGTAACTCACGAGGATGTTAAACAGCAGCTGTTCAAGTTAGATGTGTTTAAATCAGTGGGTCCAGATAACTAGAGTTCTGAAAGACCTGCTGGAGGAGTGTGGTGGACTGTTAATGTTGATTTTAATTAGGACTTGGAACACTTGGGAAATTCCAGAAGACTGGAATAAAGCTAATGCTGTGCCAATATTTAAAAAGTATAAAAGAGATGACGCAGCTAATGACAAGTGTGTCAGTCTGAAATCGATACTGGGCAAGAGAATGGAGCAGCGAATATGGATTTAATTAATAAAGAAAGGAGGGTAATATAATTAGTATCCATTAAAAAGGTTTAGACACAATAGATCCTATCAGACTAACTGTATATCCTTACTGGATGAGATCAAAAGTTTGGTTGCAGCTAATAGTACTGATGTAATATACGTAGGCATATGAGTTGGTTCAGCACAATATTTTGACTAGAATGTACAAAATACACACGGCATACATTAAATAGATTAAAAACTGGGATTTTAAATAGGGAACCACGGTCGAGTGGATTTCTTTCTAGCGGGTTCCTGCAAGGATTGGATCTTGGCCCTGTGCTATTTAACATTCTTATCAATGACTTGGAAGAGAATATAAAATCATCACCGATAACGTTTGCAGTTGCCACAAAGACTGGGGGTGGAGGTAACTAATGAAGTGTCAGTAGGTTCAGGCTCCAGCACTGGGAGTCTGGGAAGTTTTCCCAGTCCTGGGTGGAGGGTTATTTCCTGTTCCACAAAGAGGGGAAGTTCTATTCCCTACACTTGTGCTTTGACATTAGGACCTATCTGGCACTACAGCCCATATTCAGCACATAGTGGCAGGATTATAATATGATTAGGACATGAGGAATTTTGTACAAGATGAGTCACGTGCGGTGTCACTGGAAAAGTTATGATTTGCTGAATATGATTATCCTACCTGTGGGCATGGATCATGTTTGTATCTGAAGTTATGGATATTGACTCTGTATCTGTCTTTCATATGTGATTACTCTGGATAACAGCCACAACGAGCCTTTCAGGTACAACAATGAAGAAGCCAGACAGTGCTGATGGTTCAGCAACAAAGACATGTGACCAGACCACATGACAATGAACTTCATTTTGGTACCTGTATTTTTCCACAAACTGGACTGGGAACTGAGTTTAGAACAAAGGGTTCCTGCCATATGGAAAAGCTACATAAGGTGGGGTGTGACATCATCTCTTGGCCTCATTCCCCAGACAAGAGAACTCCTGGAAGCACCTGAGGAACAAAGACTGAACTGGGGGAAGTGCTGGTCCCAGAGTAAAGGGATTTCTAGCTTGTGTATGGAAACTTGGTGGACTGCTTGTATCATCAGTCAGGGTGAGAAATTGCTAATTCAAATTCTATCCATCTGTTAGGCTTGGTTTGAGTTTTTGGTTATTTGCTAAGTCATCTGCTTTGATCTGTTTGCTATCACTTATCGCTGGGAAACTGGCTGTTGTCATCTGTCTGTCCTTGAGTGGCTTAGGTAAAGCACTCATGGCGCCACCTGCTGTTTTGTTGGGTGATAACAGGCCCTGGAGAGGCTGGCTGAATCTCCAGCAAAGCAGAGAGAGAAGGGCCAGCCCGGCTTGCGGGTTAGAGGGCACAGTGGTTCCCAGAAGCCCCCCAGACTGCACCCCGGGGTGACAACCCATCACACCCTAGAGTACACAAGTCTCAGCAGGTTTGTCACATCCTGTCCCCTCCCTTTCTCCACCCAGGATATTTCCTGCCTCCCCCACCACCTCTAGCAGCTCCCACCAGTGGTGAGCTCCAGCCGGTTCACATGAACCAGTTGTTAAATTTAGAAGCCTTTTTAGAACCGGTTGTTCCAGGACAACTGGTTCTGAAAAAGCTTTTAAATTTAACAAAGGCTCGGGCAGCTGTCCACCCGGCCCCAGCTCACCTCCCCCTCTCCTGTGAACGCTCCGCCCTCCTTCTCCTCCCCCTCCCCTGCTTCCTGCAAATCAAATGTTTGCGGAAAGCCTGAAACAAGCAGCAGGCAGGTAAGCCGGGCGGGGGGGGGGGGGGACCGTGTGCGCGGCCCAGTCCAGCTCCACCTGAGCGGCTCCCCCTGGCCCCAGCTGAGCGCCCCAGTCAGGTCCCGGACAAGCACCCCTGGCTCGGGCTGGTCCCGGCCAAGCGGCTCCAACCCGGCCCAGCTCGGGCCCCGCAGCACCGGTCCCGGCCCAATGGCTCCAGCCCGGCTCGGGGAGTTGGGTCCTGCGGCGCCAGTCGCGGTCCCGGCAGAGCGGACCCGGTCCTGGCCCCAGGCAGTGTGGTAAGGGGGCAGGGAGCAGGGAGGGGGTGTTCAGTGGCTTGTGGGGGGCTGGATAGGGGTCGGGGCGGTCAGAGGGCAGGGAACAAGGGGATTGAATGGGGGCAAGGGTCCCGGGGGGCAGTCAGGAAGGAGCAGGGGTTGGATGAGGTGGTGGGGGGTAGTCAGGGACACAGAGAAGGGGTGGCTGGATGGGGCAGAGGTTCCAGGGGGGCATCAAGAATGAGAGGAGGGGTTTGATGGGGCGGCAGGGGGCAGTCAGGGGACGGGGGGGATGGGGACGGGGTCCCCGGGGGGCGTCAACGAGCATGAGGGGTTGGATGGGGCACGACCCCTAGGGGGGCATGACCCCCTCGTGAGGTGAGGAGGAGGGAACCTGTTATTAATATTTTGGCAGCTCATCACTGGCTCCCACCCTCCTGTACATTTACTGATTCTCTCCCTCCAAGCAGAACCCACCACCAGCTCCCTGAGAATCCCTTACCTGAGCCAGCTCCATTGCAGCCATTTCCTTCCCCCTGTGAGGAGGGGATGATCTGGAGCAAAATGTGGATGTTAATCTGTAGCCTGCCAGGGCGAGAAGGGCAATGGGAGAGAATTCAGACAGGGTTTCTGTCCTTTCCACATGTCGATTCCCCCCAGCATTGTTCCCTGCTAATGGACACTCTAGGTTCTGCCACACTGTGAAGCACAGAGTGGCAATAAATAAAAATAAAGGTTATAATTGGAGATATACCAATCTCCTAGAACTGGAAGGGAACTTGAAAGGTCATTGAGTCCAGCCCCCTGCCTTCACTAGCAGGACCAATTTTTGTCCCAGATCCCTAAGTGGCCTCCTTAAGGACTGAACTCACAACCCTGGGTTTAGCAGGCCAATGCTCAAACCACTGAGCTATCCCTCCCCCCCCATGTGACCTTCTCCCAGTACAGGCCTAGTGCCCTCCCACCAGGGTGTGACCCTCTGACACATGGTGAAACCCTCCCATCAGCAGAGTCTCTCTGTTACACTTATCAAGTTTGCGGGCGATACCAAGTTGGGAGGGGTTGCAAGTGCTTTGGAGGATAGAACTGAAATTCAAAATTATCTGGACAAACTGGAGAAATGGTCTGAAGTAAATAGGATGAAATTCAATAAGGACAAATCCAAAGTGCTTCATTTAGGAAGGAACACTCAGTGGCACACATACAAAATGGGAAATGACTGCCTAGGAAGGAGTGATGCGGAAAGGGATCTGGGAGTCATAGTGGATCACAAGCTAAATATGAGTCAACAGTGTTGCAAAAAAGCAAGTATCATTTTGGGATGTATTAGCAGCAGTATTGTAAGCAAGACACGAGAAGAAATTCTTCCGCTCTACTCCGCGCTGATTAGGTCTCAACTGGAGTAGTGTGTCCAGTTCTGGGTGCCATATTTCAAGAAAGATGTGGACAAATTGGAGAAAGTCCACAGAAGGGCAACAAAAATGATTAAAGATCCGGAAAACATGACCTATGAGGGAAGATTGAAAAAAAACTGGGGAAGACTCAGAGGGAACATGATCACAGTTTTCAAGTACATAAAAGGTTGTTACAAAGATGCTGAAGAAAAATTGTTGTTCTTAACCTCTGAGGATAGAACAAGAAGCAATGGACTTAAATTGCAGCAAAGGCTACAGGGTCGCAGAAGCACACTGCTGAATCTCACTGGAAAGTTAAGCTTTGCAAATGTAATTTCAGTTCTGTAACTTGTATTGCCTTTGGTTTGCCTCTGCCTCTATTTTTCACAACCAGCTGGGGCTGAAAACAGTTTCTTTGCACTTAGCATAGTCTGTGCTGGTTCTTGACCTTGTACGCAGAGCAGCTTTCTCTTTATCTCTGGGGTTAGCCAAGTTTCAAATTAACCCGTTCCTAGACAAATTGCTCACACTGTGTCAGAGGCTTTTTTTTTTTTTTAAAGCTCCTCTGAGATATATGATCTTATCTAGATTGAAGGTACCTTCTAATGGGCATTATTTAGATGGATTATCACGCGTGTGAAGATTCCAATTCGCTAAATACCTGCAGGTTTTAGGACAATAATGTACGTACATGTAATATGCTGGGGTACCCTTAGGGGGTGAGGAGGAATATTTAGACAGTCCCTTACCCATTTTCCACTTACACACACACAGAGGGTGCCCTGTCCGCGCTAGCGGCTCAGAAACTAAGGATCTTTCCCTACAGGGCACTCACACAGGAGAGACTCACAAGGAAAAGGGAGGGAAGATGGGTTCACACACTCCTAGACCCAGGCAGCTTCCTTGCCGAACAATGCCTGGCCGAGTCAGCCCACCGTGGGTCGGATCTCCTAAAGATCCACTAGTTACCGGGCTAGCCCGGTAACAGCCACTCACACTGGTGTACACACACACACACACACACACCAAGGCCTCTTTTTCTTCCTTTTTTTGTTAACCTTTTTTTAACCTTTTTATCTCTTTAAAAATTTTTTTTTTTTTTTTTTTTTAAACCACGATGCATCTTTACCTGGTCCGGACCAATACCATGAGGCGGTATGACAACCCCTCCTGAGACGGTAAAAACCCCTCAGCACCGGTGCATTCTAATGCATTTACCTATGCATTACCTTATGCATTACCTTATGCATTTCCTTGGCCAACTCAGCAGTTCCTAGTACTGCTATAAACTAACCTTATTGGGGCCTCTCCCCAATACCACTTTGCATCTGATCCTGCTGCACAGTCAATAAGTTCAGATGGCGTGAGCCCATCAGAGACAGACGTCCTCACGGACAGTCCTCCTCCGATACCCCAATAGAGATTTCAAAAGGTCTCATACCTCTCATGTGGCGCCATGGAGTTCGAAGGGGAATGATCCGTAGTAGCCGTCTGTGGGTCCGTGGGCGTTGCCATCCCGGACGAGCCCCCAAATTGTCGAAGAAAAACTTAGTTCTCGCTTTTTGTTTGGGTGCAGCAAAATCAAATACTTTATTATTTCTCCAGTAATTACAATGGAGGGAGAGAGTGCCATAGGACACAGGGTCGCCCCAGTCCTGGACAGGTCTCTCAACTGGTAAACAATTACATCAAGCCTTTATACCTTTGTTACAGACAATTTCTAGCAATCCTGGAGACATTAAAGGAAAACATTTGCATTTGTTTATACATAAGCCTATTCGCTATCTTATTTGTCTTCAATACTAGAACAAAAACAAGGCTGCATTTTACAAGGCCGTAATGACTTTTCACACAATTCACTCTGTACCACATTATCTTATTTCTACATATCTCACAGCATTAGGATCAGAGCCTAACTCCTGCTAAATTAGCTAACATACATTAAGATCCCTTCAAACCTTTATTAATTATTTCTTGGCTTCCACAGGAAAAAAAACTCCCTAACTGTCAGAGTGGTTAAGGACTGGAATAAATTCCCTAGGGAGGTTGTGGAATCTCCATCATTGGGGATTTTAAAGAGCAGGTTAGACAAACACCTGTCAGAGATTGTCAAAACTGAGTCCTGCCTTGAGTGCAGGGGACTGGCCTAGATGACCTCTTGAGGTCCCTTCCAGTTCTATAATTCTATGAACCAAAGGCCAGAGAAGAGCAGAATCAAAGGAGTCACTCTGGGGATTCTCCCTGTCACTGTTCCCAAGGCAGCTCTCTCAGGTTTACAAAGCTGTTTGATGCTCCAGCCTTTATCCAGTCTCTCCTGGCAGTGCCTCCTTCATGGGCTGGGCCTAGTTTTAGCTTTTGGGAAGTGTGACCCCGGGGGTGCTGAGACTGGGCCTTCTTGCCGCAGCACATCTTGTTTCTTTCTATGGCTCACCAGTGAGTCCCAATGAGTAGATACTCTTCATACAGACTGTGAACATAAGAAGGGCCCACTGCATCAGACCAATGGTCCATCTAGCTCAGTGGCCAATGCCAGGTGCCCCAGAGGGAATGAACAGAACAGGTAATCATCAAGTGATCCATCCCCTGTTACCCATTCCCAGCTTCTGGCAAACAGAGGCTAGAGACACCATCCCTGCCCATCCTGCCTGTGACACTGGCAGACGAGGTGTTAGCTCTTACACAAGCCCCCATGTCTTCATTGAACATGGACAAACACACAGTGGAATCAGTCTGACTCACCTGTGTTAGTATTGTTAAAACAGGTATTAGGATTATAAGAACATGTTTAGACTTTATTGAATGCTTTATTGAGTTTCTGCCTGGGTTAATATCTGACTAGTTGCATTGTGAGCCTCTGTGGCTCTGTAAATCACCAGACAGGAGAGAGACTTTACCTAGGTGAAGTGCTGATTGGCAACCGAATGCATTACACCCTGCCTGGCAGGAAAGGTCCATCCACACCAGAGAGACTATTATGGGATGTTAAAGAAGACACAAGGCTGCTGTTGTGCTCTTGACTTCCCATTAGCTGAGTTTGCAGCTCAGAGCACATGGCAGGAAGGGGATGAAAAACCCCACACGGAAGGAACTGATGATCTGTATGCTGCCTGGACTCTGGGGGGCAAAGTTCCTAGGCATAAGCACGAGATCCCCAGCTGCTTAGCCAGGGTTAGTCCTAAAGAACATGCAGAGCTTGCTTATTAGAGAAGCTTCTATTACCTTTTGAAATGTAAGACTGTAATTTGTCTGCATCTGGATGATTAGCTGCTGTGACAGGGCAAGGCCAGATGGCTATAGGAAAGTAGTGAGAAACAGGTATGTTAGCCCCAGGCTAAACAAATCCCTGTTACCATGGTAACCAAATGACAGCTGCTCCAGGTTAATCAAGACACCTGGGGCCAATTAACATCCTTCCAGAAAGCTGTGGAGACAGCTAGGTTGATTGGGACCCCTGAAGCCAATCAGGGGCTGGCTGAAACTAGTTAAAGAGCTCCCAGTTAGGCAGGTGGGTGTGCAGAACAGGAGCTGTGGGAGCGACTGAGCAGTACACACCAGATCAGGCACAAGGAAGGAGGCCCTGAGGTAAGGGTGAAGTGGAGCCTGAGGAAGTGGGGCTGCTGTGGGGAAGTAGAACAGGGAATTGTATGTGTCCTGTTTCTAAAAGGTCAGATACCACAGCGGATACTATTAGGGTCCCTGGGCTGGAGCCTAGAGTAGAGGGGGGGTCCTGGGCTCCCCCTTTGCTCCCCTGATTAATCACTGAGACTGGGAGACAACAGAGACTGTGCAAGGGAGGGTAGCTTTGCCTCCCCTCCCTCGCTGGCTTACGATGAAAATGGCTCAGTGGGCTGAGACACTTGTCCCTAGAGAGAAGGGCCACGTGGAGGGTCACAGTGAGCCTCTGAGGCTAGCGAAATCCACCAGGAAATGCAGGGCCCATGGAGACAAGGACAGAGCTTTGTCACACTGCTTTAACTTTGTAAACAACTCTCATTTCCTTTCAAATAAATCTTAATACAGGTTGTGACAGGACTGGCTACAAGTGTTGTCTTTGTTGGGAGATCTAAGAGTCATTTGACCTAAGGAAGTGACTGGTCCTTTGGGCCTGGCAGTAACCTGAATGTTGCTGTGACTCGTGGGGTAAAGGAGTGGTTCTCAACCATGAGTCTGGGGTCCCCTGGGGGGCTGTGAGCAGCTTTCAGGGGGCTGCCAAGCAAGGCCGGCATTAGACTCGCTGAGGCCCAGGGCAGAAAGCTGAAGTCCCAGCGCATGGGGCTGAAGTCTGGGCCCCTGAGCCCCACCACCCAGGGCTGAAGCTGAAGCAATGTAGCTTTGTGGGGGTCTGGGGCCCCAGGAAGTTGCCCTGTTTGCTACCCCCTAACACCAGCCCTGGCTGTGATGTTATTAATATAACCTGTGACTGTCTAGTTCATTGGTACAACCACTGTTATATAGTTGCAGTAAATATTGTACAAAGGTTGTCGTGTAAGGTGCCTATGAAAAGGTTATAATTTGCTGCTGCTGATACTACCTGTGTGGGTGTATCATTTTTGCAGTCAAAGTTATGAATATTGGCTACGTTCTTGTACATCAGTGTGTTTTGATTCTGAAGTAGCCTTAGTAAAGCATTAGGTCAGCTTCTTCAGAAAGGAATTTGGAAATCAAGTGCCCAATCAAGAAACACTTGAAGGACCTTGGGGAAACTCCAATCCACATACCCTGGTGGGCTGGGCCAGTTTCTTTACCTGCCACGTCCGCGGGTCGGCCGATTGCAGCTCCCACTGGCCGCGGTCTGCCGTCGCAGGCCAATGGGGGATGCAGGAAGCGGCGCAGGCTGAAGGATGTGCTGCCTGCCACTTCCCACCGCCTCCATTGGCCTGGAGTGACAAACTGTGTCCAGTGGGAGCTAAACGTGCCAACGTGGCAGGTAAACAAACTTGCCCGGCCTGCCAGGGTGCTTACCCTGGTGAGCCGCGTGCCAAAGGTTGCTGATCCCTGAGCTAAAATATTTGAGAGACCAGTCAGTTGAAAATATAGTGGTGCAAGAACAAAGTAACATCACTTCCCATTGCTACACAGCTTCCAGGTGCTGGAGGCTGCAATCCCCTGTCGTTAACATGGTTACTGGGCTGAAATCTGCCCTTGGCCAGTCAGAGACAGACACGTACCTGTGTCGCTCCCCAGCTCCCGTTGCAGCGTCTCTAGGGGAAGGAGAAGATGGGAGAGGTGAGAATTCAGGCCCTCACATTCATGGAGAAACCCCCATTGCTTATTAATGGAACTGCTGTTAACGACGAGATGGTGACAGAGATCAGAGGCCGATAACGCAGCCGCTGCAGACAGAGCCAGCCCCACGGGGGTGCTCCATGGGGAAGGGCGACTCGCTGAGCTGGGCTGTGAGATGGAGCCCAGGATCAGTGACATCACTAGAGTCCCTGACTCCTCCCCAGGGTCAGGGTCGCTCTAACCAGAGGAGACGCCACCCCCAGACTCCAACTCACCTTTGAATCCCAGCAGCACCTCCTGCAGCAGGGCACTTTGCAGAGAGAAATCCCTGAGTCTCTTCTCCAGCTCCGCAAACGACGGCTCTGGCTTCCGAAACGTCCCGTCCTCCCTGCTGGGGAAAGGAGGGGTGAGAAATAGGCCTGAGCCCCAGACCCTGAGCCCAGCAACCCCCAAACTTCACGAAACCTGGATCTGAGCTTTGTAGCCTGAGATAGTCAATGTCAGGGTGAGTCACCTCAGCCCTGTGCTCCCCAGAGAGACGGGAAGTGGGGAGACACTAGAGCAAGGAACGGAGACATTGTTCAGGGGCTTTCTCAGGGAGGCTCTGGTTCTGGGGGGGGCAGAGCCACCCCCTACGCTGGTTTACTGCAGGAACAAGGGGCACCAGCACGGGGATCATGTGGAAGGGAGGAGACTCAGACCAAAGAGTGGGCAGGCCCTACATGCTGACAGTGGCCACAGACAGAGCCCAGGGCTCCAGCAGGGAATGAACGTGGGCCCTTTAATGCCAAAACCCCCCAACCCTTCAGCTGAAGCAGTAACCCTGGGGCGTCCAGCTCCTTTCGCAGAGAGGGCCACACTGCCCTGTCCGTTACGGCCAGTGGCCAGGGCATCAGGTTAGGACTCTGTGCCCTGCTCCATTCACAGCAGAACACCCACTGCTCTCCATGGGACACCCACGTACGAAGAACAAGGGGGGAATCTGCCCTTCGTATGGGAAATAAAATTTTAGTTCTTAGTATTTTGCCAAGTCTTTGTCTGTCACACTCAGTGTCGCTCAGGAGGAAAACAGCCCCCTCCTGGACACCCCTGTAGGGCCCTGCTGGTTCTTCCCTGTGTTTCCCTGCCTTTCCCACCCTCCTTTCTCCATTTCTCTCTCGCTTCCTTGTCCTTGTGTCTCTCCTCTGTTCTTCCCTCTCTACGGCAACCCCCTATTCCCACCCCACAAAGGCTTCACTCCCCGTTCCACCTGCTCGAGTGATCAGCCAAGGAATGTTTAATGTTCACTTCAAAGTGCTGCCATTTCAGTTGACACCCCGATGACATTAACAGGGGACAGGAGAGTTCACGCTCTCAGAGCTGCGGCTTCAGGCTGCTGGCAGCCCCAGCAAGGCAACCCTGCCTCCGTTTACACTGGGGAGGTGCTGAGGGCCGGCAACTCACTTTAACAAAGGCGAAAGCTGAGATTCTGCACCCTCTGAGTACGTGACGCGGCCATGTCAGTCCAGGAGACAGGCCTGGTCTGTCCCGTTGGCCCTGGGTCTAGCAGCCCTGCTGTGACCTCATGAGCGACCAGACAGTAACCGGCTCGTCTCCTACTCGAGTCAGCCACTAGGGGAGACAGAATCACACGCTCCCAGGGCAGGGGGCAGCTTCCTACTCAGTGCAGTTATCAAACCTAGCGGTCCATAAGGGGGAGCGAAATGGAGCCCAGGACTTACCTGCCCCCAGTGCTCCCAGCACCCTAAAAAGGAGAGAAAGAGGAGGCCGTCAGGGGGAGTGTCCCTGGGTGAGGAGGCCTCCTGCTCTGCAGGGGTCACCATTGAGGCCTCGGGCAGTAGGGGAATTTCAGGTTTACATTCCCAGAGCAGCTGCCCCCCTACCAGCCCCAGCAAACCCTGCGGGCAGGTCCCACTGCGGAAATCTTCTCCCCGGGCACTTTACAGGCAGAAGATATTTCTCTGCATTGAGAATCAAATTCCCCACAGTGCTGAGAGACCCAGAAGGCCCCTGGCCCCACTAAACCCATTAACCTGCAGTGACAGGGGCCTTAGGCCTGGCTCGGGACCTCAGCATGGTGGGAGAGGGGATTTCACCCTCCAAGTGCAAATGCAGAGAGACATTTCCAGGAGAGAAGGTCTTGGGGCTGCAGCATCCAGGACTCCCAGGGCCCATCCCTGGCGCCACTGCCAGACTCATTGGGTGACCTTGGGCAGGGCTCTGCCCCTCCCTCTGCCTCACTTTCCCCATTTGTCCCAGAGGGATAATGCCCCTGACCCCACTCTGTAAAGTGCTTTGAGGTCTAGGGCTCAGAAGCGCCTAGAGAAACGCTGCGTATGATCATTGCAACGACAGCCTGACCTGCAGGGGTTGGCTCAGCGGCTGCTGCCCCTCGTCTCCTCCCCTCTCGCTGCGCAGGGAAATCTCCCAGGACAGGCTGCAGCCACCCTCATCCCTTCTCTGGACAATGGCTCTCTCTAGCTCCTCCAGCCGGGCCAGCAGCCGCTGCTCCTGCTCCTCCAGAAACCCTCGCAGCTCCTGCCACTCCCGGACGATCTTCTGTCTCTCGGCTGCCGTCTGTTTCTGCATCAGGGAGAGGGCGGCTCAGTAACAGGGGAACAGAGAACATAAGAACGGCCAGACTGGATCAGACCAAAGGCCCATCTAGCCCGGTATCCTGTCTTCTGACAGTGGCCAATGCCAGGTGCCCCAGAGGGAATGAACAGAACAGAGAATCATCAAGTGATCCATCCCGTCGCCCATTCCCAGCTTCTGGCAAACAGAGGCTAGGGACACCATCCCGCTCATCCTAGCTAATAGCCCCAAGGGATCTGTCCTCCATGCACTTCTCTAGTTCTTTTTAGAGCCCTGTTAGTGTCTTGGCCTTCACAACATCCTCTGGCAAGGGGTTCCACAGGTTGACTGTGTGTTGTGTGAAGAAATACTTCCTTTTATTTGTTTTAAACTTGCTGCCTGTTCATTTCACTGGGTTACCCCTAGTTCTTGTGTTATAAGGAAATAACACTTCCTTATTTACTTTCTCCACACAAGTCATGATTTTATAGACCTCTACCATATCCCCCCCCCCCCCCCAGTCGTCTCTTCTCCAAGATTAACAGTCTCAGGCTTTGTCTACACTGGCACTTCTCTCCTGCCGACAAACAGCAGCAACACTGCGCGCCTGGCAGCAGCACGGCTGTATCGGCACAGTCGTGTGGCTAAAAGCTGCGGAGTGTAGCCATAGCCTCAGTCTTATTAATCTCACCTCATACGGAAGCTGTTCCATATCCTTCATCATTTTTGCTGACCTTCTCTGAACCTTTTCCAATTCCAATATATCTTTTTTGAGATGGGGCGACCAGATCTGCACACAGTATTCAAGATGTGGACATACCATGGATTTAGATTTTTTCTGTTTTATTGTCTATCCCTTTCCTAATGATTCCCCACACTCTGTTTGCTTTTTTGACTGCTGCTGCAGATTGAATGGATGTTTCCAGAGAACTAGCCACAGTGACTCCAAAATCTCTTTCTTGAGCGGTAACAGCTAATTTAGACCCCATCATTTTATGTGCATTTGATATTATCTTTTCCAATGTGCATTACTTTGCATTTATCAACATTGAAATTCATCTGCTTGGTAACTGGGGAAAATCATAAATGCACCTGGGGGCGGGTGGCAGAGTTATTTACCAGAACACAAGATCTCTGGTGGTGGGGGATGGGAAGTTCATTTATCCCAGGAAGGGAGGAGGGATCAGGGCCGGGGTGAGCTGTACATCACCTACAGGAGGGACACTTCTCCCCAAAACCTCATCAACGTGCACTGAGCCAAATCCTCCATCTCTGCAGCCCACATTTCATCTCCTTCCTCCCCATCCCCCCCAGGAGCTAGAAAGGATCCCTGGTCACTGTGACATCCAGACAGCCCGTGGGCAGGGGCTCTGGGCTAACACAGACTGACCCTCTCCTGCCCAGCAGCCTCCTGCATCCTAAGGGCATCATGTTACCCCCGTGTCTGACCCTGCAGGCTCCCTGGGCTCCAGCGGGGATGGGTCCCTGGCTGAGGCTGGCAGGGTGGGCCCTGAACTCACCAGGTCATTCTTATGCCAGGCAAACCTAAGTGGCGGGGGGCTCTGGGCACCTACCAGCAGCTCCTCGCTCTGCCGCTCCTCCTCGGCTTTGGCTGCTTCTCTCTCTTTTCCCAGAGGGGCCAGATGCTTTTGTGGTGCCTCCTGGAAGAAGCAGGGGAAGGAGGGTTAGAAACTGCTGCAAACCTCCCAGCTGCCAGATTTCAGGGCCCGTCCTGCCCTGCAGACGCCTGTGCAGGGTCCCTGGGACTCAGACTGAGAGGAGCTGGTGAAACAAGGAGCAGCTTTTCCAGAGGAAACGCAGGGCCCCAGGCTGCAGTGCCAGGGGTGCAGCCCAACCCCCAGCTCCCCGGGGCCTCACCCACATCCCAAGCAGCCAACTTCAGACAGTCCCCCACTTTCCCCAGCGCCAGCCCCCAAAGCTCCCACAGGGCCAGATCTGAACATGGAGCCCCCCAAACATCCCCCAGCCCTGACCCCCCAGCACACCCCTAACTCCCAGCTCCCCCCCCAGCCCTGACCCCCCCCAGTGCACCCCAAACTCCCAGCTCCCCCCCGAGCCCTGACCCCCCAGTGCACCCCAAACTCCCAGCTCCCAGCAGCCCCACAGCCCCCATCCCCAGCCACTCTCCCCCAGCCCTGACCCCCCCATCGCACCCCAAACTCCCAGCTCCTGCACAGCCCCCATCCCCAGCCACTGCCCCCCGGCCCTGACCCCCCCAGCACACCCCAAACTCCCAGCTCCCACACAGCCCCCATCCCCAGCCACTGCCCCCCGGCCCTGACCCCCCCAGCGCACCCCAAACTCCCAGCTCCCACACAGCCCCATCCCCAGCCACTTCCCCCCGGGCCCTGACCCCCCCCAGCGCACCCCAAACTTCCAGCTCCCCCCCAGCCCCAGCCGCTCCCCACCAGCCCTGACACCCCAGTGCACCCCAAACTCCCAGCTAGCCCACAGGCCCATCCCCAGCCGCTCCCCCCAGCCCTGACCCCCCCAGCGCATTCCCAGCTCCCCCACAGCCCCCATCCGCTCCCCCCCAGCCCACCCCAAACTCCCAGCTCCCCCACAGCCCCATCCCCAGCCAGGCTCTGACACCCCAGATCCCCCCCCCCCCGGCCCAGCCTGGGCTCCGAGCTCTGCAGCCGAGCCGTGCTCCGGCCCCTCCTGCAGCTCCCGGCCCAGCCGCTCCCGGGCTCCGTCGCCCCGGCCCCGCCCGGGACACTCGCCCCGGGCAGCCCCGCTCCGGCCGCGCGGAGCTCGGGGAACCCCCGGGCAGGGGGCGAACCAAGCAGCCGGGCCCGCCCCGGCAGGAGCGTGTCCGCCCCACGCGTGTCCCCGGCCCCACCGCGCTGCCCCGCAGGCTGCAGGGCTGCAGCAGCCCCCGCGCTGCGCTCCCGGCCCCGGCCATGGCCCCGCTGCCGCACAAAGGGGCGGGGACCCGGGGGGGCAGGAAGGGGCGGCTCCTCCCCGGGCCTGGCCCTGCCCCCGGGCCCCACGCAGGGGGGGTGGGACACGCGGGGACCTGCCTCAGCCCGGAGGGGGCAGGAGGGGGCCGGGGCTCCCCAGGGGAAAAGCGGGGGCGGGGCTGGTGCTGCTGAACCATCAGACTCAGGAGCCCCCGGCTAAGAATGCAGCGGGCACGTGTCAGGTCAGCGTTGGAGATGGGACCCAGCACGTGTCAATCACCTGCCTCTAAAGTGTGTAAATTCCCTGGGCACAGCTCACCAGGGCACAGTTTGGGAGCTGCACTGGGAATCCATCCTGCAGGAAATCCCTTCCCCCCTCTGCTAGCTTGTGTTTTGTTACAGCCCTGGAGATAATCCCGCTGCCTGCACGTGTTCCGCAGAGAACAGAGGAGCAAATTCTCTCCCTGTTCCCCCTTCCACAGCCATTAAAGGAAGGAATAAACCCCCAGCAGCGCCCTGCCCCACAGAGTCCCCCCCTGTAAGGAGAGTGATGTGCAGTGACTAGGGCTCCAGCTCAGCGTCACCAGGTTTATATAACTTTTGGTGATGCCCAGAACTGGTTCAAGTCTTGCCCGTCCTTCCTCGCCCCCCCCCCAAAGCTGTGGGAGGGAGTTTGGGTACATGAGGTGCAGGCTCTGGGCTGGGCAGGAGGTTGGGGTGCAGGGGAGGCGGGGGGCGGACCCTGGGAGGGAGTTTGGATGTGGGCTCTGGGTTGGGGCAGGGGTGGGCTCTGGGACGGAGTTTGGGTGTGGGCAGGGTGTGGGATCTGGGCTGTGGCAGAGGGTTAGGGTGTGGCACCTATCTTGGGCAGCTCCCGAAAGTGACCCACACCCCCATCTGGAAGCAACTCCTACATGGAGGAGGCCTGGGGGTGTGGGTCTCCTGGCACCACTGCCCGCTGGCACCACCCCTGCAGCTCCCATTGCCGCAGTTCCAATGGCAGAGTTGGCACTTGGGGTGGGGGCAGCGTGCGAGAGACACACCCCACGGGGGCTGCAGGGATGTGCCAGATGCTTCTGGGAGTGGTGCGCCGTGCGGAGCGAGGGTGGGCAGGAATCCACTTTAGTCCCGCTGTGCTGCCGGTAGTGGTGGCAGGGGCCCCCGGGCCCTTTCAAATCACCCGGGGCTAGCTGCTCAGGCTTTCTGACTTCCTGATGGGGAAGCAAAGGGAAGGCACATGTGCCCCTCATGAGCAGTTCTGGGGAGTCTTTTTGGGGCTCCTGAAGTAGGCAGCAGAGAGGTGCAGCCCCACCACCAAGTCTGTTTCACTGGAGGAGAGTGGGGGCTGCAGGGTGATCTCCCACCTCCGTGCATCCAGCAGACTGTGCTCCCCCCTGCAATGCTGGAGCCTCCACATTTATTTATTGACAAATAAAATTTGCAGAATTTTAAAATATTGTGCACAGAATTTTTTTGGTGCAGAATCTCCTCAGGAGTGAGACTGACTCAGGGAACCTCCTTGGATTGTCACTGCTTGGTTAACCACTCAGCCACCACACCAATGCACAGAGAGTGCCAAGCCCCACCGCTATGTGGGGCTGGGGGCTGGGGTCGGGTCATACACATTCAGACTGTGCACTCCCCCCGCTACAAACCGCTGCTGATTTCCCAGTTAGGACATTAGCTGTTACCGATAAGGTTTGTCTGTGTTGGGTTTTTTTATCTCATTGTTAGGTGTGAGAAGTATAAACTGTTCAATATGTTCAGTTAGTTGGTTAATAAGATGTTTATGAAGTAAATCACTGGCTTTAAAATAAGATCCAATCTGGAGCATATGAACTATTGACCCCTGGACTCCCTCTCTGAGAGGGGACTTGTTTACCATCAGGGGACAGACTCAAACCAGTCCAAACCGGTTTTTCCCGCCAAAACCAGCCCTCAGCGTTCCATCTCCTCAGCACTTTTCCCGCCACAGAAGTGATATAAGGACGTGCTCAGCGCCTGCGCGGGGCCGTCCCCCCCAGCGACGGCCCCTCCACGGTCGGGTCTTCCCAGTGCTCCCGAGCCGGAGAGTGACGAGCCCCCTCGGTCCCGCCGTGAGACTGAGGCACAGGAGGCCTGTCACCCCCATTCCTGCCGTCCTGCATCCCTGGTGTCCAGCCTCCCACGGAGCCCCCCGGGGAGTGAGAGACCCCGGGGGGGGCACTGGGGCTGGGCAGGAAAGTGACTCTGCCCCCGGGAACCTGGGAGAAGCCTCAGAGCTGCCTCAGCCCCAGTGGGATTTGGGGGGCAGAGACTGGGGCCTGGCAGGGGGGATCCCCTGTGGTGTGGGGGGAGATGGGGGGTGTCAGGCAGGGAGGGGAGAAGCTGAAGTTGTAGGGGGGGGAAGGACAGTGGGATGCGGTGGGGGGGGGTTGAACTGTCTCTGTGCAGCCAGGAAATTCCTGGGGGGGGGGAAGTGGCGGGCGGGGGAAGGGGGGAGGGGAGTTAATTGGTTCCTGTCCCTGTTTGTGCCTCTTGCCTCTCGCCCCCGATACAAATTCTCTCTAGTTCTGCCCCTTTTCTCTCTCAGTGTCTCACCCGGGCTATAAAATCTGGGGCGATTCCCCCCCATCCCCTCCAATGATCAGCTCTCCCGTCCCCCCCGATTTCCCCCGTTCTCCCCATGAGTCTCAAACGTCAGTTTAAAATCTTCTCTAGTGAGGGGCACTTTCCCACCCATTTGATCTGCAGCGATTTGTCCTTGTTTAGGTGGGAAATTGTTGCCCTGAGTCATTCCCACAACATGGCTGCCCCTGGAGTGGGGGTGGGATGGCTCAGTGGTTTGAGCACTGGCCTGCTAAACCCAGGGCTGGGAGCTGACTCCTTGCGGGGCCATTTGGGGATTTAGTTGGGGATTGGTCCTGCTTTGAGCAAGGGGTTGGACTAGACACCTCCTGAGGTTCCTTCCAGCCCTGATATTCTATGAGATGCCGGGTCTCTGCCAGGGCAGGGAAGGGAGGCGAACGTGTCCCCCGTGGGGACTGCCCAGACCCCGTTTCCCAATCCCAGTTGTTGCCCCCTAACTACCAACACAGTTGCCCCAACCATCAGTTGCCAGTCACCCGCCTGCCCCCCACTGCTGCCCCCTTCCCTCATCCAGGGACCTTCCAGCTCCCCCTCCCCCTTCCTTGTCCTTTTAATCAGCTCCTCAAAGGGCTCCCTGCTGCCCATGGCAATGGTGGGGGTGGGGGAACCATTACTTTGTGTTTATGTATTGGACAGTCGTATAAAATCCAGTCCAACAGTCCCCCTTTTCCACTAGTTTGTTAACAGCAATATAAAATCCCCTCAGATCTTGGTGTTTTTCTCTCATGTTACCAAATACGCAGTTTGTGACACATTTTCTTTGCAAATCTCAAAGGTTCATATAAAATAACCTAAACGTTTGCCCCGCTTCTCTCTAGTTGTCTATTTCTAATTGAATATGCCCTGAGATTTCCCCCTGTCTCTCTATAAAATACCAAGAAATCTCAGATTTACACCTTTTCTCAGATTCTTGAACCTGGATATAACATGTTTGCAAATGTTGCCCATTTCCTCTTTATTCATTTATCAAATATTGATGTGAAACACTCAGATTTTGCCTCCTATCAACAACTGATATAAAATCCCTCTGTTTTTCCACTTGTCTCTCTATAATTTGCCAAATGGATCCAAAATCTCTCAGATTGGGAACTCTTTCATTTCTGAACGTTGCTCTCAAAGCTCAGATTTTGCCTCTTTCTATGTCATTATCAAATGTCAGTTAAAAATCCTCTCAGGTTTGCGGCTGTTCCCCGTGTTTCTAAATCCCAGCAACTTCTTCCTTCGAGGGAACCTGTTACCCTGAGTTCTTCTCCATCCTGGAGGTCGCAGGGGGTTCAATTGCCCAGAGATCATCTTTCCCGTCTCCTTTACGAATCATTTCGTCCCTCCTTTATCTCTGTTAAAATGTTTGCTGATGAAAGAGACCAGCCACATCTTTAATACACATCAAAGCCAGAGTCCTCTCCATGTTTCGGGGATCAGTGGTTCCAAGTGGTAACGAGAGAGTTGTCTGGACTCTTTTCTTTTCTCCAGCTGGCACGGGATGAGGAGGTCTCTCTGAGGGCAGTGTGGGTCCAGAAGTATCCCAAACCCAAATGACAAATGGCCTCTGTGAGGGGTTGCTTCCCCCAGTGCTAAGATGCAGCCACCTCTGGGGTGGATCCAGGGTGGCCATTATTTGCTAGTGACAGGCATGGACATTTCTTACCTATTTTGTCCCTCCAGGCCTTCCATACTCCAGTTCAAGAGACATCCCCCGGGGCTCCCTCTGCCTGTGTGACTGGCCAGCAGGGGGCGGTGGTCACTTTCTATCCACTTCTCAGGCACTGTGAGGTAACAGTGTTGCTGGGTGGGGGTGGGGCTGTGTGGGGAGATAGCAGCTGAAGGGGGATTGTGGTGCGGGGAGGCCTCTGGGTGGCTGGGCAGGGGGTACCCTAGTCAGGTTGGTGGGTTCTGGAGATTTGGGGTTTCAGGGGGTGGCTGTGATGTGCCCAGCCCTGAGGCTGTGGGTCCTGGAGGTGGGTATCGCTGGGGGCCTGGTGGCTGCAGAACAGCCGGGGTGGGTGTCTCTTGGGGAGGCGGGACAGGGGGTTAGAGGGAGCCTGGTGCTGTGCCAGGGGCTCTGTCTGGGCTTCCCCCGCAGACTCCTGGGATCGCTGCCGTGCCCAGTGCTAGGCCAGGGGGTGCCCCTGTAAAGCATCAGGGGATCCCGCAGGGGGGAGGAAGGGGTGCCAGGCAAAGGGCAGGGCAGATCCTGCTGGAGGGCGGGGAGGGTCCTAGGCAGGCAGTGAGGGACTGAGTTCTCAGTGGGGGTCCCTTTTGGGAGGTCTCTGGCTTTTGGGGTCTCTTGGGGGGAGGGGGAAAACCCTTTGGGATTCCCAACCTGGCAGTGACAGTCTGGTGGGGGTTCTCTGGCCGGTGGGGCTCTGAGGGGTATCTGAGGTCCCTGGCTACGGACTCTGGGGGCTGGGTCCCAGGGAATATCTGGGGTGGGGGCTGGCTGGGGCTCTGGGGGCTGCTCCTGACCTCTCTTCTTCTACCTGATTAGCTTATGCCAGAATCCTGGCTCCAAGCACTGCCCGACATTCCCCAGCCAGGCCCAGTCATTGTGATAACTTTCTAGCCACTTATCAAACACTGTGAGGTGAAATCTCAGATTTTTGCTTTTCTCCCCTCTTGAAAACTGCAGGAACTTCTGGTTCCGTTGGGAAAATGCCAAACCGCCCCCCAGTCTTTGTCCTAGATCAGGGGGTGAGGGAGGTGGGAAGGGGGTCAGCACTGCCGCACAATGGTCTCTTCCACAGCGTTCTGGACTCAATCTTTCTGAACTCTGGTTTCATTGAGACCATTGTTAATCCAGAGTCACTGTATGGAAAGACAAGGAGTGACTCCAGATGCACAGTGGGGGAAATGAGATCAGCAATTCTCCCTGTGAGGAGGGGCTCTCATTAGCTGCTCTCCCCAGAGAGCTAAAGGAGGGAAGCTGCTCAAACGCTCTGTCCCTCTCTGCTCAGGATATTGGGGTTCAGCTTCCTGGGTCAGAGGCTGCAGCCTCCATTGTGATCTGGGAGACCAGGCTTAGTTGCTGCTGCTCCCCCCGCGGGGTTCTGTGCTGGAAGTGACCTTAATTAAAGCTGCTTCTCTGCCCGGCCCAGGGGATGACTTTCTCCAGCTGGTCCTAGCCCCCTAGGGCAGCCCTGGGCCCTGTTAATACTAAATTCTGAGCCAGAGTCTCCAGGTAACTGAAAGACCTCAGGGAAAGTCCTGGGGTCTGGCAAGAAAGTGACTCTGCACAAACAGGCCCTCCTCATTTCTCCTCCCAGTAGCAATTGCCAGGAGAAAATCCAGCCCTGGGAGAGCAAAGCCCCAGGAATGGGACTTTCCCAGCCAGAGGGGCAGGGAGAGAGGACAGGGGAAGTAGAGACTGAAAGTGGGAGAAATGAGGGGGGAGAGATTTCTAGCTCTCTAGTCCACCCAGAGACATGTATTGCTGCATCCCTGGGCATAACCACTTTCCAGTGAACAAAACAAGGATCAGACAGAGGAAAAGCCAGTTCCTGACTCCATATTCCCTCTGCTGGGGTGTGGCTGCCGTGGGGTCAGTGTCCGAGGGAATCCCCCACAGTGACTCCTTTGGTTTCTCGCCTTGTGTTCAGAGACTTTGTTACGGGGTGAGGGGAGGGAGAAGGGAGGTTAAAAATGTCTCTGTGGGTTTAGCCTGGCAGCAGGGGCCAGGACTACGTGGTAATAAACAGATTGAGCATTTCCCAGCATGGCAGAATCTAGGAAGTCTGTGTGCAGGGAAAGGGCCTGGGGGAATTCTGATGTGAAATTAACTAAAACTGGTTGTGAGACGCCCACAACTGCCCTTCTCCCCCAGACAGGCTGCAGAATGGCGTCCATGTTTTGCTCCAGCTCATCCCAGCCTGACATGGGACAGGGAAGAGAAATGGCTGCAGTGGAGCCAACTCAGGTAGAGATTATCGGGGGGTTGCTGGTGGGTTCCTGCTGGAGGAGAGGGACAGCAAATACACCGGAGATGGGAAGGTTTGCACAGTCTGATCTGGAGGTTGGAGCGGTGCAGGAAATTCACAGCGTGGGGAAAGGAGGAGGCCAGGGTGTAGCAAACCTGCTGGGAGTTATTTAATAAGTGGCCTAGATTCTAGGAACAGACCCAGGAGGTTTGGAGGTGGAAATGCCCTACTTTGTGAAGAAAGAAAATAGCCCACCTCCATGGAGCTAGTCAAACTGACCAGACTCCCAGGGCTGGAGCCTGACCTCACTAACCAGCGGTTGCTGTGAGATATGAAGGGGGCACCCGTGAGTCAGGCTTATTGGAGCTGCCTCTCCCTTCATATCTCGCTCCTCACAATGAGGAGGTTATTGGGCTTCCTACCAGGGAGCTCTCCCTGGACCCTGCTAGGGGCTCCGTCTCCTGTATCAGTCGGTGGCCAGTAGGTGTGTGATGGATCTGCTGGGAGAGACAAGGGCTCTTTCTTTGTCCCCATACCCTGGTATTTGCTGGATACGCTGAGCGGGGTCAGGGTGGGACTCTGTTGACTGCGATCCACCCAGAGCTTCCATTTGATTCACTCCTCTCTGCCACAAATAGTGGGGCTGTGAGTAGGGAAAGAGGTCCTGAGTGTTGGACTCTTGCTCTTTCAGGGGCTGGTGACCTTCGAGGAGGTGGCTGTGCATTTCACCAGGGAAGAGTGGGCTCTGCTGGACCCCACTCAGAGAGCCCTGAAATAATTCTCTCCCTTGACTCTGCTGTTGAATGCTCCAAATCATGATTTAAAGAATTCTAGTAGCAGATAATCCACCAGCAAGCGGCCCCTGCCCCATGCTTCGGAGGAAGGCGAAAAACCTCCAGGGCCACTGCCAATCTACCCTGGAGGAAAATTCCTTCCCGACCCCAAATATGGCGATCAGCTGAACCCCAAGCATGCGGGCAATACTATCCAGCCAGACCCTCTGGAAAAAGGCTAACAATATCCTATCATTGACCCTTTGTACTAATTACCATTGTGGCACGTTATTGACCTATTGACTAAACCCTTATCCTATCATACCATCCCCTCCATAAACGTATCTAGCTTAATCTTAAAGTCATGGAGGTCCTTCGCCCCCACTGTTTCCCTCGGTAGGCTGTTCCAGAATTGCACTCCTCTGATGGTTAGAAACCTTCGTCTAATTTCAAGCCTAAATTTCCTGACTGACAATTTATATCCATTTGTCCTCGTGTCCACATTAGCACTGAGCTGAAATAATTCCTCTCCTTCCCTGATATTTATCCCTCTGATATATTTAAAGAGTGCAATCATATCTCCTCTTATCCTTCTTTTGGTTAAGGAAAACAAACCGAGCTCCTCAAGTCTCCTTTCATACGACAGGCTTTCCATTCCTCGGATCATTCTAGTGGCCCTTCTTTGTACCCGTTCCAGTTTGAATTCATCCTTCTTAAACATGGGAGACCAAAACTGCACACAGTACTCCAAATGAGGTCTTACCAATGCCTTATATAACGGGACTAGCACCTCCTTATCCCTACTAGAAATACCTCGCCTAATGCATCCCAAGACCGCATTAGCTTTTTTAACGGCCACATCACATTGCCTACTCATAGTCATCCTACGATAAACCAGGACTCCTAGGTCCTTCTCCTCCTCCGTTACTTCCAACTGGTGCGTCTCCAGCTTATAACTAAAGTTCTTGTTAGTCATCCCTAAATGCATAACCTTACACTTCTCACTATTGAATTTCATCCTGTTACTAATACTCCAGTTTACAAGATCATCCAAATCTCCCTGGAGGATATCCCGATCCTTTTCCGAATTTGCAATACCTCCCAACTTGGTGTCATCCGCAAACTTTATCAGCCCACTCCTACTCTTGGTTCCCAGGTCAGCGATAAATAGATTGAATAAAATCGGACCCAAAACCGAACCTTGAGGAACTCCACTGGTAACCCCCCTCCAACCCGACAGTTCCCCCTTCAATACGACCCTCTGCAGTCTCCCCTTTAACCAGCTCCTTATCCACCTCTGGATTTTCATTTCGATCCCCATCTTTTCCAATTTAACCAGTAATTCCTCATGCGGTACCGTATCAAACGCCTTACTGAAATCAAGATATATTAGATCCACCGCATTTCCCTTGTCTAAAAAATCTGTTACTTTCTCAAAGAAGGAGATCAGGTTTAAAAATTTTTCCATGACTTTGCATACTACAGATGTTAAACTAACAGGCCTGTAGTTACCCGGGTCACTTTTTTTCCCCTTCTTGAATATAGGAACTATATTAGCTAATCTCCAGTCAAACGGTACAACCCCCGAGTTTAGAGATTTATTAAAAATCATCGCTAACGGGCTTGCAATTTCACTCGCCAATTCCCTTAATATTCTAGGATGAAGATTATCCGGGCCCCCCGATTTACTTCCGTTTAGCTGTTCAAGTTTGGCTTCTACCTCAGATACCGTAATGTCTATCCCCATATCTTCATTCCCATCAGTCCCTCTATCACTATTCCTTAGCCCTTCATTAGCCTCATTAAAGACTGAGGCAAAATATTCGTTCAGATATTGTGCCATTCCAAGATAATCCCTAATCTCCACTCCGTTTAAAGTTTTAAGCGGTCCCACTTCTTCCTTCTTGGTTTTCTTCCTATTTATATGGCTAAAAAACCTTTTGCTATGGGTTTTAATCCCCTTCGCTAGGTCCATCTCCACCCGGCTCTTTGCCTTTCTCACTGCTTCCCTACACCCTCTGACCTCAATAAGGTAGGTTTCTTTGCTGATCCCTCCCATTTTCCACTCCTTGTACGCTTTCTGTTTTTTCTTAATCACCCCTCTAAGACGCTTGCTCATCCAGCTCGGTCTAAAACTGCTACCTACGAGCCGTTTTCCCTTTCTCGGGATACATGCCTCTGACAACTCCTGCAACTTCAACCTGAAGTAACCCCAGGCATCATCTGCCTTTAGATCCCTAAATATGTTAGTCCAATCCACTTCCCTAACTAGTCGCCTTAATTTAGTAAAGTTAGCCCTTTTGAAATTGTATACCTTAGTCTCAGATGCAATTTTGATTATCCTCCCATTTATTTTGAAACGAATTAGCTCATGATCACTCGAGCCAAGGTTGTCCCCTACAACTATTTCCTCAACAAGGTCCTCGTTACTCACCAAAATCTAAAATGGCATCCCCCCTCGTCGGTTCAGCAACTACTTGATGAAGGAATTCATCAGCTATCACGTCTAGGAAAAGCTGAGCCCTATTATTATTACTAGCATTTGTTTCCCAATCTATATCCGGGAAGTTAAAATCCCCCATGATCAAACAGTTCCTATTAGTATTTACCTCCTTAAAAACATTAAAGAGCTCTCTATCCATATCCAGGCTAGATCCCGACGGTCTATAGCACACCCCAATCACTATCCCAGGGGAGGCTCTAGTAGTTTTCTTCCCCAATGTGACCATTGCTCAAACAGACTCCGTATTATCCATTGCATTGCTAGTTATTTCGTTACATTTCACCTCATTATTGATATACAATGCTACTCCCCCACCTTTACCTTTGCATCGGTCTTTCCTAAACAGCACATACCCTTCCATACCTGTACTCCAGTCATGGCTACCGTTCCACCATGTTTCGGTTATTCCTACGATATCCGGTTTCAATTCCCGGACCAGGAGCTCCAGTTCCTCCATTTTGTTACCTAAGCTTCTCGCATTGGTGAACAAACATCCTAATTTTTGCTGTTTGGCTCCTCTCACCCTTTTCACCCAACTTGGTAGGGACACAGTACTACCAGTATGACCTGTCGATCTAGTATCCGTCCCCCCCCCTTCCTTACACCTAACCGTCCCCCTCTGGCTATATCTGTTGTTATCCTGTTGTTCTCACTCCCAATGTATACATTTGGCGTGGAGAGCACCTGGACCTCTCCCAACCGTCTCCCCCCAGTGTCTAGTTTAAAGCTCTTTTAATCAGATGAGCCAGCCTCCCTCCTAGAAGTCTACTTCCTTCCCTACTTAGGTGGAGCCCATCCCGTGAGAACAGTTGTCTGTCCCCAAAAGCCTCCCAGTGCCCATACATCCCAAAGCCCTCCTTGTAACACCACTCCCTCAGCCATCTATTAATCGTCACGATCCTGTCACCCCTTTGGCGCCCTTCCCTAGGGACAGGTAGGATCCCACTGAAGATCACCTGAGCCTCAATTTCCTTGAGTGTCTTACCCAACCTGGCATAGTCTCCCTTGATCCTCTCTAGCGAGAATCTAGCCGTGTCATTCGTTCCTACATGAAGGATGATCAAAGGGTTCTTACCTGCTCCTCTTAGGATCCTTTTCAACCTCAGGTCCACATCCCGTATTTTAGCGCCCGGTAGACAGCACACCCTTCTGTTCTCTGGATCAGCCCTGGTCACAGGCCTGTCCAACCTTCTCAGTATGGAATCCCCAATCAGATAGACCTGCCTTTGCCTGGGGACAGTGCGGTCCTCTAACATATCCTCCGTCCCCCCTGGTTGCAAGCTCCTTTCATTCCTATCATTCCTTGTGGTTCCCGTTAAGCCATCCTGTATCCTCCCTTGGCCCACACTTGGTGCTGCCTCCATGGACTCCTCCCCTCTTTCTATCGGACTAGCCGCTCTTCTCTTTTTCCTTGGCCTCCCACCGTCAGCTACCACCTGCTTTACCCCTTCCTCATTCTCCAGACCTTCGAACCTGTTCCTTAGCTCTATTTCTCCCTCACTGGCTCTCCTTTTCCCCTGCCTGCTTCTCACGGTCACATGCTTCCACCGCCCATCTTCCTCATCCGGCTGTCCCCCCTCACTGGCCTTAGCCCCTGCTTCCCCCTGTACCCCTGGGCATTCCCCTTCGGTCACTGCTTGCCATTGCTCCATCAGCTGCTCGAACCCCCTTCTATGCTCTACCAGGGTTTCTACCTGCAGCTCTAGACCCTGGATCTTTTCCTCCAGCAGCTCTATTAGGCGACACTTCATGCATACATAGTACTGCTCTGGGTCCCCCGCTAGAACCATGTACATACCGCAGCTGCTGCATGCTCTCATCCTCGGTGTATCCTCCACAGCTTCGCTCATGGCTGCTGCTGTCTCAGCCTCGCTCGACGTTCTTACCTGGGGAACATGGGAGACACGGCGCCGCCCCCTTCCACCTCCCCCTGCAAACTCCCACTCAAACTCTCCTGTTGGCCGGCTCCTGGGCCGCTGCGATCAGCTGTGCCGCTGCCTGGCTGGGCGGCCGCTTTTATAGGCCCCCTCCTCCGCCTAGCTCTGCCCCCTAATATTCAGCTGGGTAAATCTGGGTTGCACTGCCTGGGTGAAAAATCTCTGGGGTTTCGGCATCACTAAACGTGCACCTGCCTTCTTGGGTTGCTCTTTCAGGATTTATAGGTGTTGGTTTTTCTGCTGTATTAATTGGATGGTTGGACTAAATTGACGACTTGATTCCAGCGCAATATCCTTGTTATCTCATTGATTTCCTGATTTGACCTGAACTTTATGACTGTGTTGTTTAACCCTTAGCTGAGTGGTGTCTATAGTCATTTAGCCTTAGTGACGTGCGCTCTTGGATTTATTTGTTCATGTTAATAAAACCTGTAACTGGGAAGTTGTCATTTCTTTCAATAAGCAACGGGGGCTGGAACTTTTCTTTGTGTATTTCCCTTTAATTCAATCTCCATTTTCTTCATTTCATACTGTTCTAAGTTAAGGAATGTGGAGCAACAAAAATTGACACAAACCTGTTGCTGCCCCATTCTGTGCCCATCCAGCAGGAGCAGAGAACAAACCCCTCCTGGAGCCGGGATTGTCACACTGGACTGGAAATACAGACGCGTGTTCCCAAGCTTTGCTGTCTTTCTCCAATCATGGCATAAGGGTGACACCTACACCTGCTTGTAATCACGCCTGGCAGGAAGGAGATCCCTATGTGCATTGCCTTGGGAGGCAGGGGGATCTGGGAGACACTGGGGGCTATTTACCCAGAGCTCAGGAGCAATCTGCTAAGGGGTGATGCAGTAGAAAAGAGCTGGGTGCTGCTTTCCTCACTTATTTCTCCTTATCCCCTTTCAGTCTCTCCTCTTTCCCTTTCTTCCCCCTCCCCCACCCTCTGGCAGGGAGACTCGGTCACTTCCCTGCTCCCAGGGGCGCTCACTCTCCCGTAGCTGGATTGGCCCCTGCGAGTGCTAATAGGAGCGAGAGCCTGGGTGCGGGTCAGTCCCTGCAGCGGCTCTGGGACACACAGGGGCAGGAGGAGCAGCAGAGATGGGGCTAGTTCCCACCTCAGACAGTCCCTGGCCCAGTGAGTGTGGCAGTTGCAGCCTGGGTTGGGCTTGAAGGTGCCAGGAAGGGGCTGGAGCAGTGGGGGGCTGGTAGGAAGGAAGCAGGAAAAACAAGGAAAAGAGCCGTGGGGCAGCTCCTGGTGGCCGGGCTTTGTAAGGTACCAGACACTGCTGGTGCTGCTGCCTCCAGTGTGCGCTGGGAGCCGGGGCTGAGCTCCGGGCTGCTGCTGCGGCCCCAGAGGGGCTGCTCCAGGGACAAACTTTCACTGAAGCACTTTCTGTGCCCAGCCGAGGTGGGGACTTTCTCCAGCTGGACCCAGTCCCAGGCTCTGCTGCCCCTGGGAAGGGGCCGCAGGCACCAGGGGCCAGAGGGACCCCAGGGGCAGCCCTGGGTGGGCAGAAGAGAGGCTCCACACACAGGTCCCAGAAGCTGAGGGTCTCACAGCCCCTGGGGATCTGCTCTTGGGTGGGCTCTGAACAGCGATGGAGCCCCTGCCTCATGCTGCGTCAGGTGTACTGTGAGAAACTGCTGTGTGGAGGAATTTGCTACTTATGGTGCACTGAGCATGCTCAGTAAATCTGCTGAAGCCACTTCCCTTCACCCTGCCCTTTCTCAGAATCAGAGTCTGCAGATTGCTATTTACAGGGTGTCATAAACATGTAGCTATGGGTAGCATAAAATACCCTGTAAAGGATTATATATCTCAGATAACCTTGTTGGCACATAACCAAAAGGACCAATAAGGGAAGAAAATACTTTCAAATCTGTGGGGGAAGGTTTTTGTTTTCGTGTTCCTTTGTTCTCCCTGGGTCAGCGAGGAACCAGGGCATGGAAAATACATCTCCCTAAGCAGATGGCATAGAAAAACCTTAGAGTTCTGGCCACAGGCAGGTCCCTGCAGACCTTGCTGAGTCACAAGGCGTATCTGCCTTCTCTCAGTGGCTCGAATGTATAGCTGATGGTCCTTAATGGGCCATCAAGCAGGCTAGGCAGAACTGACACCAACTTGTCTGGGATGTTCCCCAGAAGCAGAGCACAGGTTTGAAATACGGACAGCAGAGAGCCAATATAACGTCAACTACAAAAATGATGCACACCTAGAGATGGCATCATTGTAATCAGCCAATCAGAACCTCTCCATAGACCCCTTACACAACAACCTTTCGACAATATTGGCTGCAAATATAGAACAGTGGTCGCAACGGTGATCTATACAGTTACAGATTGTCAATAACATCACAGGAGGGTTCACGTACGGGAGCGCCAGGAGGAACCTCTTTCGAGTTTTCTCCTTCCCTTGTAGTGATTTTACTAGAAAACAGCCGTCCCTGTTTAGAAGGTAAGAGCCTCCTGGAGGTTTGAAACCTGTTCAGTCTGATCCATCTGGTGAGAGTTGAATTCTAGGCATGGAAAACATGAGCTTAAGGAGGCAGAATTTTATTCTGCACCTGGGATTTTGTCCCTTAGAATCACTGGGGACATTAATCATAGACTATCAGAGTTGGAAGGGACCTCAGGATGTTATTTAGTCCAACCCCCTGATCAAAGCAGGACCAATCCCCAAATAGCTCCCTTCAGGGTTGAACTCACAACCCTTGGTTTAGTAGACCAATGCTCAAACCACTGAGCTATCCCTCTCCCCCCTCTTAGGCTTTGCCCTTTTTGTTTCACCTCTTCCTCCATCCATCCCTCCCTCCCTCCCTCCTTTCTCTTCGTCTCTTGCTTCCTTTGTCCTTTCTCCTGTTCCCCTCCCAACATCAGGTTTTTTTCTCCTGCTGATAACAGCTCACGTTAACTGATCACTCTCGTTATAGTGTGTATGGCAACACCCATTTTTTCACGTTCTCTGTGTGTATATATATCTTCCTACTGAATTTTTAACTGCATGCATCCGATGAAGTGGGTTTTAGCCCACAAAAGCTTATGCTCAAATTCATTTGTTAGTCTCTAAGGTGCCACATGTTCTCCTTGTTCTTTTTGCAGATAAATTCATGGAGGTTAAGTCCATTAATGGCTATTAGCCAGGATGGGTAAGGAATGGTGTCCCTAGCCTCTGTTTGTCAGAGGGTGGAGATGGATGACAGGAGAGAGATCACTTGATCATTACCGGTTAGGTTCACTCCCTCTGGGGCACCTGGCATTGGCCACTGTTGGCAGATAGGATATGGGGTTGGATGGACCTTTGGTCTGACCCAGTCTGGCCATTCTTATGAAGGGAGGGGCAGAGCCCTGTGATGGAGTTTCTGTAGTGTAGTGATTATCACGTTTGCCTAACATGCAAAAGGTCCCCGGTTCAAAGCGAGGCAGAAACATGATGGCTTCCTTTTCTCAGCTCCGAGTGGCCTGTCCCTGCTGTTGTAGGAGCAGCAGTGATTTCTATGCTCAAAAGGTCTGTTATACTTCCCCTCCCCCTCGCTTTTGTCTCCTCTCCCTCTCTGAATGCCTGTGAAGTGGCTTTCCCCCTCCCCCTCCCGCTCTCTCCTGCAATGCTTGTGGGATGAATGGGCTGGTTGAAGATCAGAAGAGCTTCCAGGTAGACAAGGTGTCTGGGACTCTCATTAGGCAGCACTCGCACACCCAGAGCAGGACCCTGCATGGACACTGGCTGAGGTGGAGTGTGACCTACCGGATGCAGCCAAGTCATCTCTAGTCACAGGCCATGAGGTTCAGGACCTTAAAAGGGGAAGGGGCCCTGTGCTCAGCTGTGCTCTCACAAGCTTGTACCTCCAGTGAATGCCCTTCGCCCCGACCGCCTGGCCAGTGATTCGCTGCGTTACATTCCATCGCGCCTCGGGAAGACTTACCTTCATCGCACCGTCCATCGCGGTGCTGGGGGACACTTACCTGGCAGAATCCTGACATCTCCAGTGCCGAGCCAGTCCTGGGAGCATGAGTGTGAGTGTGACCCCTGCCTTCTTTTGAGCTTAGCTGTCAGTATAACAAATGTGCTGCTTTCTGCCAAACTCTGGTGGGTCATTAGTCCTCCCTACGCTGACTAGCTGGCCCTATTTCAGGTAACACCTGCGATAACCCCAACCCCTGCAGGACAGAGGGTGGTGAAATGAGCTGAGAAAGAGCCTTGGCCTCAGCAGGGGAAAGCTAGAGGATCTGGGCCAGTCACTTTTTGAAGCCTTGTGGCTTGGTCTCCTCTGCCCTGGGAGGTTGGCCTATAGAGGCCGGCTCTTCCTGCTGGCCTCTTCTGCGTGACTTGCCAAAGGAGGAAGTGAGGCAGGAATGGGGCAAAAGAGGAAAGTGGAGCTGAGGAAGGCAGGGCAGAAGCTAAGCACCTCAGTGCGGCTAAGTGGGGTTAGTAGAGCGTCACCATTCGTTCTGCAAATCCGGGGGAGGTGCGGTTGGCTGCTGTGAGGCAGAATCCTGTGCCTGCCTCTTGGCTTCCCAGGGGTGGCTACTTGCAGCCCAGGAGAGGAAGGGGGGTTCTGGTGAAAGGACGACAAGCAAAGCTCTGGGAGGAGATTTGGGTGTGGGGTGCGGGCTCTGCACTGGGGGAGGGGGTTGGCGTGCAGGAGGGGTGGTGCTTACCCCGGGCACTGCAGCTCCCAAAGTGACCGGTACACGCAACCCTCCGGCAGCAGCTCCTAGGTGGGCGGGTCAGGGGGTCTCCATGTGCCGCTGCTGCAGGTTCTGACCCCTGAGCTCCCATCGGCTGCAGTTCCTGGCCAATGGGAGCTGCAGAGTTGGTGCTCGGGGCAGGGGCAGCACGTGGAGACACTCCCCCCACCCCAGGGGATGCTGGTACATGCCAGCCACTTCTGGGAGCGGCACGGAGGGGCGGATGTAGAGTGGGCATGGAGCCACCTCAGTGCTGCTGGCACATCTCTGCACACCCGTTGTGTGGGGAGGGGATCAGAGGCCTCCATGTGCTGCCTGGGGTAGGGGCAGAGCACGGAGCTGCCTCCCCTCCCGGGTCTATTCCAGGAGTGGGTGGGTGGGGTCTTTTGGCCTGCAAGGTGCAGCAGGTCAGACAAGATGATCACATTGGTCCCTTCTGACTTTAAAGGTTCTGAGTCTAACAGGGAGAGGGAAGTAAAGGATTTTTTTTTAAATATAAACCAAACAGACATAATACCTGGATGCCTCCAACTGCTCATTTTACAGTCTTGTCCCTTTCTTTGGCCCCTGTGTGTTTAATGATCTGGGACATTGATTCTCTCATTCCATTGATAAACTGGTACAAAGTGACTGAAACTAAACCAATTCCCAGGAGAGGAAACATCACATCCCTGCATTGGCCAGGAATTGAACCCAGGTCAACTGCTTGGAAAGCAGCTATGCTCACCACTATACCACCAAGGCAGCTGGTGAAAGTCCCTGATTTTTCAAACTTGGTGTCTGATCACCCTACTGTTCAGTGTGAGGCGAATGGTTCTGTGTTCTCTGCCGTTTATGGTGGGGAGTTTCCCCACTGATAACATTTCTTGCTGGGTCGGGGAGGGGAGAGAGAAGAGGGGTTTGCTCTGTTTCATTCCTCTCCATTTTCTGTTCCTTCCCGTCCCTTCCAGGGTCCTCCCTTATAATAAAAAAAAATAATAATAATTGGAGATATACCAATCTCCTAGAACTGGAAGGGACCTTGAAAGGTCATTGAGTCCAGCCCCCTGCCTTCACTAGCAGAACCAATTTTTGCTTTAGATGGCCCCCTCAAGAATTGAACTCACAATGCTGGGTTTAAGAGGCCAATGTTCAAACCACTGAGCTATCCCTTCCCCTTTCCATTTCAGACTGTGCAGTGACACCCTCCCCGCACCCAGGACTCTGGAGCCTCTGCAGCAGCATGATCCCATGAGATCCTCAGTGACCAAGGGTCTTTTCCAACTTCTAGGAGACCCCAGCTTGAGACTAAAGGAAGCTCTCCTCCTTCCTGGGGATCCTCTCTCCCTTCCTGGAGATCAAGATCATGAAGCCTCTGCCTTGCCTCTTGGGTCTGAATTAATGTCCCATTTCCCACTATCTGCTCAAAATAAACAAGTTTCTAACCCAGGTGAGCAGAGTTAATTCAGTTCTCAGCTGCAATCCCTCACCCACATCCCTTAGGATATACAGACTCTCTGTGACACAAACTGACTGGGGTTCATCTCTGCATGTCCCCAATGCGGAAGGAAAGACACTGAGGGCAAAGGAAGATAGGCAGAAGGAGTCAAATTTGGGCAGTCCCCGGAGCCAGTTGATTGAGTGGCCCTGGAGTCAGCCACTGTGGCCACTGAAGTCACAGAGGTTGCAGGAAGTCACAGAATCCATCACTTCCACCACCTCCGTGACAGACACGGAGACAAACCCTTCCCTGCTGTGACTGCAGTTCCTGGAAGGAAAGAGAAGAACAGAAAGTGAAAAGAGAAAGAAAAAGAGAGATTCCCTGTCACCTCTCTCCCTGCTGCCTCCCCCCTTGTATTCTGTAACCTCATTTCACTGGGTTCCCTGTGCTGGTGCCATGGGGGTGTGTCATAGGTCTTCTCCCCCACTTGGAGCTGTTGGGTTCCAAGATGGGGACCTGCATGGACTCCTCTAAACTAAAATCCTAGTTTAGATCTGGTTCTCGCTGCCACCAGTTAAGTTTAAAATGGGTAACACACTGCCTGTCCCCCAAATTTCCCCTGGGGAACCCAGATTCAAACCCCTTGAATCTCACCAGAGAGAGAGAAACAGCCAGTTCCCCTCTCCCCCTTCCCTCTCTCCAGCCTGCTCCAGAGAGATTACACCCCGAGTCAAATCCTTGACTCAACACAAAGAGGGACTCACCTCCCCCTCCCCTCCCCTAGTCCTGGAAAGAGATACCTTGATTCAAACTCCTTGAATCAAACAAAGAGGGATTCACTTTTCCCCCTCCTCTTCCCCTGAAAATCCAAACAAGGGAAGAAATCAATCAAGTTCTAAAAAGAAAAGATTTTATTAAAGAAAGAAAAAAAAGTACACTCTCTCTGTATTACCAGGATGCAAAAATACAGGGTCTAACTTATAAAAACTGGAGAGACTTCCCCTCCCTCCTTCTCAGAATAATCCAAGTAACAGCAAACAGAACTAAAGATATTTCTCCAGCAAACACACAATTGCAAATATAGAAAGCAACTCAAATCCGCCTTTTTAACTAATACTCACTATACTGGGTAGTAGGAAATACTCCAGGAGAACTTGGAGACATGTCTGGCCTCTCTTAGATCCAAAGAGAGCACGAACACTCAAACAAAGAACACAGACAAAGCCTTCCCTCCACAGAGATTTGAAACTATCTTGTCCCTTGATTGGTCCTCTGGTCAGGTGTTCCTCAGGTTACTGAGCTTGTTAACCCTTTACAGGTAAAAGAGACTTTAACCCTTAACTATCTGTTTATGACAGGGTGACACTAGAGTTCTGGGGATTTGGGGGCTCTTCATTTCTCAACATTTCACACAAAATTTGTCTTTGGGCTGAAATTTCTCCTGTTTGGCCTCTCAGTCAGGGCTGTACCCCACCCTGTTTGCGCGGGGGGGGGGGGAGAGGGGAGATGTAAATTGCAGAGCAGGCAGAGAAGTCGCCCATAAAGGGTCATATTGATCTGGTGACTGGTTCTGACCGGGGTCACACGTCCTCTGACACAGGCTCATCACAGGTGTTGAGAGAGACAGGTAGTTGCGGGTTTTCCAGTGTCAAGTCTGAACTTTGATTCTAACAATGTGCGTTGAAATATCAAGGGGATCTCCACATACCTGATCTCTTACCCCCTCCCCTTTTTTGTATTAATTTTTATTTTTACGTGTTTGGCTTAACCGTGATCGTCTCTTTCCCCACCTGTATTGCAATTTGGGGGTTATGTTTATTGTGCCTCCCTTTTGTTCATGTCATTATAATTGTAACAGCAAAGGAACCTGCAGGAGCAAAAACTGACTCAAAACTTCATTTCCCCATCATGCCGGAACATCCTACAAACAGCTCACGCAGCTGGAATCATAACACGCAAGGCCAGGGGATGGGAGATGCAGGTTTCCAAGTGTTCTGTCTTTCTCAGATGACACATTCCAGCCCCTTGTGTGCCTCCATCCTGTATGACCTGCTGGACTTTGACCCATTTATTGTCTCATTCTATAGATAATGTGATTGTAACACAATGTGACTGAAATTAAACCACTTCCAGATGAGGAAACAACAGAAGAGAAAAGCCATTATTGCATTGGCTGGGAATCAAACCCAGATCAACTGCTTGGAAGGCACCTATGCACACCACTATCCCACCAATGCATCTGACAGGAGTAGCTTTCCTGCAGGCTCTGTGTGCTGGCAGAGGGAGTGACACATGACCATGGAAGTAGTGAGCAGGGTGGATGGGCTGGAAGCTGCCTGACAGATGGGAGCAGAGTTACCATCCCAGAGTGGCTGAAAGGGGGCAATGGTGAAAACAGATCTCACTGGGAGCTGGCCCCACACCTGCCCTGCCCCAGGAGAGGGGAACTGAAGCTCAACTTCAATCACAGAAAACTCTTCCCTGAGAAGGAAGGAGACAGCTTGTTTTAAAGACCAGGTTTGTGTTTGTTCCTGCTACATACGGAGGGGCTGGGTAGTGCTAATTTCAGCCCCCAGACTCTGGGAGGATAAGGAACAAATTCAGGCTGCCAGTGACCAGCAGGAGGGAGATGATCTTTTGACAGTGACGGACGCCTCGTCCTAAAGGCCTTTGTCTGCCCCCTTCCAGTGACTGTTTGGTACAGGAATGCAGCCCCTCACTCCTGTGTCTCTCCTGGGGAAATAATGTTTCTGTGCAAAACACCAAAGCTTTTAACAGAAAGGAAGAAAAGGAAATAGCCACAGGATGGGACTAGGACAGAAGGAATGAAACACAAGATCCTTCTCCCATATGCATTGACTTTTTACCTTGTTTGTTGTGGTGTTGTATCCATGTTGGTCCCAGGGGTCCTCTGGGGTGCCGGGCATTGGCCACTTTCGGGATAGTGGGCTAGATGAACTGGTCTGACTCAGTGTGGCTGTTCTTATGTTCTAACTGCTGGTTATGGAAGAGACGACCTTCCAGGCTACACAGAACTGAAGAAGTGTGTGGGGTTAGCTCCACAGCTTGTCTGTTTCACCAACAGAGGTTGGTCCTCTTACCCTCACCCGCCTTGTCTCTCTTGGACTCTGAAAAGTGTTTTCTCTCCACTCCCCTTGGAGAGAAGTTAAGTTTCCCTTTGGGCAACTATCAGGCTGAAGCAATTGTATTGACTGTGACACTAGAATTGAAGATTTAATATTATAAATGAATGAGTCTAAACCTGAGGTTCTGGTTTTCACATTGGTTTTTCTAACTCAGTTCCCAATTCTCTTCTAGAAAGGCCTCCAGGCTGCCTGCCCAGCCCAGCAAAAGTGGCCAGGAGAAAGCCCACACTGCTGCTCTTTCAGGTAGTTGAAGGCTGCTATCAAACCCCCCTCACTCAGTCAGTCCCCAGGCTGTGGCAGTGCCTGGGATTCTTCCATCCTAAGTGCAGGACTCTGCACTTCTCCTTGTTGAACCTCCTCAGATTTCTTTTGGCCCAATCCTCCAATTTGTCTAGGTCGCTCTGGACCCAAACCCTGTCCTCCAGCGCTTGGATTCTTTACATGCTTTCACAGGGCTGGTCTACACTGGGGGGGGGATCAATCTAAGATACACAACTTCAACTACGTGAATAGCGTAGCTGAAGTCGAAGTATCTTAGATCGATTTACCTCTCGTCCTCACGGCGCGGGATCGACGTCTGCGGCTCCCCCTGTCGACTCCGCTACCGCCGTTTGCGCTGATGGAGTTCTGGAGTTGATGGGAGCACTTTCGGGGATCGATATATCACATCTAGATGAGATGCGATATATCGATCCCTGAGAAATGGATCGCTACCCGCCGATACAGCGGGTAGTCTAGACGTACCCACAGAGCAAAGAGCACATGTTCCATGATTTCATAGGGCAGAGTTTTATGCTATAGGGAGCTTTCCCTGTGTGAATTTGACAGGTGGATCAACATAGAGACACATTGTGACCCTTCTCAGGGTGCTGAGGGCTGTGAGTCTCTTGTTGCCACCCGCCACTAGGAAGAGTGAGTTTTCCATTTGGATGTTAGTGACCAAACTCACCAGCCAGCTGGAACTCAAGCACCCTCCTCTGAGCTACAGCAGCCACCCTAACCCCTGAGTTCCTTCAATGTGTCCCCCCTGTGGGGTCCAGCCCAGATCACCAGATACTCGGTGAAATCTCAGATCCTCTTTTCCCAAAGTATCCCAGGTTACTAGTTTTACTGTGGACCGTTGCTACTGTATCTCACACAGCACCTGAGTACAGTTATCGAACAAGCAAAAAGTTTATTTAACAACGGATAGAGATTTAAACAAACAAACGTGAGTGATGGAAACCAACTGTAACCAACTAAACAAAGGCAGAAAATGATAGAATCGAAAGGGCAGCACAAAAAACAGAGAGAGGAGCAATAAGATACTAAAAAGACAATGGTTGAAACTCTCCATTTTTCTTAGTCTTTGGATTGATGGGTACTAGAGCTGTAGCAATAGTTGAGGAACCAGGGTAAATTAAATCTAATTAACTTTTCAAGATTAGCCATCGTTTCCTGTACAACTAACAAAACACAAAAAACAAGACAACTTTCAGTTTTCCAAAATAATTCAGATTATCACACAGTCTCTTACTCTTTAACCAATAACTTCACCTATAATTTCATTTTAATTGGTAACAATAACATATTCAAAGATCACAAATTCTTGTCATATATGTTAGTTTTCTTTTAATCCCCATTGCCAACAACTGAACCCTGGTTCTTTTTGTGGTTTGTCCCAACGTAGGTCCCAACCACTTCTGTGAGTTCACATATCTCAGGATCTTCTGCCATATGTGTTGGTAGAAGGGGTCTTCTATGTCGGAATGTTTGCATCGTGGAGAAAAATACCTCTCTTTTCACACTTTTTAATCTTTCAAAGTAGGAGGAGGTAGAGAAGTAATGTAAATGCATAAAACACAAGAGAAACCTCTCTGGTCTACACTAAAGGTATTTATCGGGATAACTATATTGCTTAGGGGTGTGAAAAATCCACACAGCTGAGCAACGTAGTTACACAGACCTAACCCCCTGTCTAGATAGTGCTACATGAGTGGGAGAGCTTCTCCTGCCAACATAGCCACCACCGCTTGCGGGGGCTGAACTAATCAAGTCTGATGGGAGAAATCTCTCCCATTGGCTTAGAGCATCTGTAATAGCAGTGCTACAGCAGCGCAGCTAAATTGGTGCAGCTGTGCCAACATCAGCTTAATTGTGTAGCCACAGCATCAGACACAAAACCATAGAATCAGGACTCAACATGCGTGTTTCCGGAAGTCTGAAATTGGAGGCTGACACATTTGTTGCCTCATTGGTTACCATCATTTCTACAGCCTGAAAGTCCTTGTTACCCAACCAGGCAACCAGTTTGGGATCCAGAGGGAAGGACTGTCGTATGAAGCACTCTCTCTTTGCATCCAAACAGTGAAGGATGACTGTTCTCAATCTAACCCTGGCATACTTTGGAAGTGTAATCAGTGACACTGAACTAGGAACTGGGTGTGGACTCTTTCAACCTCAGCTCTTTCCAAATCCTTGGTCTTGGATAGGGTAAAGTTACAGTTCTCTGAAGTAGAATCCTTTACAAAACCACTTAAAATCTCAGCAGTGTTAATGAGGAATGGCTTCCTGAAACATGCCCAGCTCTTCTTTAATTCGGTGGCACAGGTCCAGGGAAGGGACTGGATACAGGCCTGGATCAGAATCTTCGTTAGTTACCAGAGCTGGAGATTCTATTAAAAAATGGCTATTTTTCTGAAGCTATTACATTTTCAACACTGGTTTCATTTTATACACATCTTTAGCACCTACAAAGGATAAATTCGACAAAAACTCCACTTCTATTTCCTCAACATCTGTGTCATGAAAGGCTGCATTTCCCATACCATAGGATTTGCTAGGAGAGATCTTCTGTAGGGCCTGGGTTACAAATGCTTTGGGAACCAGACACACGGGCATTTTGCCTAGTTCAAAACCACTTACCATGGAATTCTCTTCCCAGATCATCGGAGACAATATTGCCTTAAACAACTGAAATACACTGTGATCAGATGCACTTCCTTCAGTTAGCTGGGGTTCTGCTGCTGTTCACCATTTCTGAGTGGAGATTTTAAATCACTGCTGTCTCTTTGTTAGCCTGGCCAGTAAATTAGAGAGTTCTCTCCTGTTGATAGAACTGCACTTCAACTTTCTCCATGTCATCATGGAGGGATGGGGAAAAAGCAAAGCTGAAATAATAAATGAGGACTTTAGCAAAGGGTCATTGTCTTAAATTCTTCAATAAATCTGAGCTACACCCTATCAAACTGAACTAATATCCTACTGGGTGAGCAAACAGCCTTCAGGAAAGATAGAAACCCACATCACATAGAGAGAATACATGACAAAGAAAGTGTCAAGTGAAATTCCAGAGCAGGTTACATTTGATTATTCAGAATCAGGACAAGAGATTCTCCCATCACATTCTCCTCTGATCCATTCAAACCTGCTTCACTCATCCCTGTCTCAATAGTCAGTTATGTTATTTACAACATTTTTAGTATCCTAGCTGTCCCATAATGAGGGAAAAACAGCCACCTTGCCAGAAGTGGCTTTACAATAGATGGAACCTGGGATTTAAACTCCAAATACTAACACTGTATTTGGGATCCATTTGAATTCCCCTCCCAGGACTTTGACACTTTCATCTCCAGTCATAGCGACTCTGATATAGGATTAAAGAAGTCAATACATCATCTGCAAGCACAGACAACGGAGAATGCTTCATCACATGACACTTTGAGAAGTGGATGGATAGAATGTGATGAAGATAAACTCTGCATGGTTCAGGCAAAAGGTAACAGTTCTGCAGTGATGGGGAAGGAGGGAATCTCTGAGTCACCCCATCTCCTTCCAGTGTCACAGAAGTTGTAATTATACTTTTTTCCTGCCCCTGCTCCTCTTCATTTACATATAATTTGAAAAATTCCCAATATAACTGCTCTTCAGCACAACCCAGAGCAACGTGAGAACAATTGGCAAGGATACAATCTGTATCATTGGTGACTAACAATAACTTTGCAATAGGAGGAATGGTATAAACGTGATGCTCCCTGGTTCCTCATAGGAAGGGCACACTCCAGTTACTTGTGGGACAATAGAAAGGACAAATAGGTCCATCTCAAAAGAGGGTGAACTGCAAAAGGCAAAAATGGGCCATTTATCTGGACAAGCTGAGGGATAACGGTGCTGCACACAGTTCAAAGAGCTTTAAAAGTTACTACGTGGGAATCAGGAAAAGTATTAAAGAAAAAGTATTCATAGTCCTAGAGGTTTTTACAATGTTGATATCTCTTGCAGATTCTCTGATGGCTAACATGGGCTGAGTGCCAAGAGAAGGTTTTCCCACACGCACTGCATACATAAGGCCTCTCCCCTGTGTGGATTCTCTGATGTCTAGAAAGGGCTGATCTCTGAGTGAAGCTTTTCCTACACTCACGGCATTCATAGGGCCTCTCATCTGTGTGGATTCTCTGATGAACAGAAAGGGCTGATCTTTGAGTGAAGGTTTTCCCACACTCACTGCATTCATAGGGTCTTTCCCCTGTGTGGATCCTCTGATGTCTAGAAAGGTCTGATCTGTGAGTGAAGCTTTTCCCACACTCACGGCATTCATAGGGCCTCTCTCCTCTGTGGATTCTCAGATGAACAGAAAGGCTTGATCTTTGAGTGAAGTTTTTCCCACACTCACTGCATGTATTTTTTCTCTTTCGCCTGATGATTTCCTGCTGTCTTGTGGTTTCCATGAAGACCTTCTGAGTTCCCGAACAGGAAATAAATTTATCCACTTTCTCCCCTGGCTGGTTTCCGTGATCTATTTCTGGTCTGTTTTGAATCTCCCAGGATTTTCTCTCCTTATGACTCCTGGACACATTCCTTTTCGATCTTTGCGATAATGTTCTGTTTTTACCCACTGGCTCAACATTTTCAGGCTGAGAATTCTGCTCCTCTTTCTCACATGCCATTGCATCACCTGCTGTGACAGAGACAGAAACCTCAAACAGGGATGGAAAGGAGAAGACCAAACAAAAACAAGTGCTGAAGACAGGTCAAATAAAAATCAGGAGCTGAACTCCCCCAAACTCTTCCCCCAACTAGGAGAGAGGAGGGGGATGAATTCAGCCTTCACATCCCATCCAAATACACAGGGGGAAGGGAGGAAGCTACTGCCTGGTGTCTGCTAGGATCTATAGGAAGCCATGAACTATATTTACCCTGAGGATATGACCCCTGCTAGAGACAATAATGAACTGAGAGACCTCCCCAGGGCTTTGTAGGGCATCCCAGATGTTTCCTTCAGGCACTTAAAGATTCTGAGGTGGTTTAATGTTTCCTCACCTGTGCAGGGAGCTCTCAGAATCTCTCTTTCCTCTGACCGCTGGAGGTCTGGGACCCATGGCTCTTCCCCTTGTTCCAGCTGGGAGATCACATCACGCTGGAAAACTAGAAACCCTGCTCAGATGAAAGAAAACAAAGGAGTTCAGTTGATTTCTTAAGACTTGGTCATAAAAAAAACATTCTATTAATTTAACTTCAGTGCTTAGTGTGACCTGGTGGGCCAGGGGCAGTTCTCACTGAAAATGCCAAGATCAGGGCAGGCTGAAAAAGGGAGAGCAGATGCTCCCAAAACTGCTGGTTAACACTGAAGTTAAACTCACCGACCAGTCACCAACTGTGCTTCTGATCCCCCACACGGGTTATCGAGAAGCTGAAAAAAGAAATCACACGGCCCTTTATTGCATCCCAGTTCTCTGACTCCCAATCAGCAACTAGGTCCAGTACAGTGAAAGGTTATTTAAAAACTCTGCTCACATAAACAAAGTGTTCCTCTGACCCCAAAGGGTCAGCCACATCACCAGGTGAGTATAGGTTTGGATATTACCCAAAATTCCATCCTTCCAGCCAATCCTTTAGCATCTAAACTAAAGGTTTAAACGAAAGAAAGACAGAAAGAAGTTAAATGGGAAAGCAGTCAGATACATTCAAAAATGGATATATCAGGTTCTTAGCAGTATTGGTGAGTTGCTGGCTTGAAAGTCCATCTGGAACACATCCACAGCTTGGATGGGTCATTCAGTCCTTTGTTCCAGGGTTCAGTTTGTAGAGAAGTTGCTCCAGAGGTAGGAAGGGGGATTGAAGACAAAATGGAGATGATGCAGCTCAGTGATGAGCTGCCAATTTTTTAACAACGGGTTCCCTCCTCCCTCCAAAATTTTAACAACGGGTTCCCTCCTTTCCCCCCCCTCCGTGGGGGGGGGTCGTGCCCCATCCAACCCCTCATGTTCCTTAACACACACACTCCGAATCCAACCCTGCTCTTTCCGGCCGCTCGGCCCGACTCCCCGGGCCGGCGCCGGGGCCCGGCCGCTCGGCGGCAGCCGCGGGGCCCAACTCCCCGGGCCGGCGCTGGGCTGGAGGGAGCCGCGGTCTGGGACCGGGAGCTGCTGAGCCAGCCGCACCTCCCCTCCCCCTCCGCGCCCCAGCTTACCTGCTGGCTGCCTCCATGCTGCTTGTTCAGGCTTCCCGCGAACATCTGATTCGCGGGAAGCAGGGGAGGGGGAGGAGAAGGGGGCTTAGCAGGAGAGGAGTGGGCGGGAACTTTTGTTAAATTTAGCAGCCCTTAACAAGCGGTTCTAAAATGGCTGCTAAATTTAACAACGGGTTCCCGCGAACCCGTGCGAACCCGCTGCAGCTCACCCCTGATGCAGCTGCCCTTTACATTCCTTTTGCCATGTGGCCTGTACTTCCTGTGTCCCAAACACAAGCTTCACAGCACGTGGCATGGAAAAGCCTTGGAGTTCTCATTACACAGGCATATCCCGGCATGTTTTGCTGACTCAATAGGTGTATCCCCTTGGTCCTTTCCATGGGCTCATTGTACAGATGATGACCCTGAATGGGCCATCAAACAGGCTAGGCAGTGTTGATGCCAATATGTCTGGGGGTGTCACCCAGAAACACTGCACAAGTCTGGAAATACAGATATACCCTACATATCTATAACTCACAATACAAAGGTGATACAAACATAGAAACAAAATTATCATACGTGGAAAATCATAACATTTTCACTGACACCTTACATGGCATATCTAGCAAAATTCATTGCAATTTTATCAGATTAAATTATTATTTTATTATTAATACCAAAGTGTCTCACAATTCCATACAGTGTCACACTTGGTAAACAAGTGAATTCCCAGGACCAGTTCCCCAGGCCCTTGAAGATGCCGAACACTGTGCTTATGAGGGACTGAAATACCCACATATCTGCTGGGAACACACACACACACACTCTGTCAGTCTATACCCCTGTGTTCACTCTTCTAGAAAATTATGATCAATTTTGTACGCAGTATGGCTTGTGAGGTATCATTTGAAAACGCATAATCTACTGAATATTATCCTCCTGTTAAAACGTGTAGTAACACTGTATGTAAAGTTATGAGATTTTACTGTATGATATTGCTGAAAAAGTTACAATTCTGGGAAACACCCACAGAGCAGTTCCTCAGAGACAGCAAGGCAAACAGCTGGTCAAACAGCCATTCTCCTGCAGGGGGAAGGTGGGAAGACATTTACATTCCATCACAGGGACCTCTTGAAGTTGTTGTGGAAAATGACCACACGATTGATTTTGAACCAGCTCAGCCTGAGGCTCTTTTCTTGGTTAAAAGTGCGCAGGAGGCGACAGCTATTGGAATACTGTCCCTCTGAGCTAAAAATCACACAAGCCTTTTAAAGCTTAAAACCCCAAACAATTACACATACGTTGCACGTTAATTTCCTTATTTGGAATATATTGCAAAATATGATGCAGGTCAAAAGCAAACTGAACAATCTGTTTTCCATATTCGGCCTTTCCTGTTATTGTTATTACACCTGGTGATATGGGAGCAAGACTCTGCATGTCTCAAGAAATGTCACTACCAACCTAGGCCATTTTCACATGCTGGGTGCAATCCAGAGCAGTGAGGAGTTGTGTCATCTGTAATCCTGGGTGAGATTCAGTGTTCTGCTGCTGGAGATCCCCTGTCTGGATACCCTCAGCCAGCATTCAAGGACGCACAGAGTGTGTGTGTGATAAGTAACCCTGGACCAGCAGCTCTGACTCCAGCTGTCTGCTTGTTACACCCCAAGCACATTCTGGTTTGGACAGAGAAGGCTCAGGGTTTGAGAGAAGGCAGGGGGTAGGAAGCTTCTGTTTGTTATGCTGGACCTAACCCCCAGTTTTACTTGAGTAAAGAGGAGCTATTTGACACTGTGTAATACGGCTCCTCTGCTGTGTTCCCGAAGTGTTCTGCAGCATGGGAGGGTCTCTGGTAGTGTGTGTGTCACTGGCATATTGGGGTGATGCAGACACAGGACAGAGTAGAGGTGGCATTGTGGGGCTGGCGTGAACCTTAACTCTTCATTTCCCCTTCCAAGAACCCAGGGGACAGGAACCCTTACCCAGCGAGGTCACAGTCTCATAGTTCTGCTGCATGACATCCCAGTAGAGGGCTCTCTGAGCGGGGTCCAGCAGAGCCCACTCTTCCCTGGTGAAATGCACAGCCACCTCCTCGAAGGTCACCGGCCCCTGAAAGAGCAAGAGTCCAACACTCAGGACCTCTTTCCCCACTCACAGCCGCACTATTTGTGGCAGAGAGGAGCGAATCAAATGGAAGCTCTGGGTGGATCCCACTCAACAGAGTCCCATCCCGACCCCGCTCAGCGTATCCAGCAAATACCAGGGTGAGGGGTCAAAGAGAGAGCCCCTTGTCTCTCCCAGCAGATCCATCACACACCTACTGGCCACCGACTGATACAGGAGATGGAGCCCCTAGCAGGGTCCAGGGAGAGCTCCCTGGTAGGAAGCCCAATAACCTCCTCATTGTGAGGAGCGGGATATGAAGGGAGAGGCAGCTCCAATAAGCCTGACTCATGGGTGCCCCCTTCATATCTCACAGCAGCCGCTGGTTAGTGAGCTCAGGCTCCAGCACTGGGAGTCTGGTCAGTTTGACTAGCTCCATGTAGGTGGGCTATTTTCTTTCTTCACAAATTAGGGCATTTGCACCTCCCAACCTCCTGGGTCTGTTCCTAGAATCTAGGCCACTTATTAAATAACTCCCAGCGGGTTTGCCACACCCTGGCCTCCTCCTTTCCCCACTCTGTGCATTTCCTGTCCCGCTCCAATCTCCAGACCAGACTGTGCAAACCTTCCCATCTCCGGTGTATTTGCTCTCCCTCTCCTCCAGCAGGAACCCACCAGCAACCTCCCGATAATCTCTACCTGAGTTGGCTCCACTGCAGCCATTTCTCTTCCCTGTCCCACGCCAGGCTGGGATGAGCTGGAGCAAAACATGGACGTCATTCTGCAGCCTGTCTGGGGGAGAAGGGCAGTTGTGGGCATCTCAGAACAGGTTTTAGTTAATTTCACATCAGAATTCCCCCAGGCCCTTTCCCTACAGACAGACACCCTAGATCCTGCCATGCTGGGAAATGCTCAATCTGTTTATTACAATGTAGACCTGGCCCCTCCTGCCAGGCTAAGCCCAGACACATTTTTAACCTCCCTTCTCCCTCCCCTCACCCCCTAACAGTCTCTGAACACAAGGCTAGAAACCAAAGGAGTCACTGTGGGGGATCCCTCGGACACTGACCCCACGGCAGACACACCCCAGCAGGGGGAATATGGAGTCAGGAACTGGCTTTTCCTCTGTCTGATCCTTGTTTTGTTCACTGGAAAGTGGTTCTGCCCAGGGATGCAGCAATACATGTCTCTGGGCGGACTAGAGAGCTGGAAACCTCTCCCCCCTCATTTCTCCCACTGCCCCTTTCAGTCTCTCCTTCCTCTGTCCTCTCTCCCTGCCCCTCTGGCTGGGACAGTCCCATTCCTGGGGGCTTTGCTCTCCCAGGGATGGTTTTTCTCCTGACAATTGCTACTGGGAGGAGAAATGAGGAGGGGCTGTTTGTGCAGAGTCACTTTCATGCCAGTCCCCAGCACTTTCACTGAGGTCTTTCAGTTACCTGGAGACTCTGGCTCAGAATTTAGTATTAACAGGGCCCAGGGCTGCCCTAGGGAGCTAGGACCAGCTGGAGAAAGTCATCCCCTGGGCCGGGCAGAGAAGCAGCTTTAATTCAGGTCACTTCCCAGCACAGAACCCCGCTGGGGGAGCAGCAGCTGCTAAGCCTGGTCTCCCAGATCACAATGGAGGCTGCAGCGTCTGACCCAGGAAGCTGAACCCCAATATCCTGAGCAGAGAGGGACAGAGCGTTTGAGCAGCTTCCCTCCTTTAGCTCTCTGGGGAGAGCAGCTAATGAGAGCCCCTCCTCACAGGGAGAATTGCTGATCTCATTTGCCCCACTGTCCATCCGGAGTCACTCCTTGTCTTTCCATACAGTGACTCTGGATTAACAATGGTCTCAATGAAACCAGAGTCCAGAACGCTGTGGAAGAGACCATTGTGCGGCAGTGCTGACCCCCTTCCCACCTCCCTCACCCCCCAGATCCAGGACAAGGACTGGACAATCTAGGAGAATGGAACTGGAAGTTCCTGCAGTTTTCAAGAGGGGAGAAGAGCAAAAATCTGTGATTTCACCTCACAGTGTCTGATAAGTGGCTAGAAAGTTATCACAGTGACTGGGCCTGGCTGGGGAATGTCGGGCAGTGCTTGGAGCCAGGATTCTGGCATAAGCTAATCAGGGAGAAGCAGCAAGGTCAGGAGCAGCCCCTAGAGCCCCAGCCAGCCCCCCCCCCCCGCCCAGATATTCCCTGGGACCCAGCCCCCAGAGTCCCTGGCCAGGGAGCTCAGATACCCCTCAGAGCCCCACTGGCCAGACAACCCCCACCAGACCTTCATTGCCAGGTTGGGAATCCGAAAAGGTTCCCCCCACCAAGAGACCCCAACAGCCAGAGACCCCCCAAAAGGGACCCCCACTGGGAACTCAGTCCCTCACTGCTTGCCTAGGATCCCCGCCCTCCAGCAGGATCTGCCCTGCCCTTTGCCTGGCACCCCCTCCTCTCCCCTGCGGGATCCCCTGATGCTTTACAGGGGCACCCCCTGGCCTAGCGCCGGGGATTCTCCCACACACACTCTGTGCACTGGGCAGGGCAGCGATCCCAGGAGTCTGCGGGGGAAGCCCAGACAGAGCCCCTGGCACAGCACCAGGCTCCCTCTAACCCCCTGTCCCGCCACCCCAAGAGACACCCACCCCGGCTGTTCTGCAGCCACCAGGCCCCCAGCGATACCCACCTCCAGGACCCACAGCCTCAGGGCTGGGCACATCACAGCCACCCCCTGAATCGCCAAATCTCCAGAACCCACCAACCTCACTAGGGTACCCCCTGCCCAGCCACCCAGAGGCCTCCCCCCACCACAATCCCCCTTCAGCTGCCATCTCCCCACACAGCCCCACCCCCACCCAGCAACACTGTTACCTCACAGCGCCTGAGAAGTGGATAGAAAGTGACCACCGCCCCCTGCTGGCCAGTCACACAGGCAGAGGGAGCCCCGGGGGATGTCTCTTGAACTGGAGTATGGAAGGCCTGGAGGGACAAAATAGGTAAGAAATTTCCATGCCCTGTCACTAGCAAATAATGGCCACCCTGGATCCACCCCAGAGGTGGCTGCATCTTAGCACTGGGGGAAGCAACCCCTCACAGAGGCCATTTGTCATGGGGTTTGGGATACTTCTGGACCCACACTGCGTATTTGATAACATGAGAGAAAAACACCAAGATCTGAGGGGATTTTATATTGCTGTTAACGAACTAGTGGAAAAGGGGGACTGTTGGACTGGATTTTATACGACTGTCCAATACATAAACACAAAGTGATGGTTGCCCCACCCCCACCATTGCCATGGGCAGCAGGGAGCCCTTTGAGGAGCTGATTAAAAGGGAGGGGGAGGGGGAGCTGGAAGGTCCCTGGATAAAGGAAGGGGGCAGCAGTGGGGGACGGGCGGGTGACTGGCAACTGATGGTTGGGGGTAACTGTGTTGGTAGTTAGGGGGCAGCAACTGGGATTGGGAAACGGGGGTCTGGGCAGTCCCCACGGGGGACACATGCGCCTCCCTTCCCTGCCCTGGCAGAGACCAGGCATCTCATAGAATATCAGGGTTGGAAGGGACCTCAGGAGGTGTCTAGTCCAACCCCCTGCTCAAAGCAGGGCCAATCCCCAACTAAATCCCCAAATGGCCCCCGCAAGGAGTCAGCTCCCAGCCCTGGGTTTAGCAGGCCAGTGCTCCAACCACTGAGCCATCCCACCCCCACGCCAGGAGCAGCCATGTGCTGGGGAATGACTCAGGGCGACAATTTCCCACCTCAACAAGGACAAATCGCTGCAGATCAAATGGGTGGGAAAATGCCCCTCACTAGAGAAGATTTTAAACTGACGTTTGAGACTCATGGGGAGAACGGGGGAAATCGGGGGGGACGGGAGAGCTGATCATTGGAGGGGATGGGGGGGAATCGCCCCAGATTTTATAGCCCCGTGTGAGACACTGAGCGAGAAAAGGGGCAGAACTAGAGAGAATTTGTATCGGGGGCGAGAGGCAAGTGGCACAAACAGGGACAGGATCCAATTAACCCCCCTCCCCCCTTCGCTCGCCCGCCACTTCCCCCCCCCCCGGGAATTTCCTGGCTGCCCAGAGACAGTTCAACCCCCCCCCCCCCACGTCCCACTGACCTTCCCCCCCCCTACAACTCCAGCTTCTCCCCTCCCTGCCTGACACCCCCCATCTCCCCCCACACCACAGGGGATCCCCCCCGCCAGGCCCCAGTCTCTGCCCCCCAAATCCCACTGGGGCTGAGGCAGCTCTGAGGCTTCTCCCAGGTTCCCGGGGGCAGAGTCACTTTCCTGCCCAGCCCCAGTGCCCCCCCGGGGTCTCTCACTCCCCGGGGGGCTCCGTGGGAGGCTGGACACCAGCGATGCAGGACGGCAGGAATGGGGGTGACAGGCCTCCTGTGCCTCAGTCTCACGGCGGGACTGAGGGGGCTCGTCACTCTCCGGCTCGGGAGCACTGGGAAGACCCGACCGTGGAGGGGCCGTCGCTGGGGCGGGGGGGCGGCCCCGCGCAGGCGCTGAGCACGTCCTTATATCACTTCTGTGGTGGGAAAAGTGCTGAGGAGATGGAACGCTGAGGGCTGGTTTTGGCGGGAAAAACCGGTTTGGGCTGGTTTGAGTCTGTCCCCTGATGGTAAACAAGTCCCCTCTCAGAGATGGAGTCCAGGGGTCAATAGTTCATATGCTCCAGATTGGATCTTATTTGAAAGCCAGTGATTTACTTCATAAACATCTTATTAACCAACTAATTGAACATATTGAACAGTTTATACTTCTTACACCTAACAATGAGATAAAAAAACAACAACACAGACAAACCTTATCGGTAACAGCTAATGTCCTAACTGGGAAATCAGCAGCGGTTTGTAGCGGGGGGAGCGCACAGTCTGAATGTGTATGACCCGACCCCAGCCCTCAGCCCCACATAGCAGTGGGGCTTGGCACGCTCTGTGCATTGGTGTGGTGGCTGAGTGGTTAACCAAGCAGTGACAATCCAAGGAGGTTCCCTGAGTCAGTCTCACTCCTGAGGAGATTCTGCACCAAAAAAATTCTGTGCACAATATTTTAAAATTCTGCAAATTTTATTTGTCAATAAATAAATGTGGAGGCTCCAGCATTGCAGGGGGGAGCACAGGCTGCTGGATGCACAGAGGTGGGAGATCACCCTGCAGCCCCCACTCTCCTCCAGTGAAACAGACTTGGTGGTGGGGCTGCACCTCTCTGCTGCCTACTCCAGGAGCCCCAAAAAGACTCCCTAGAACTGCTCATGAGGGGCACATATGCCTTCCCTTTGCTTCCCCATCAAGAAGTCAGAAAGCCTGAGCAGCTGGCCCCGGGCGATTTGAAAGGGCCTGGGGGCTCCTGCCACCACTACCGGCAGCACAGCGGGACTAAAGTGGATTCCTGCCCACCCTCGCTCCGCACGGCGCACCACTCCCAGAAGCATCTGGCACATCCCTGCGGCCCCCGTGGGGTGTCTCTCTCGCACGCTGCCCCCACCCCAAGTGCCAACTCTGCCATTGGAACTGCGGCAATGGGAGCTGCAGCGGTGGTGCCATTGGGCAGTGGTGCCAGGAGACCCACGCCCCCCGAGCCTCCTCCATGTAGGAGTTGCTGCCAGATGGGGGTGTGGGTCACTTTCGGGAGCTGCCCAAGATAGGTGCCACACCCCAACCCTCTGCCACAGCCCAGATCCCACACCCAAACTCCCTCCCAGAGCCCACCACTGCCCCCCAACTCCCTGCCCCAGCCCAGAGCCCACATCCAAACTCCCTCCCAGGGTCCACCCCCCGCCTGCCCTACACCCCAACCCCCTGCCCATCCCAGAGCCTGCACCTCATGTACACAAACTCCCCCCAGTGCTTTCAGGGGGGGGGCAAGGAAGGACGGGCAGGACTTGGACCAGTTCTGGGCATCACCAAAAGTTATATAAACCTGGTGACGCTGAGCTGGAGCCCTAGTCACTTCACATCTCTCTCCTTACACAGGGGGACTCTGTGGGGCAGGGCGCTGCTGGGGGTTTATTCCTTCCTTTAATGGCTGTGGAAGGGGGAACAGGGAGAGAATTTGCTCCTCTGTTCTCTGCGGAACACGTGCAGGCAGCGGGATTATCTCCACGGCTGTAACAAAACGCAAGCTAGCAGAGAATCTATTCCCAGTGCAGCTCCCAAGCTGTGCCCTGGCGAGCTGTGCCCAGGGGATTTAGATGCTTTATGTAAGGGGACTGTTGCCCCCTTACTAACATTCAGTGGGGGTGTTTGGTTGCTAGCTCCCAGCACTAAAAAGGGAGGGGTCGATGGGAAATCAGGAGCCTGAGACTGACAGTCCCCAGGAACAATGTGGAGAGACCAATGCTCCAGGTCAGCCTGATTGACAGGGTGGGCAGGCTATTCAAGGAGTCAGGAGGCCAGAGGGGTCCCGTCCTCCCTGTGAGCTGGAATTGTCTGAGTCACATGGAGTGGGGCCGAGCTAAGGAGAGAGCAGGGGGCCCAAGCTGAGCTGATGGTAGCAGAGCTGCAGCCTCAAAGCCAGAGCACAGCCCAGAGAGATCAGACCTGCCCTGGGAGCAGAGCTGTAACAACCGGAGCCAGAGAGGCCAGACAAGCAACCCAGGGAGCTGAAGTCAGAGCAGCAGCAGCAGCCGTGCTGAGGCAGAGCGGAGCTGGAGCAGTCCAGAGCTGGGTGCGGTGAGCAGCTGGGGAGAGCGAGGGGGACCGTGGGCAGTGGGCCCAGCACAGGGAGACGCCTCAGCCAAGAGGCCCTGCAGGCCAGACTTGGAGGGGGATCGTAACCCTGACAGGGCGGGGGTGATGCTGGGGAGAAGGGTCCTGCCACCCAGAGCCTGAGAGTGTGTGGCCACCGCCAGAGCAAGTGTCCAACCTGCAGCGTCCCTGCAGCACAGCCAGGGCCTGAGGAGGCGGCCTGGGACCTACAAGGAACAGACTGTGAAGTGCCCTGATGTCCAGAGACACTTTTTGTGATGGTCCCTGCCACAGAGCAGGGTGATGTGTTTTCCTTTAACCTTTCCCATTTTTTCTTATTTTTTAAATTTGATAGTTAAATAACTTGTATTTGCTTTAAATTGTATGATGTGATCAGTGGGTCAGGGAGGTGCGCAGTGCAAAGAGAGGGACACCCTAGCCCCTGTCCTGGGTGACCACAGCAGGGTTGGGGGGGTTGCGTCCCCCAGGAATCCTGGGCCCAGCCTTGTTGGGGTTACGAGGACTCTGCCAGACAGGAGAGTGGAAGGGGAGTCCTCAAGGGCAGGGAGGCCTCTGGGTAAAGGAAGTGGGAGCGAGGACTCAGATCCTTTTGCCAGCCCACTTCACCGGGGTAGTGCAGAAGCCAGGAAAGTTCCCCACAATAGCAGGACCATTCCCCCACTTACATCTAGATACAGTACCAGGCACGTAGGAGGATTTCCCCTTCTGAGTCATGGAAGCAGAAATTGACTTTTCCTTTCCAGATTTAGCTAATGTTCAGAAAGAGAATCTAGCACCTGCCTTCCAGATCTGAACACCTCAAAATTCAGGAGTGCTCAAGCTCAATTTGGGCAGCTGTTACTTCATTTCTCCCAAATCAAATATACTGATCCACTGTTATTTGCTGTACAAAAAGTAGGATAAAATTGAGCAAGAAATGCTTCCCAGGGGTTATTAGGACTGGAATTGCTGTTTTCAACAGCCATTGCCATTTTTTTCTAGTTTTGTTTGTTTGAAAGGAAGACAGTGATATTGCATTGGCAAATTCCCCATAGAAACAAAGAATAATAAAGGCACCTCAACTTTTCCTCATTTATGGAGGACAGTCTTATAATATGCATCCAGGTATCCTCCAATCACACAAGCTGAAAATTGTTCCATTTTACTGCAGTTCTGTAACCATATGGGAACCAATCCTGTCTGTGCTCTGTGCACATCCAAAATTCCTGCTGAATGACCCATCCTGGGAGCGAGTTACCAGTGACCCAGGGCTGGGGTGGAAGGAGGGTGCAGGTGGGGGGGGGAGCACCCAGGCCTGGGGCGGCAGGGGGTGTGTGGGTTGGGGAGCATTGGTGGGGGGGAAGGGGAGAGCCCAGATCTAGGGCAGCACAGGATGTGGGGGGGGAGCCCAGGGCTGGAATGGCAGGGGGTGTGGGTTGGTGGGGGAAGAGCCCAGGGGTAGGGTTGCAGGGGGGTGCAGGTGTGGGGAGGCCCAGAGTTGCGGCAGCAGCGGGTGCAGGTTGGGGGGAAGCCCAGGGCTCGGTTAGCAGGAGCATCTGGTGGGGGACCCCAGGGCTGAGGTGGGGGCAGCCAAAATATTTTTTGCTTGGGGCGGCAAAAAACCTAGAGCCGACCCTGCCTCCACCCACTGTGAGGTAAGTAGGAGCGGATCATTATTATCCCTACTCGAAAGAGGGAGAAGCTAAGGCTGAGAAAGGAGAATTGACTTGTCTTAGGTCACATACCCAGCCAGTGGCAGAGCTGGGAATAGGACCCAAGAGCCCTGATTTTCAAACTAACCATCGGATCTTGAATATCAGACATTGAATGACCTGAATAAAGTGCTCTCAGATGAGCTCCAGACCAACAACAGTGCACAGGAATTATTCAGCAAGTATTTGAGGAGAACTGCAATGTTAGAGAGAATCATGAACTGCTCAGAGACCATTAATGCAGAGAAGCAGCAAAATTCATCAAACACAGAACTGGTTCTGACTTATTTCCTTGTTCTTAAAAGAGAACAACAAGGACCTGAGTCTCGTCCCTGTCAATAACCCCCTGCTCAGCCAATCAGGGTAGAGATTGAGGACGGGAGGCTAAGGGTCCCCCGCCACATGCTCCTTCTGACCGAGCCCCGGGCTTCCCCCCACCCGCAGCCGCCTGCCACCCCAGCCCTGGCCTCTCCCCCCCCCCACACACTCTGTGCCAACAACATAGATTTCTTCTCCCCAGTCCGCCCAGGCTGAGCTGCTCCCGTTTATACTCCGTCTCCAGTCGGCGCATGCCCAGAGAGGGTGAGGGGGTGTGGCCTCCTCAGCCCACATGGCACAGTTAACCCTAGCAGTGCCAGGTCAGGGTTGATACACCTCATCACAGACAGCATTTCCCAAGTGTTGGGATTAGCTAGGAGATCTCTTCAGGAGTAACCTCCTGTAGGGACTGGGTCACAAATACCTTGGGAATCAAATACCTGGGCGTTTTCTTAGTTCCGAATCACTTGCTGTGGAATTTTATCCCTGGATCATCTGAGACAATATTGACTTAAACAACTGAACTACCCTGTGACCATGTGCACTTACTTCGGTCAGTTGCACCCATTTGGGGTCTGCTGCTGTTCACCTTTTCAGAGTGGAGATTTAAACATACGACTGTTTCTTTGATAATATGTTCAACAGCTTGGAGTATTCTCTCCTGTTGACTGAACTGCATTTGAATTTTCTCCATGTCATCATGCAGGGATAGGGGGAAAAACAAACCTGAAGTAAAAAAATGGTAATTTGTCTGAAATTTCCCAAAACATCTGAGCTACATTCTGTCAAACAAAACTAACATGCAGTTTTATGACCAAGGAGCCTTCATGACAGATAGAAAACCCATATCACAGAGAGGTAGAAGACACTTTCATTTTAATTTAAAGTGAAATTCCAGACTAGGTTACATCTGATGTCTCAGAATCAGGATGAGAGATTCTCCCATGATCCACTGAAACCTGTTTCACCCAGCGCTTTCTCATGCATCCGAGGAAGTGGGTATTCACCCACGAAAGCTCATGCTCCAAAAGTCTGATAGTCTATAAGGTGCCACAGGATTCTTTGCTGCTTTTACAGATCCAGACTAACACGGCTACCCCTCTGATACCTCTCTCATTAGTGTTATTTACAGGAGTTTTAGCACCTTCATAATGGGAGAAAAAACAGCCGACCTTCCCAGAAGCAGCTTTGCCATTGAGGGAAAAGGGGATTTGAACGGTGCTTGGGATCCATTTGAAATCCCCTTCCCAGTCTGACACTTTCATCGCCTGCCAGACTGACTCTGATTTAGGATCAAAGACGTGTACAAGCACCATTCCCAAGCATGGACAGCCAAGAACATAACCCCACCAGACATGGGAAGCGAAGGAATACGAAGGGGTGAACTGTGCATGGCTCAGGCACAAGGTAACAGTTCTGGGGTGATGGGGAAGGATGGAATGTCTGAGTCGCCCCATCTCCTTCCAGTGTCACAGAGCCTAAAATGACCCTTATTTCCCTGACACTGCTCCAGCTCTTCATCATATTTAAATATATTTTAAATGAGAAAAAAAGTCAACAAAATAACTGCTGTTCTGCACAATCCAGGGTAATGTGAGAACAACTGGGAATGAGACAATCTCTCCTCAAAGAGGAACTTGACGTCTCTAACAGTAACTTTGCACTGGCAGGAGGAGTACAAATGTCAATCTCCAGGTTTGTTTAGAAAAGGAAATGTGATGATGGTTAGCTCAGACAAGAGGAAATGTGCAAGATAACTCCACCGACTATCCATGGCCCATGTCTTTAGTGCAAGAATAGTTCTCTTTTTACATCAGGAAAGTGAACTCAAGCTAGCTAACTCCATGACAACCACAGTGATGAGACCCAGGTAGATTTTATCTCAACGTAGCTGGTTGAAGACACCCCCCATCTCCCCCACCTGGGGTGATGACATTCCTGGTAGAAAGGACACACACTCCAATGACTCGCAGGACAATGGAGTTGATACAAAGGACCACAGGATCCACCCCAAAGACAGGCGAGCTTCAAAAGTGGGCAACTCATGTGTGGGAGCTGAGGAACTACAGTGTGCAAAAGATGCAAACAGCCTTAACACTCACTACCTGGGAACTGTCAAAAGAATTAAAGAAAAAAATCTGCTGACAGCTCTAGAGAAGGTTTTTATGAAGTTTATCTCCTTTACGGATTCTCTGATGTTTAGAAAGGCCTGAACTATGAGTGAAGCTTTTCCCACACTCGCAGCATTCATATGGTCTCTCTCCGGTGTGGACTCTGTAATGTGTAACAAGGGTTGAGCGCCGAGAGAAGCTTTTCCCGCACTCACTGCATTCATAGGGTTTCTCTCCTGTGTGGACTCTCTGGTGAGAGATAAGAGAGAAGAGGTGAGTGAAACTTTTCCCGCACTCACTGCATGCATAGGGTCTCTCTCCTGTGTGGATCCTCTGATGCATAGTAAGGTTTGAGCTCCGAGAGAAGCTTTTTCCACACTCGCAACATTCGTAGGGTCGCTCTCCTGTGTGCGTTGTCTGATGAGAGATGAGGGCTGATCTCTGAGTGAAGCTTTTCCCGCACTCACAGCATTCATAAGGTCTTTCTCCTCTGTGTATTCGCTGATGCCTACTAAGGGCTGAGGTACGATTGAAGCTTTTCCCACACACACAGCATTTGTAGGGTCTCTCTTTCGTGTGGATTATCTCATGTCGAATAAGGGTTGAGCGGTAGTGGAAGTTTTTCCCACACTCACTACATGTATTCTCTTGCTTTTCCGTGAGGATTTTCTCCTGGGACATAGTTTCCTTGAGGTCCCTGTGAGGTCCCTGACAATTAATAGGTTCATCCACTCTCTCCTCTGAGTGGTTTCCCTGCTCTCTCTCTGGTCTGGGGTAATTTTCACCAGCTTTTCCCTGCTCACGGGGGCTGGACACACTCCCTTTGGATCTTCGCAGTAATTCCCCATTTGCTTCGGCAAGCTCAGCATCTTCCTGGTGAGGATTCTGCTCCTCGCTCTCCCTCACCACCCCATCACCTGCTAGAAGAGAGGAGAAATCTCAGAATTGGGGATGGAAAGGCAGAGAACAAACCCAAGTAAGTGCTGGAGAGACAGAAAATAAAAATCAGGGACTGAACTCCCCCAAACTCTTCCCCACAGGGGACAGTGGAGGGGATCAATTCTGCTCCCCACCCAGGACCGGCCTTTATGGGGGGCCATACGGGTGCCCCACCCAAGGGGGTGCCGGGCGCAGGATTTGGATTCCCACCTGACCTGCTGCCGAGAGGCTCGCTGGGCTGATGAAAGCGGCACAGGGAGGCAGATAAGCAGCAGCGTGGGGGAGTGGGAGAGACCTGAGCTGCAGGGGGCAGCTGGACGACCAGCGTCAGAGTCAGGTGACTGCTCCGGAGCAGAGGGGCCCCTCTCCGCCCTGCTCCACGTGTGCAGCTGCTGCTGTTCCTGTCCCCCCAACCCTCCGTTCACCCCTGGAGTCGCCCCGTCCACCCCTGACTGGGAGCATCCTCCTGACTGCTCTGCAGGGGGGAGGTGCTGATTGATGGCGGGGTGATCCCCTCCCCCCCACCCGGGTACCCGATTTCCACTGAGCTGGGGTGCCGGGATGGGGGAATCTGCGTGTGCTGCTGCCTCTCTGGGGCCGGAGCTGCCGGCAGCTGCTTGTGTCTGAACAAGCCTAGTTCAGGCTCCTGACCCTGAGAACTTTCTTAAAGAGACAGCGCGCTCACTCACTCAGGCACATACTACCTTCACACACACACACACACACACACTCACAGTCCTTTACACACTCCCTTCAACATACACACACTGTTTAATATCCTCCCCACAACATACATACACACACACACACACACACACACACACACACACACACACACACACACACACACCAGGGCTCCCTGCATCCAGGTCACTTCCCCACCTGGGCTGTGCTGAGACATCAGGAGCAGCTGCTCTCCTGCCCTCCCCTTACACAGCCTGCAGGGAAAGTGACCTGGGTGCAGGAAGCCCTGACGTCGCTCCTTGCTCCCCTCTCCCAGCCCCCCAGCGCTGTGTGGGGCGGGGGAGCAGCAGTCCAGTGGGGGAGCGAGCAGCAATGCCAGCTGCTTTGTGCATCCAGGTCAGGTTCCCCACTTGGGTGCAGGGGGGGATGCCGGGGTTAGAGGCAAAGGGGGCACAGTGCAGGGGTTGAGGGCACAGGAGAGTGGTGCAGGGGGTAGCAGGGAAGGGCTGCATAGAACCATAAAATATCAGGGTTGGAAGGGACCTCAGGATGCATCTAGTCCACCCTCCTGCTCAAAGTAGGACCAATTCCCAACTAAATCATCCCAGCCAGGGCTTTGTCAAGCCAGGCCTTAAAAACCTCTTAGGAAGGAGACTCCACCTCCCTAGGGAACCCATTCCAGTGCTTCACCACCCTCCTAGTGAAATAGTTTTTCCTAGTATCCAACCTAGTCCTCCCCCAAGGCAACTTGAGGTCATTACTCCTTGTTCTGTCATCTGCTACCACTGAGAACAGTCTAGAGCCATCCCCTTTGGAACCCTCCTTTAGGCAGTTGAAAGCAGCGATCAAATCCCCCCTCAGTCTTCTCTTCTGCAGACTAAACAATCCCAGTTCCCTCAGCCTCTCCTCATAAGTCATGTGCTCCAGCCCCCTAATCATTTTTGTTGCCCTCCGCTGGACTCTTTCCAATTTTTCTACATCCTTCTTGTAGTGTGGGGCCCAAAACTGGACACAGTACTCCAAATGAGGCCTCACCAATGTTGAATAGAGGGGAACGATCATGTCTCTCGATCCGCTGGCAATGCCCCTATTTATACAGCCCAAAACGCCGTTAGCCTTCTTGGCAACAAGGGCACACTGTTAACTCATAGCCAGCTTCTCATCCACTGTAACCCCTAGGTCCTTTTCTGCAGAACTGCTTCCTAGCCATTCGGTCCCTAGTCTGTAACAGTGAATGGGATTCTTCTGTCCTAAGTGCTGGACTCTGCACTTGTCCTTGTTGAACCTCATCAGGTTTCTTTTGGCCCAATCCTCTAATTTGTCTAGGTCCCTCTGTATCCTATCCCTACCCTCCAGTGTATCAACCACTCCTCCCAGTTTAGCGTCATCTGCAAACTTGCTGAGAGTGCAGTCCACACCATCCTCCAGATCATTAATGATTGCGGCACAGGAGTGGAGTGCAAGGGCTGGGGTGAAGGGGGCACAGTGCAGGGGTTAGGGGCTCAGGAGGGGGCAGGTGTTGTGGTGCACGAGGGGGGCAGAGGTTAGGAATGAAGGGGTGTAGGGATTAGGGGTGCAGGAGGGGGAGCAGGCATTTGGGGCAAAGGGACACAGTGCAGAGGTTGGGGGGAGGGGAACGTGGGTTGCCTAGGGAGCCCATGGGAGCAAGGGGCACCAAAATGCAAGTTTGCCCAGGGTGCCATTTCCCCAAGGCCGGCCCTGACCACATCCCATCCAAACACTCAGTAGGAAGGGAGGGAGCTCCAGCCAAGGTGTCTGTCATCATCTGTAGGAAGCCAGGAGTGAGAGCTGCTGGGGACTGTCCTGAGCTCACAGAGTCTGTGTGGGGAATCCCAGCGGGTTCTCTCAGGCACTTACAGTTTCTGAGTTGGTTTAATGTTTCCTCACCTGTGCAGGGACTTCCCAGGATCTCGCTTTCCACTGAACAAGGGAGATCCAGGACCCACGGCTCTTCCCCTCCTTCCAGCTGGAAGATCACAGAGGGTTGGGAAACTGGAAACCCTGCTCAAGGGAAAGAAAACAAAGGAGATCAGGGGAATTCATAGGCCATCTATCATCATGAAAAACATTCTATTAGTTTAACCCCAGTCCATTTTAAACAATAAAATCACAGGGCCAGCTCCCCAGGTGCTCAAAGGCGCAGAACACTCTGCTTAGGAAGGATTTAACTATGCCCATCTTTGCTGGGAACACACACAGCCAGACACTCATTATCAAAGAGGCTCCTAAAAAACAGAGACTGGAACTGCATTTCCCAGAAAGTGAAGACTCCAGACAGAGGGCAAGTGTCCCTGGCACTGCTTCTTGCTGACAGACAGGTCCAGAGCCAAAGAGAGAGTCCAGGGGAAGCTGGGAACAGGAAGCATGGGCTGGGGGGTTCAGTGGAGTAAGGACCAGGAAGGGCAGGGATATCACTGAAGGCAGGATCTCAGCAGCATTAGATGTCAGGAAAGCACATCCTGCGGCATTAGGGAACCTAGTGAGTCAGGTATAAAGGGAGGGAGCATAAAAAACACTGTGTGTGGAGAAAGCTGGCAAATTAGATGGTGTAGTTCAAGAGCCACAGACCAATTCTTCTGCCAAAGGAGAATGTGAAAAATAAGAATCAGGCCATGTGACTTCAGGAGGGACAAATTCGAAGATCCAAAGAACATGCAGAGAAGAGAGACGGCGGCTCTTGCAGGTGGGGATGGAAAAGGAAGAGTCTCCGTGGTTCATGGAGCCAATTAGTTTGTTTTATCATTCATTGATCATTGTTATGTTGATCTCATATGTTATTTCAGATGTAGTCACTGTGTACGCAATAGATTTAAGTTGTAGGTATAGACAGAAGTAAGACAGGTAGACCCCTGCATGGATACAAAATTTATATCCGCATCCGATCTGCGATCCGCAAAAATGGCCCATGGATATCTGCAGATTTTCAGGGTTCTAGGAACAAAATTTGTACCTGCAGCCGATCCACAAAAGAGGTCCGAATTCTCCACCAGGAGACTTGATCAAAGCAAAGGGCTAAGGCAATGAATCCTAAAATCTTCTAATATAGGCTGGAAGGGACCTCAAGAAGTCATCTACTCCATTTCCATCGCCCTGCGGCAGGATCAGGTGTAAATATGCCAGAAGTTTGTCTGACCTGTTCTTAAAACCCTCCTGGGACAAGAATTCCACAACCTCTCTTTGTAATCCATTCCAGCACTTCCCTATCCTTATCGCTGGAAAGGTTTTTGTATTACCCATCCTCAACCTCCCTTGCAGCAGATCAAGCCAATTACTTCTCCTCCTACCTTCAGTGGATGTGACGAACAGTTAATCACTGCTCTCTTATAACAACCCTTGACATATTTGAAGACTGTTCTCAGTTCCCCACTCACTCTTTTCTCAGAATTAAACATGCCCAGTTCTTTCAACCTTCCCTCATAAGTCATGTTCGAGGACCAGGAGGGCGCTTTTTCCTTCTGAATGGAGATGCGCAAGGTGAGGTCAGAGAAAAGGATGTTGGAGTAACTGAGACAGGAGAGGATGACTAAGAGCTGTAGCTGTGCGGATGGATAGGAAAGGCCAATTGTTAAGGATGTTACGCAAAGAGAAAATGCAAGATGTAGGCACAGCCTGGATAGGAGGCCCCAGAGGGAGCTCCGTAACAAAGGTATTGCACAGTTATGGGCCTGAGTGACAGGCAGCACAATGGTGCTGTCTGCGGCGGTAGAGAAAGAAGGTGGGGGGAGGGCTTGGGGGAAATATTAAGAGCTTTGCTTCAGCTGTTGATCGTTAGCTGATGGCTGGACATCAGTGAGGAGATGAGAGAGAGAGAGAGGGGCTGAGATTTCAGTTGCGACAGAAGGAGACAGGCCAGGAGCAGAGAGGCAGAACTGGGAGTTAGGAGCACAGAGATGGTAGCTGAATGTGTGTGTGCGGATGAGATTCCCCAGAAATAAGGTGCAGAGGAAGAAAAGAAGAGGCCCAAGGACAGAGCCCCGTGGAACCCAAACAGAAGGGTGGAACGGGGCTCAGCCGGCTCATTCTAAAGACACTCTAATGCAGGGACTGGAGGAGGAGAAGGATGTGACTCATCATGGACCTCTTGATGCCACCCGGTAGAGGGCACAGGGTGCCTAATGTTTTACTGGGATCCCACAGACCAGGTACACGCATATTCGTTCACCCAAAGGTGGCGTGTCAGGTGTCTGTCGAGGAACTAGTTAGGTAGGTCTTAGGTAGCTCTTAAAAGCTTTGCCAGTCCAGCTCTATTGTTTAAGGCTGTGAAAAAGTGCACACACGCATGCGCACACACGCACACCATCCAACATGGCTCTGCTGGCCAAAGCTCAATTACAGACACAGCTATAGCGGCAAAAGCCTCCATTTTTTAGTGTGGGTAGTATCTGGCATGTCGGGGTGATGCTGAAACAGGGCAGAGCAGAGGTGGCATTGGGGGAGTGGCATGAACCTTAACTCTGCATTTCTCCTTCTAAAAACCGAGGGGACAGGAACCCTTACCCAGCGAGGTCACATTCTCACAGTTCTCCTGCATGACCTCCCAGTAGAGGGCTCTCTGAGCGGGGTCCAGCAGAGCCCATTCCTCCCTGGTGAAATACACAGCCACCTCCTCGAAGGTCACCGGCCCCTGAAAGAGCAAGAGCCCAACACTCAGTACCTGCTGCCCCACTCACAGCCCCACTATTCATGGAGGAAAGGAGCCAATCAAGTGGAAGCTCTGAGAGAGTCAGCAGAGTCCTATCCCCATACTGCTGAGAGCAGCCAGGAGACATCTGGGTGAGGGGACGAAGTGAGAGCCCCTTGTCTCTCCCAGCAGATCCACCACAGACCTACTAGCCAGAGGCTGATACAGGCGATGGAGCCCCCAGTAGGGTCCAGGCACAGCCCCATGGCAGGGAACCCTAACACCCTCCCCACTGCCAGCAGCTGGATGTGAGGGGCTGGGACATCTTCCCTGCACCTCCCTGCTGGGTGCCCCCTTTCCATGTCACACCAGCCCCTGGCTAGCAGGTTGAGGGTTCAGCACTGGAAATCTGGTCAGTTTTCCCAGCCCTGCCCAGGGAGTTGCTTTGTCTGTTTCCTGTTTCACAAATTAGGGAATTTTCTCCCCCAACACCCAAGTGTTTGTTCCAAGGATCTAGGCCCACGTTAACAAGTCCCAGCAGGTTTGTCACACTCTGTCCCCACTCCCTTTCCTCACCCAGGGTATTCCCTGCCCCCTCCAGCCCTAACTCCCCAGAAGATGCCACCTCTTCAGTATTTCCTGCCCCTCCCCCTCCAGCAGGAACCCACCAGCAACCCCCCAATAACCCCTACCTGAGCTGGCTCCACTACAGCCATTTCTCCTCCCTGTCCCACGGGAGGCTGGGACGAGCTGGAGCGAGAGGTGGGCGTCATTCTGCAGCCTGGCAGGGTGAGAAGGGCAGTTGTGGAGGTTTCAGAACAGGCTTTAGATCATTTCACATCACGATTCCCCCAGGCCCTTTCCCTGGGGACAGAGATTGTAGATTCTGCCAGGCTGGGAACATGCTCAGTCCCCACAGTGCAGCACAGACCTGGCCCCTGGCCCCTCCTTTCCCCCTTGTGCTCCCCCCAGCAGCAGTAACCAACCAAGACATTTTGAAGCCCTCCCAGCAGCAGGGTGTGAATCAAACCCTGGACCAGACCAGACCCAAAGGAGCCCCTTGGGGGGGGGGTCCCCTGACACTGCCCCCAGGGCAGCGCACTCCTGCCGCAGGGGGGACAGGGAGAGTCCGGGGCTGGTTCTTCCTCTCTCTGCTCCTCACCTCGGTCACAGGGAAGTGACCCTGGGCAGGAACGCTGCAGTGAGTGTGCCGGGGGGGGGTGGGGGGTGGGTCAGAGATCTGGGAACCTGCCCCCACCTCTAATTTCTCCTCACACCCTCTCCCGTCCCCTCCCCCCTCCCCTAGCGCCCTGCCCCGGGCTGGGAGCCGGGGTCACCGCCCCGTTCCCGGGGGCTCTCCCCCCGCGGCTGCCCCACTCCGCCCATGCGGGGAAGGGGGCCCCAGGTGGGGGGACCCGCTTCACCCCCCCCGTTACCGGGCACAGCAGAGCCGGGGGGGGGGGCGGCTCAGACTCGCTGCGGGAAGGATCCTCCCGGCCTCAGCGCCGCAGCAGCTCTGGGCGCCCGGGGGCAGCGATGGGGGGGGGGCACCGCGCAGAGCCCGGGACCTGCCCCGCCCCCCGGGCTCGGTCACCGGGAGCCTCAGCAGAGCCCGGGGCGGGGCCCAGCTGGAGAAAGCTCCGCCCCCCCGCCGATCCTGCTGCAGCTCCGCTGGGGCCGAGGCGGCTCTGAGGCTTCTCCCGGGTTCCCCGGGGCATAGTCACGTGCCCCCCCCCAGGTCTCTCACTCCCCGGGGGCTCCGGGCGGGCAGCTAGAGAACCCCCCCCCGGCCGGGCCCCCCCGCACAGACCCCCCCGGGGAGCAGCAGCGGCTCAGGCCGGGCCCGGCTCACGCGCAGGCGGCAGAGGCAGCTTTGTTCTCCCGCCCCCAGCTGGGCTCCCAAGGAGCATGCGCAGTAACAGCTACTGGAACCCTCCTTCCCTGGGCTGCGGAGAGAGCGGGAGCGGCCCCGGGGCAGGCTGGGAGATGTAGTTCCTGACCCTCCCTGGAACGGAAGTGACGTCGGCGGGGGAACCGGAGCCGGGCTGCGAACGAGCGTTGGCTCTGCCTGGCTCGCGCGGGGCCGTTGGAGCCTCTCCCGGGCCGTTGGAGGGTTGGTGCCGTTGGCGCTCTGGGCATGCGCAGATCACGGCGGGAGAGCCCTTCATTACCCCCCCCCGTGCCCGGCCCGGGCCCTGCCCTGCTGGAGCCGCCCTGGGGCCGCCCCGGGCTCCGCCCGCCCTGCTGCGGAGCTGCAGCCTCCAGGCCCCGGAGCGAGCCCTGGGGGCGGGGCCGGGCAGTGACTCTGCCCCAGTGTCCGGGGGGGACCCAGCATCTCGCAGTGCCGGGATCTGCTCCCTGGGGGTGCTCGGGCAGGGCTGGGCGGGGGCTGGGGGGTGAGACCGGGGGGGGGGAGGCGGGAAATGTCTGTGCAGCCCGGACATGGCCGGGGGGGGGGAGCAGGTGACCCCCAAGGAGCGGGGAGAGAAAGGGAGGGGGCTGAGATCCCCTCGGATTTACCGCTGCCCCCTCCCGTGGGGACTCCCCTCCTCTCCCGTCCTGCCCCCTTTCCCCCTAGAGAGCCACGAGCAGCGCCCAAGGTGACCCCCCCAACCCCTGAGAAGTTCCCTGTCCCCCCCCCCGATTGTGCCCCGTTTTCTCTCCTCCACCCACCCCTCCGTCAGGACGGCCTAGGTACGTTCCGCTGCCCTTCACTTGTACAGGGAGGAGAATAACATTTCAGTCCACTCAATCCTAAAGTGATTTGTTACCCACCACCATCCCAAACTGGTCATTTTGGGGAAGCGGCCCCATCATGCTGCATAGCTAGGCAGAGTAGAGGTGTCTGTGCAAAGACGGCCTGTTCCTGAAGTCTTCCCCCAGCTCCTCACTAGAGGGGGTGCAGGAGTTAGGGGTGAAGGGGGTGCAGGAGAGGTGCAGTGGCTGGGGGCACAGGGGTTAGGGGTGAAGGGGGTGCAGGAGACAGGCAGTGGCTGGGGACACAGGAGGAGGCGCAGGTGTTAGGGGTGAAGGGGGTGCAGGAGAGGGGCAGTGGCTGGGGGCACAGGAGGGAGTGCAGGGATTAGGGGTGAAGGGGTGCAGGAGAGGGGCAGTGGCTGGGGGCACAGGAGGGAAGTGCAGGAGTTAAGGGCAAAGGGGACACAGCGTAGGGGTTAGGGCACAGGAGGGGGCAGAGTTAGGGGTGGGGGAGGCGCAAGGGTCGGGAGTGCAGGAGCTGGGGGTAAAGGGGGAGGGGGATCGTCCAGGGGCGACAGGGAAGTGCCAAAGTACAAGGTTTACCCAGGGCACCATTTCCCCTAACGCTGGTCCTTGGTAACATTTCTTGCTGGGAGGGGGACGGGAGAGACGAGGCGTTTTCTCTGTTTCTTTCCTCTCCATTTTCTGCTCCTTCCTTCAATTCCAGAAACCTCCCTTGTGTGTCAGACGGTGCAGTGACGCCCTCCCCACCCCAGGCCTCTGGAGCCTTTGGAGCAGGAAGATCCCAGGAGCTGAGGATGGATCCAGGGGTGAGTAGCTGGCAGGAAGGAGTCCTAGCAGCTCTTCTGGGAGCGCAGGGGAGGAATGACTCCCCCTTCCCTAGCTTCTCCCCGTGGGGCTCCGGGGAGCAGGGAGGGTTGTGTGATAAATTCCATCCAATTCCCCCTTTGATCCAAGCCAAGGGACGTCTCAGCTCTGCACGATCCCCTTGGCAAGGCCAAACAAGGGATGTTTTCCACTGCCCAGGAGACCCAGCCAGGGACTGATGTGCTGGAGATATGTCAGGAAAAGGGTCCGTCTGAATTGCCAAGGCAGGAAACGAACCATCTACAGCAACGTCATTAACCACAAACACACTCTAGCCATGCTCCAGCCAGTAGGGAAATGGGCAGGAACTCTGGCTGCTCAGCCATGGCCACACGTACAGAGCTGCACAGCAGTGAATGTGTTGGGGAAGCTGGTCTGAGCAAACAATTGGAAATGACCCTTCAGTGAGAACAGAAAGGCCCCTGTGTTAAGTGGTTGTGGCTGAGGCCTTAGGGAGCTGGGTTAGAAGCCACAGGGTGGCTCTGTGGAGGTTTGATTCTTGCCAGCTAGGCAAGGCTGCTGTGTGGTGTCTCCATGGCTGCACTTTCAGTCATGCAGGTTTCTCTCTCCCATTGTTCCATGAGCATCCTACTAGATTGCCAGCTGCTTTTCAACTGCAGTGTGGAGACTGTGTGTGTGGGGACAGACAGTGTGTGTCTTGGGGAAGAGTGAGTGTGTTGAGGTAGGTAGAAGCGGATCATTATTATCCCTACTTGAAAGAGGGAGAAGCTAAGGCTAAGAAAAGAGAAGTCAATTCTCCTAGGTCACATGCCCAGGCAGGGGCAGAGTTGGGAATAGGACCCAAGAGCCCTGATTTTCAAACTAACCATCAGATCTTGAATTTCAGACATTGAATGACCTGAATAAAGTGCTCTCAGATGAACTCCAGACCAACAACAGTGCACAGGAATTATTCAGACAGTATTTGAGGAGAACTGCAATGTTAGAGAGAATCATGAACTGCTCAGAGACCATTAATGCAGAGAAGCAGCAAAATTCATCAAACACAGAACTGGTTCTGACTTATTTCCTTGGTCTTGAAAGAGAAGAACAAGGACCTGAGTCTCCTCCCTGTCAATAACCCCCTGCTCAGCCAATCAGGGTAGAGACTGAGGACGGGAGGCTGAGGGATCTCACCAGAGAGCCCAAAGGATGGCCCAGGTCACTGGTGGGGATCACTGCCCGAGCACTATTTCAGCCCCACATTTTTGGGTGGACTTCCCACAGTGGGAACTGCAGAGCCCTCCCCCGCAACACACACACACACACACACACACACCTCTCCTAATGTTGGGAGGAGAACAGAAGAAAGGACAAAAGCAGCAAGAGACGAAGAGAAAGGAGGGAGGGATGGAGGAAAAGGTGAAACAAAAACAACAAATCCTAATGTCCCCAGTGATTCTAAGGGACAAAATCTCAGGTGCGCAATAAACTTCTGCCTCCTTAAGCTCGTGTTTTCCATGCCTAGAATTCCCCTGTCACCAGATGGATCAGACTAAACAGGTTTCAAACCTCGAGGAGGCTCTTACCTTCTAAACAGGGACGGCTGTTTTCTAGTAAAATCACTAGAAGAGAAGGAGAAAACTCGAAAGAGGTTCCTCCTGGCGCTCACGTCCATGAACCCGAATACTCCCTCAGTCCTCAAAGAGAGACCTGGAGAAGGAGACTTGCTGCAGCAAAGCCACAGGGGTCTCTGAAGTTTCCCTGGCCCCTCGCCCCGGTCCTGCCTGGCTGATGTCAGCATCTCTCTGTGAGGTCACCACCTCCCCACCACCTTGGACCAATAGTCTGAGGTCCTGCCAAAGGCCTTTGTGATATCACTGCCACACCCCTCCCTTGCTGTGCCAATGTCCTGCCCCTGCCCAGGCACTTTGGAGGTTTGAGCTACTCCCTGGGGATCACCCCACTCAAGGAGCGTTTGTTCTAGGCAGCAAGCCAGCTAGACAGGGAAACATCAGCCGCTGCTCCTAATGCTACACTCGTTTTTTCAGAAATTAGTCAACTTTACGGCCAGAAGACACCATTAGACCATCTAATCTGACCCCCTGCGTATCACAGGCCTCCTGTATGACACAATAGCAGGTGAGGGAGGGGGTCTGAGGAGGCGAGTGGCGCGCAGTGGCAAGGGGGTGGGTGAGCCGGGCGAGTGGGTGGGCAGTGGCAAAGGGGTGGGTGAGCCGGCAGCATGAAGGGGGGGGGATGAGGAGGCGGGTGGGAGGGGCTGGTGAGCCGGCAGCAGGGGACTGAGGAGACGAGCTATGAGTCGGTGGCTGACCTGTTCTGCTGATCTGGCCTGGCTCCCAGCCCCTCTCCAAGGGTTGCAGTTGTCTGGAGGTGCTGCCTTCCTCAGTCCCACCTCATTCACTCCACAGAGCAACTGATTACAAAGTGGGGGGAAGATCTTATTCTACTCCTAGCAAAAAGACATTTTCCTTTTACCTTAATTATACTACCTTAGAGGCCCGCTATAACATATTACCAAGGTTCAATGCCACCATTTTGGCGGGACGGTGCTAAGGAAAGGAGGGTTTGTTTCCATGGGGCGGGTGGCGCTTGGGGGGGATTTTTTCGGGGAGGGGCTCGGCAGCGCTGGGGGGTGGTGTTCAGTGAGGCCGGGGGGGTTTCATCCCTCCGCTGTTTTCTTTGGATTAATATTGCCCTCGCCACTTTACGAGTTGTGCAGGCCTAGACTAAACCAGAGACTCTGGACTCAGCATTCAAGTATCCTGCAGTCTGAACTTCACATCTGATACATTCCCTCATTGGCTACCATTGTTTGGCCAGCAGGGAAGTGCTTCCTGACCAAAAAGGCAGCCAGACTGGGACCCGTAGGCATGGAATGGCTCTGAAGGAATCAGCTGTTTCTCTCTGTGCTTCATCTAACTTTGGATCCAAATGGTAAAAGACAGTTGTGCCCAATTTAATCATGGCGTCCTTCAGGAGTGTGATCAGTGCCACTTAGCTAGGGAGCAGGGTTCTAAAAATAGTTTACCTGGGCCACAGGTCACCATAGCTTCCATCTCTGGGGTGAAAATCAACCACTAGTACCTGCAATTTCTACCCGAGTTCTTGTCAAATCTTTGACCTTACTTGGAGTAATTTGACACTTCTCTGGCGTAGAATTCTTCACCAACCGCACAACAGATCAGTAGCGACAGTGAGGTACAATTCCCCCAACTATGCCCTTTTATTTATTTAATCTGGTGGCACAGACTTAAATTAGGGACTAAATTCAGGTGCGACGTAGAATCCCTGTAAGACACCAAATGTCAGGTCACTATTAAAAATAGTTATCTTTCTGCAGCTATATCACATTCAACAAGGATTTCATTTTCTACACATTTGCAGCACCTCCCAGGGGTGAGCTGATGAGAAAAGTCACTTCCATGTTTCCCATCTCTACCTCGATAGGGATTGTATTTCCCAAATAATAGGCAACATGCAGCTAATGAGGAAGGAGATCTCTTCAGGAGCCACTTCCCGCAGGGCCTGGGCCACAACGGCTTTGGGAGCCCTATGGGCACTTTGTTTAGTTACAAGTTATTTACGAGGGAATCCTCTTCGCAGACCTTTAGAAAAAATACTGACCTAACCAACTGCACAACAGGGGGATTGGAATGGTGATGGGGAATAAGGGACTCCCTCTGACTTACCCTATCTCCTTCTATTGTTACAAAGGGTGAAATGACATTTTCTCCTATCCCTGCCCTGTTCCTGCTCTTTGTTATAGTTCAATATAGTTTAAGTGAGAAAAATGGTAGTAAAAATATCTGCTCCCGAGCACAACCTGAACCAACATCAGAGCAACTGGGAGTGAAACAACTTCTTCCCCAAGAGTGAACTCGATGACTAACAATGGCTTTGAAATGGGGGAACAGTATAACCGTGATGCTCAGGGTTTGTTTAGACTAGGAAAAGTGATGGAGTTTAGGTCAGGTCAAGGGGGAAGCTAATGCCAACCCCTGCACCTGGGCTGCATCTGCTCTACAACTATAATTGTCTTGTTACACCAAGATCACTAACTTGAGCAGCCAATGCCATGTACAGTCCTAGTGGATGGAAGGCACAGGTAGTTTTAGCCTCAGTGTAGCTTGTTGGGATCAAACCTCTCTCCCCCCACCTGGAGGGATGAACATTCCTGGCAGGAGGGACACACACTCATTCGACTCAAAGGAAAGGAGTTGATAGAAAAGATCACAGGACTGACCCCAAAGAAGGATGAGCTGCAAAAGGCAGAAGCAGGCAACTGATCTGGTGGAGCTGAGACACCACGGTGAAGATGGTACAAAAATCACTGTGTGGGAATTAGCAAATGTGATTAAAAAAAAAAATCCTTCTCCAGCCCTAGTCAAGGGATTTATAACAGTTCTCTCTCATGTGGATTTTCTGATGCGTAATAAGGTTTGAGCGCTGACTGAAGCCTTTCCCGCACTCAGTGCACGTGTAGGGCTTCTCCCCTGTGTGGATTCTCTGATGTGCGATAAAGTGAGAGCTCTGCCCGAAGCTTTTCCCGCACGCAGCGCACGTGTAGGGCGTCTCCCCCGTGTGGATTCTCCGATGTGCGATAAGGTTTGAGCTCCAAATGAAGCTTTTCCCGCACTCAGAGCACGTGTAGGGCGTCTCCCCTGTGTGGATTCTCTGATGTGTGATAAGGTGAGAGCTCCAAATGAAGCTTTTCCCGCACTCAGAGCACGTGTAGGGCATCTCCCCTCTGTGGATTCTCTCGTGTCTGATAAGGTGAGAGCTCCACCTGAATCTTTTCCCGCACTCAGAGCACATGTAGGGCAGCTCCCCTGTGTGGATTCTCTGATGTGCAATAAGGTCTGAGCGCTGATTGAAGCTTTTCCCACACTGAGGGCACATGTAGCGTCTCTCTTCCGAGTTGATTCTGTTGCGTGGAATAAGGGCTGAGTGGCTATTGTAGTTTTCTTCTGGCCTCTGCTGAGTCTCACAGGCTTTTGTGTTTTCTGGGAGTGCACAACTCCTGGAAACATTCCCTTTGGATCTTCCTGATAACATCCAGTCTGGATCTACTTGCACAGTGTCTTCCTGCTGGGGTTTCTCCTCCTCGTTCTCACTCATCATCCCAACTCCGGATGGGAGACAGAGAGAATCCAGACATAGGTCACTCCCTGTGCCTGAGAAAAAGGAAATGTCAGAGAGAGGAATGGAAAAAGGGATGAACAAACCAAAATATATGTGGGAGAGATCAAACCTATCAGGAGCTGATTTTCCCCAAACCCTTCCACAGAGAAGAGAGGAAGGCATCAGTTCTGGGTCCTCATTGCACCATAACTCTCAGGGGAAAGTGAGATCAGGGAGTGACCTGCTGCCAGTTGTCAGTCAGAATAGGAGGGAAGCCATGAGTGACATCTGCCATAATGATTCCACATCTGCAGGGAACAATCCTGAACTTGAAGAGCTCACAGGGTCTTTGTAGGGCATCCCAAATGTTTCCTGCATTCCTAAGCAGTTGTTGAGTTGTTTAACCGATTCCTCACCTCTGAAGGCAGCTCTCGGGACAACTTCTTTCTCAGAGCCCTGGAGGTCTGGAACCCACGGCTCTTCCCCTCGTTCCAGCTGCGAGATCACATCAGGTTTGGAAATTGGAAACCCTATTGCAGGCAAAGAAAACAAGGGAGGTCAGTGAAATTTGTGGGATACTTGTCACAAAGAATATTCCATAGTTTTAACCCCATCTCATTTTTAGACAGTAACATCTGTAGCCCTCAGGATTCATCTGCTTGCCTGCATCAATATCTCTTTTCTTATAAGTACAGTATTGTGATAGGTTTATTAATTCATATTAAAAATACGTTTAGCTGTAATGCAAGAAGCCTACAGGCCAAAAACCTGCATTTTAAGCTAAGGCAAAGTTAGCATAGCTATATCCTGTGCCCTTTTACCTAGAAAAGTAAAAAACGGTTACTTATCTTTGTAACTGTTGTTCTTCGAGATGTGTTGCTCATATCCATTCCAGTTAGGTGTGCACGCGCTGCGTGCATGTTCGTCGGAAGAGTTTTTACCCTAGCAACACTCCGTGGGTTGGCTGGGCGCCCCCTGGAGTGGCGCCACCAAAGCACCAAATATATACCTCAGCCAACCCACCCGCCCCTCAGTTCCTTCCTGCCGGCTACTCCGACAGTGGGGAAGGAGGGTGGGTATGGAATGGATATGAGCAACGCATCTCGAAGAACAACAGTTACAAAGGTAAGTAACCGTTTTTTCTTCTTCGAGTGCTTGCTCATATCCATTCCAGTTAGGCGATTCCCAAGCCTTACCTAGGCGGTGGGGTCGGAGTGAGATGTGGCGGAATGTAGGATCGCCGAGCCAAAGGCTGCATCATCCCTAGATTGCTGGACCAGAGCATAGTGAGAAGCGAAGGTATGAACCGATGACCAGGTTGCCGCAGGACATATTTCCTGTATTGGAACACGAGCCAGAAAGGTGGCTGATGAAGCCTGAGCTCTGGTAGAGTGGGCACTGAGGTGGCCCAAGGGAACATGAGCTAAGTCATAGCAGGTGCGTATGCACACTGTCAGCCACGAGGAGATCCTCTGAGATGAAATGGGAAGACCTCTCATCTGGTTGGCAACTGCAACGAACAGTTGGGGGGGATTTGCGGAACGGCCTTGTCCGATCTATATAAAAGGCCAGCGCCCTAAGAACATCGAGAGAGTGAAGCTGTTGCTCACGTGAGGATGCATGCGGCTTTGGAAAGAAAACTGGAAGGAAGATGTCTTGATTGTTGTGGAAAGCTGATACCACCTTGGGGAGGAACGCTGGATGCGGACGTAACTGCACCTTGTCCTTATGAAAAACAGTATAGGGCGAGTCCACCGTGAGCGCTCGTAGTTCGGAGACCCGCCTAGCCGATGCAATGGCTACCAAAAAGACTGTCTTCCAGGACAGGTACAGCAGCGAGCAGGTGGCCAACGGCTCAAAGGGTGGAGACATGAGCCTGTTGAGGACCAGGTTGAGGTCCCAGGTTGGAGTTGGGTGGCACACGTGAGGATAGAGACGCTCAAGGCCCTTACGGAATCTAGCGGTCAGTGGATGTGAGAAAACTGTGTGTCCACCCTCCCCTGAGTGGAAAGCGGATATGGCCGCTAGGTGCACCTTCAGTGAGGACAAGGCTAGGCCTTGCTGTTTGAGGGGCCAAAAGTAGTCTAGGACAACTGGGATAGGGAGCTCCGAAGGGCAAGCGTTGCACGCCTGAGCCCAGCAAGTGAAGCACTTCCACTTGGCTAGGTAAGTAGAGCGAGTGGAAGGCTTCCTGCTGCTCAGTAGGACATGTTGCACTGGAGCAGAGCAGCGCAACTCCAATTCGTCTAGCCATGCAGGAGCCACGCCGTGAGATGGAGGGCCGGCAGGTCTGGGTGACGGAGATTGCCGTGATCTTGGGTTATGAGATCCGGATGAAGCGGCAGAGGAATCGGGCTGGCTATGGAGAAACGGAGCAGTGTGGTGTACCAGTGCTGCCTGGGCCACGCTGGCGCAATCAAGATGAGATGCGCTCTGTCCTGGCGGAGCTTCATCAGGACTCTGTGGACTAAGGGGAACGGGGGAAATGTGTAAAGCAGGTGACGATTCCAGGGCAGGAGGAATGCGTCCGACAGGGATCCCGGTGACAGGCCTTGGAAGGAGCAAAAGTCCTGGCATTTCCAGTTCACTCGAGAGGCTAACAGGTCTATCTGGGGAAACCCCCACTGTTGGAAAACTGCACGAGCAACGTCCGGTCTCAGCGACCATTCATGACACAGAAAAGATCTGCTCAGGCGATCTGCTAAGGTGTTCTTCACGCCTGGGAGGAAAAGCGCCACTAGATCTATCGAGTGGGCTATGCAGAATTCCCACAGTTGTATCGTCTCCTGACAGAGTGGGGAAGAGTGAGTTCTTCCCTGCTTGTTGATATAATACATGGCCGTTGTGTTGTCCGTAAAGACTGAGACACAAGGGCCGCTGAGTTGGTTCTGAAACACCTGGCACGCGAGGCATACTGCGCGTAGCTCTCGGACATTGATGTGAAGCTTCAACTCCCGTGATGACCAGAGGCCCTGTGTGCGAAGGTGGCCGAGGTGAGCCCCCCATCCGAGGGATGAGGCGTCTGTCGTCAGGGAAAGTGAGGGCTGGGGCGGATGGAATGGCACCCCTGCACACACTTGGGACGGGGTCAGCCACCAGTCCAGGGAGCGTAGGGTGCTCGTTGGAACGGTGAGCAGGGTGTCTAGAGGATCCCTGTTCGGGCGATATACGGAGTTGAGCCACGCCTGGAGGGGGCGAAGGCGGAGCCTGGCATGCTTGGTTACGTAGGTACATGCCGCCATGTGACCCAGGAAGCGGAGGCAAGTACGGACCGAGGTAATGCGGGAGGTCTGAAGCCCCTGAATGATCTGTGTAAGGGCCTGGAATCGAAGCTGAGGTAGGTAGGCCCTGGCTCGAGAAGAATCCAGGGTGGCTCCTATAAAATCTAGCCTCTGGGTGGGTATCAAGATGGACTTTTCCACATTGAGCAACAGGCCCAGCCGCGTGAACAAGTCTCTGATCACGGCTACATGCTGCTGCACTTGGATCTACGAATCCCCCCTGATGAGCCAGTCGTCTAGGTAGGGAAATACGCAGATGCCGCGCCGACGAAGGTGGGCAGCAATGACAGCCATACACTTCGTAAATACCCTTGGGGCCATGGATAGGCCAAAGGGAAGGACCGCAAACTGGAAATGAAGGTGATTGAGTGTAAAACGGAGAAAACGCCTGTGCGGGGGAAAGATGGTGATGTGAAAATAAGCGTCCGTCATATCGAGGGCGGCATACCAGTCTCCAGGATCCAAGGCCGGAATGATGGTCCCCAAGGAGACCATGCGGAACTTCATCATATACTTTTTGAGGCCTCACAGGTCTAGGATGGGTCTGAGGCCCCCTTTGGACTTGGGGATCAATAAGTAGCGGGAATAAAACCCTCCGCCTCTTTCCATCTCTGGAACCTCCTCTATTGCTCCCATAGCGAGGAGTGTCTGCACCCCGTGTAAGAGGAGTTGCTCGTGAGAGGGGTCCTGAAGAGGGACCGGGAAGGAGAGTGGGAAGGCGGGGATGAAACGAATTGGAGGTGGTATCCACGTTCCACTGTGCGGAGGACCCAGGCATCGGAGGTGAGCCGAGTCCACGCCGGGAGGAAGTAGGAAAGGTGGTTGGAAAAAGGAGGGAAAGGATCCTGAGTAGAAGCTGGTAGGATTGTCCCCGGGCACATCTTCAAAATGACGACTTCGGCCCCGCCGGTGGGCTTAGAGGGAGAGCGGCTCTGGGATGGCTGGGGTCCAGGCTGCCGCCTACGTCCCCCTCGACCGTGTCGCCGACCGGAGTCTTGCCTGTGTCTGGCCATAAAGTAAGGCTGGTACGGTTGGGGGCGGAACGGACGTCGCTGGGTCACCAGGGTGTGCATCCCTAGGGTGTGCATAATGAACCTGTTATCCTTCAGGCTTTGGAGCCTGGGGTCCGTTTTCTCAGAGAACAACCCCTTGCCGTCGAAGGGCAGGTCCTGGATTGTATACTGCAATTCTGAGGGGAGATTGGAAACTTGCAGCCAGGAGATGTGCCGCACGGTGATGCCGGAGGCCAGAGTTCGGGCCGCTGAATCGGCCGCATCCAAGGAGGCTTGCAAGGATGTACGAGCCACTTTTTTACCTTCCTCCAGGAAGGCAGCAAATTCCTGGCGTGAGTCTTGTGGCAGCAGTTCCTGGAATTCTGCCACCTCCGTCCAGGTGTTGTGACAGTAACGGCTCAATAGGGCCTGCTGGTTAGCCACTCGCAGTTGTAGGGTGCCCGCAGAGTACACTTTGCGACCGAGCAGGTCCATCCGTCTAGCCTCCATAGACTTAGGGGCCGGGGCTTGCTGCCCATGCCACTCCCTTTCGTTGACCGATTGGACAACGAGCGACGGGGGGGAGGGTGGACGTACAAGTACTCATACCCCCTAGAGGGTACCATATATTTGCGTTCCACCCCTTTTGCCGTCAGAGGGATGGAGGCGGGTGATTGCCAAAGGGTGTCAGCATTAGCCTGAATGGTCTTGATGAATGGCAGAGCCACCCTAGTTGGAGCGTCTGCCGATAAAATGCTGACGACAGGGTCCTCCACCTCTGGCACTTCCTCTGCTTGGAGGTCCATACTCAATGCCACCCTCCGAAGGAGGTCCTGATGGGCCCTTAAATCTATTGGAGAGGGCCCTGAGGAGGAGGTCCCCGCTACTGCTTCATCCGGCGGAGGATGATGAAGAGACCCCCGGGATGAGCATGTCTTGACCAGCCTCTGGGTCCTGGGACGGCTCTTGCTCAAGAGGCTCAGGTGAAGTCGGGAGAGGTGGTGGTGGTACCTCCGTCTCAGCCGGGGGGCGGCTCACTGTGGCCTCCGGGATACGCGGCTCTGATGGAACTGTGTGGGTTGGAGGCAGTGGAGCACCTTGGGCCTGATGGTAAGCCCAAGGAGTCCAAAAACCCCATTGTCGAAGGTCTTGGTCTGGGTACCGGGTCTCCTGGAAGACTCCCGAGGGCACCTGAGGATCATGCTCATCAACATAATAACTGTCATAGAATCATAGAATCATAGAATTCAAGATCAGAAGGGACCATTATGATCATCTAGTCTGACCTCCTGCAAGATGCAGGCCACATAAGCCGATCCACCCACTCCTTAGCAAGCGACCCCTGCCCCATGCTTCGGAGGAAGGCGAAAAACCTCCAGGGCCATTGCCAATCTTCCCTGGAGGAAAATTCCTTCCCGACCCCAAATATGGCGGTCAGCTGAACCCCGAGCATGCGGGCAAGACTCTCCAGCCAAACCCTCTGGAAAAGGTTACATCATACCATTGACCCATTGTACTATTTACCAGTGTGGCACTTAATTGACCTATTGACTAAGCCCGTTATCCTATCATACCATCCCCTCCATAAACTTATCTAGCTTAATCTTAAAGTCATGGAGGTCCTTCGCCCCCACTGTTTCCCTCGGTAGGCTGTTCCAGTATTGCACTCCCCTGATGGTTAGAAACCTTCGTCTAATTTCAAGCCTGAATTTCCTGACTGACAATTTATATCCGTTTGTCCTCGTGTCCACATTAGCACTGAGCTGAAATAATTCTTCTCCTTCCCTGGTATTTATCCCTCTGATATATTTAAAGAGTGTAATCATATCTCCTCTTATCCTTCTTTTGGTTAAGGAAAACAAACCGAGCTCCTCAAGTCTCCTTTCATACGAAAGGCCTTCCATTCCTCGGATCATTCTAGTGGCCCTTCTTTGTACCCGTTCGAGTTTGAATTCATCCTTCTTAAACATGGGAGACCAAAACTGCACACAATACTCCAAATGAGGTCTCACCAACGCCTTATATAACGGGACTAGCACCTCCTTATCCCTACTAGAAATACCTCGCCTAATGCAACCCAAGACCGCATTAGCTTTTTTAACGGCCACATCACATTGCCTACTCATAGTCATCCTGCGATCAACCAGGACTCCTAGGTCCTTCTCCTCCTCCGTTACTTCCAACTGGTGCGTCCCCAGCTTATAACTAAAGTTCTTGTTAGACATCCCTAAATGCATAACCTTACACTTCTCACTATTGAATTTCATCCTGTTACTAATACTCCAGTTTACAAGGTCATCTAAATCTCCCTGGAGAATATCCCGATCCTCTTCCGAATTGGCAATACCCCCCAACTTGGTGTCATCCGCAAACTTTATCAGCCCACTCCTACTCTTGGTTCCCAGGTCAGCAATAAATAGATTGAATAAAATCGGACCCAAAACCGAGCCTTGAGGAACTCCACTGGTAACCCCCCCAACCGGACAGTTCCCCCTTCAATACTACCCTCTGCAGTCTCCCCTTTAACCAGCTCCTTATCCACCTCTGGATTTTCATTTCGATCCCCATCTTTTCCAATTTAACCAGTAATTCTTCATGCGGTACCGTATCAAACGCCTTACTGAAATCCAGATATATTAGATCCACCGCATTTCCCTTGTCTAAAAAATCTGTTACTTTCTCAAAGAAGGAGATCAGGTTGGTTTGGCACGATCTACCTTTCGTAAATCCATGCTGTAATCTATCCCAGTTGCCATCGGCCTCATGCTCCGGAACCACTCTCTCTTTTAAGATTTTTTCCATGACTTTGCATACTACAGATGTTAGACTAACAGGCCTATAATTCCCCGGGTCACTTTTTTTCCCCTTCTTGAATATAGGAACTACATTAGCTAATCTCCAGTCAGTCGGTACAATCCCCGAATTTAGGGATTTATTAAAGATTATCGCTAACGGGCTAGCAATATCCCTCGCCAATTCCCTTAATATTCTAGGATGAAGATTATCCGGGCCCCCCGATTTACTTCCGTTAAGCTGTTCAAGTTTGGCTTCTACCTCAGATACCGTAATGTCTACCCCCACATCTTCATTCCCATCGGTCCCTCTATCACTATTCCTTAGCCCTTCATTAGCCTCATTAAAGACTGAGGCAAAGTATTCGTTCAGATATTGTGCCATTCCAAGATTATCCCTAATCTCCACTCCGTTTAAAGTTTTAAGCGGTCCCACTTCTTCTTTCTTGGTTTTCTTCCTATTTATATGGCTAAAAAACCGTTTGCTATTGGTTTTAATCCCCTTCGCTAGGTCCATCTCCACTCGTCGCTTTGCCTTTCTCACAGCTTCCCTGCACCCTCTGACCTCAATAAGGTAGGTTTCTTTGCTGATCCCTCCCATTTTCCACTCCTGGTACGCTTTCTGTTTTTTCTTAATGACCCCTCTAAGACGCTTGCTCATCCAGCTCGGTCTAAAACTGCTACCTACGAGCCGTTTCCCCCTTCTCGGGATACATGCCTCTGACAACTCCTGCAACTTCAACCTGAAGTAACCCCAGGCGTCATCTGCCCTTAGATCCCTAAATATGTTAGCCCAGTCCACTTCCCTAACTAGTCGCCTTAATTTAGTAAAATTAGCCCTTTTGAAATCATACACCCTAGTCTCAGATGCACTATTGATTATCCTCCCATTTATTTGGAAACGAATTAGCTCATGATCACTCGAGCCAAGGTTGTCCCCTACAACAATGTCCTCAACAAGGTCCTCGTTACTCACCAAAATCAAATCTAAAATGGCATCCCCCCTCGTCGGTTCAGCAACCACTTGATGAAGGAATTCATTAGCTGTCACGTCTAGGAAAAGCTGAGCCCTATTATTATTACTAGCATTTGTTTCCCAATCTATATCCGGGAAGTTAAAGTCCCCCATGATCAAGCAGTTCCTATTAGTGTTTACCTCCTTAAAAACATTAAAGAGCTCTCTATCCATCTCTAAGCTAGATCCTGGCGGTCTATAGCACACCCCAATCACTATCCCGGGTGAGGCTCTGGTAGTTTTCTTCCCCAATGTGACCATTGCCCAAACAGACTCTGTATTGTCCATTGCAGTGCTAGTTATCTCATTACATTTCACCTCATTATTGATATACAGTGCTACTCCCCCACCTTTACCTTTGCATCGGTCTTTCTTGCATCTTTGCTTTCTTGCATCTTTCCCCCACCTTTCTTGCATCTTTGCTTTCTTGCTTTTCTGTCGGCCTGTGATGAGACCGACGCATGCCTGGAGGGCCACGGAGGAGCGGAGAAGCCTTGCACCGAGGTGCCGACTGATCTCGTTCCCCTGCGTTCTGGTGAGCGGTGCCGGGAGTCAGCACGGTAGCGAGAGCGAGATCGGGACCTACGACCGGCCCGGTGCCGGGAGGTCGACCGTGATCTCAAGTCACGGTGCCTAGAGTGGCTCCGAGAGGCACGGTGTCTGTAGCGGTACCAGGATCTGGAACGGTGCCGTGAGTGCCGAGCTGGGGAGCGAGAGAACGATCGGTGCCGCGAGTCTGACCGGTGCCGCGTGGCAGAGCGGTGCCGGGACTGCAAGCAGCGCTGAGATCGACGGTGAGAAGGAGATCGTCGACGGGATTGGGAGTGTCCGTATGACCGCGAGCAGGAGCGGTGCTGGTCCAACTCAGTGCCAGGAGGTGGTCTGAGCAAGGACGGCTTGCCAATGGAATGGAGCACCCGCACCAGCGGTGCCGGGGGCGGAGGCAATGCCGAGTCCGTCATGGCAATAAGGTCCTTTGCCATGGCGGGTGCCGGGGAGGACACGGGTTCTGGACTCGACGGTCTCTGCTGGACCGGAGTCGACGGTACCGGCAGAATGGTCGGTGCCGGAGCAGTCGATGCCGCGGCAGGTTTCGGTGCCAGGCGGTCTGATCGGGGCGCACTCTGTGGTGTCGAAGCAGGTGGTGCCGAGGGGGCAGCGGCCTTTGCTTTTCTCGCCTTCGGCGAGAGGGTGCATCTCGGGGCTGATTTTGGTGCCGATGGCGCTCGCGGCTTGTGCAGGGAAAAGTGGCCCGGTGCCAAGGAGGTGCTCCGAGAGTCCGATGGAGCGGTGGACGGTGCCGAAGATGGAGGGGTTAAGGCTGCCTCCATGAGGAGCTGTTTGAGCCTGATGTCTCGCTCCCTCTTGGTGCGTGGCTTGAAAGCCTTGCAAATGGAGCACTTAGTAGAAACGTGCGACTCTTCCAGGCACTCCAAACAGGAGTTGTGTGGATCTCCTGTTGGCATAGGCCTGTGGCAGGCCAAGCACGGCTTGAAACCCGGGGAGCCGGGCATGCGCTCCGGTCCCGGGCGCGGGAAAGGGGCTAATCCCCGAACCCGCTAACTAATATAACACTAAACTACTAATAACTAATAACAAAGAAAAAACTGATAAGAAGATAACGAACTATGTACAAATTCATAAAGAGGATAACTATGAGGAAGCTAGGGAAGTGGAGGTCAGCTACGCCGCACTCCACTATTCCAACGACTGACACGGGCGGTAAGAAGGAACTGGGGGGCGGGTGGGTCGGCAGGGGTATATATTCGGTGCCTTGGTAAAAAGTCTTCCGACGAACGTGCACGTGGCGCGCGCACACCTAACTGGAATGGATATGAGCAAGCACTAGAAGAAGAACTGTTTTTCCTATACCCAAATAAAGTGCCTACGCTTAGGTCTAAGACCCTTTACCTAGACCAACAGACAATGAAGAATAGCAAAGGGGATTTTTCAAAGTTGCACTTACAGACTTAACAAGTACCCCACAAGTGCGCAGATACCTGCCATCCATACGCACATACATACTAGCCTATGGAGTAAGCGTACCCTAACATTTCTATGGGGGAAGACTGAACTTTGGGCATAAGAGGAAGGATTTCCAGCATTTATTTCTATAAAAAGAGGTAACTACCTCACTATGGTATCCCCACCCTCACCTTGACCTCCTCCTTCTTCTCTACACTTCACCATCTTCAACTACGTATTCATGCTATCCACCCACGACAGCTACTAACCAGTAATAGACCGCACTTATTTTCTGTTCAAACCTTAAGTTCAAAAGGGACTCAGCTAAGCTTGGTCTCGCTAAACTTTATTTTAATTTGTGTATTAGATTATTTAGATGAGCTAAAAAGTAAATTCCAAAGTAGTTTTGACAGCTCTTTACATTAGTTTCCCTTGCAAGAGCTGTGAAACCAGAACCCCCAGAGGTGAGGCCAACACCAGTTTATCAAAACAGAGTGTGAATATTAACCAAAGTTTGCAGCACATAATATTGTATCATCATATGTATCTCCTGAATAACAGTAATAGAATAACAGAGTTACAATTGTATCTGTTTTACAATTTACTTACTATTTCATTGAGTTTAATAAAAAGTCTTTATGACTATATCTGTCTCCGTGTGAGCTTTCTGTCATACCCCCGAAGGTCCCTTAATCAATTCTGTTGAACCCGATTCGAAACACGAACTTTTATCTCCTGATCAAACAAATTGGTGAGCCTAAACCCATATTAATTAATATAAATGATTAAGTATTATTAACTAAAAAATTACAATGCAAATTAAATTAAGTTGATAAATCAAATCAACATTACTAACACACCCCAAATAAGGCTACGCGTTCCAAGGCCATCTTCCTTGGCTCAAAGCGGCAGGAGAGTTACTATTATAACAAATCATATTCACTACCTTAGTGCCTAAGGACCAATTAACAGTGGGACCTCATTGTGCTAGGCAAAGTGCAAACAGAGAACAGTAGATGGCCCGTGCCCTGAAGAATTTACAATCTAAATCAGGGGTAGGCAACCTGCGGCAGCGAGCTGATTTTCAGTGGCACTCACACTGCCTGGGTCCTGGCCCCTGGTCCGAGGGAGGCTCTGCATTTTAATTTAATTTTAAATGAAGCTTCTTTAAAATCCTTATTTACTTTACATACAACAATAGTTTAGTTCTATATTATAGACTTATAGAAAGAGACCTTCTAAAAACGTTAAAATGTGTTACTGGCACACGGAACCTTAAATCAGAGTGAATAAATGAAGACTCGGCACAGCACTGCTGAAAGGTTGCTGACCCCTGATCTAAATAGACAAGACAGACACAGAATGGGGGAAGGGCTAGAACCCACTGTTAGAATAGAGATATTCAGGCCTGCCTGTAAAGCCTAGACTTTAAGAACCTAGGGGTATTTTTATCACTTTGTCTTTATACCCCGGTAACTAGCTAAGAATCAAAATCACAGTCTGCCTGTGTCTGGGCCTACTCTCACTAGGCTAGGCTGAGGCCTTGTTCTTACGCTAAGGCCTTTGGCTAAGCAGCAGGGGCAGCCATAAGCTGGGAAGCGAAGGGTCACATCCTCACATCCCAAACCCGTCACACTGAAATAAGGTGCTATTGGGCTGTTAGGAAGATGATCCTGTCCTGATAGTGCCCGTCACCAGCAGATAAAGATACAGATCTTAATATGGATAAAGAAAACTTAGTTTGACAGCAGCTGGTCTGGCAAGAAATCACTTCTCAATGGTTGTGGTTGTGAAACCCTAATTTCTGTACCGTTTTATCTTTAACAAGGTAAAAGTGGTGGCCACAATCAGTCTGGTTCTCCAATTGTTTCTGTCTGCTGCATAATTAATTTTTCTAGGTGTAAGTTCATTAAGGCAGTGGAATATGCTTACTTGGAAATAACCTCAATAAACATCGCATTATCTGTGCTTCAGACTTCTGGTCTTTCGCTGCTTGCTGTCTGCGTGACAAGAACCAGGGAAGTCGGAGGGTGAAGGGAAAACCCTCTAACAAACGGACATGACCTGATAACCAAGAGGTGAGCCTTTAAGGAAGGTTTTAATACACTTTGGAACGGATCAGGGATTTCCATGAGGACTGAGAGGGAGCGATGGTAAACATGCATTTAGATCCTTTTCTTGTTTTATATCTTTTCCCCATAAGGCTGAACCTCTGGCACTGTCATGGATCCATAGGATCTCTGCAATGCCCTGGCTTTTAAACAGTCCTTGGGAGGTGCCCCTTGAATGCACTAGACCCCCCAAGGGGTCCCACTCTTCCACAAGGACAGGCCACTTAGCTTCAGCACCTGAGACTGAGCCACTTCCTCGGTGCCCTTCCTGCACACTCCTCTCCACTTTTTCCCATTACTCTCAGCCGGCACCACCTCCTGGCTCCTTGGGAACTTCTTGTGTTCCCTCTTCACCTCTCACTACCTCATCCCTCCCTGCTGCTGCTTAGCTCTAACCCTGCACACACCCTCCCCATGTCCTGGCACCCCAGAATTATCTACTCCCCCCTTCTCCTCCCCGCCCACAGCTCTGTTCTCCCTTCACCCGTGGGGTCCTGAATGGGAACATTATATGCTCTCCTATCAAAAGAAGAGCTCATCTGACTGTCACACAAGCCATGCATGAGTCATACACCTATTTCCTCAATTTAGAATTCTACAGGTGGCGTATTTTCCTCTTAAAATGAGGGAAAGGCATCAAAGCGACAGTTATTAATATTGTTATTAATGTAGCCAATAAGGATACATTCAATGCAATTTTAAAATGTCTGATGGCACCAAAAAGGCACATGTCCAAAATGATACTAGTGGGTGGGAGATTAGGCAAAAAAGCGGGAGGGACAAGGAAACTTGTCAAAACTTGTATGATGAATAAAGGTATAAAGTTATTACTGCTCAGGTTCTTTAGAGACCCCACAGCTTCTAATAACCCAGGGGACAGGACTCCTTACCCAGCGAGATCACCGTCTCATAGTTCTCCTGCATGACATGCCTGTAGAGGGCTCTCTGAGTGGGGTCCAGCAGAGCCCCCTCTTCTCTGGTGAAATACACAGCCACCTCCTCGAAGGTCACCAGCCTCTGAAAGAGCAAGAGTCCAACATTCAGGACCCGCTGCTCCACTCACAGCCCCACTATTCACGGAACAGTAGCACCAGGTAAATGGAAGCTCCGCAAGGCACATGTTAACAGAGTCCCACCCCACCTTGCCTAGAACAGCCAGGCGGCATCAGAGGGTGGAAAGAGAGAACCTTTGTGTCTCCCAACTGACAGATGGAGGCAGGGTCATCACATTTATCACATACCCACTAGCCAGAGCTTGATACAGGAGATGGGGCTGTCTCTGGACCATGCTGGTGGTTCCCTGGTAGGAATCCCAACACTCTCCAAATAAAATATATGGAAGAAAGGGGAAGTTAATAGTAAAGAACAGAAGTTAAAAAGTCAGAATTGTAGAAAGTTGGCAAGGGAAGCTATCAGAAATCAATGACCAATTAATGAAAATAAGAAGGTAGTTTTTAAAAAGTATATTAAGTACAAACTTAATCCCTAACAATGGTAGTGGTAAATTACTAGATGGAAATGGCAGAATCATCAAAATAATGCAGAAGAGGTAAAAGTGTTCAATAAATATTTCTCTCCTGGATTTGGAGATGTAAGTCATATAAGACATTGACGCTGACAGTCTTTCCATCCCAACAATAACTCACGAGGATGTTGAACAGCAGCTATTACAGTTAGACATGTTTAAATAAGCAGGTCCAGATAACTTGTATCCAAGAGTTTTGAAAGATCTGGTGGAGGAGTGTGGAGGACTGTTAATGGTGATTTTAATTAGGACTTGGAACACTGCGGAAATTCCAGAAGACTGGAATAAAGCTAATGCTGTGCCAATATTTTAAAAGGGTAAAAGAGATGATCCAGCTAATTACAAGAGTGTTAGTCTGATACTGGGCAAGACAATGGAGCAGCGAATATGGATTTAATTAATTAAGAATGAAAGGAGGGTAATATAATTAGTACCAATTAAAAAGGTTCAGAGACAACAGATCCAATCAAACTAACGGGATATCCTTATTGCATGAGATCAAAAGTTTGGTTGCAACTAATAGTATTGATGTAATATACCTAAACTTCTGTAAGGCATATGACTTGGTTCAGCACAACATTTTGACTAGAAAACTAGAAAGATACAAAATAAACACAACGTACATTAAATAGATTAAAAACTATGAATGTAAATGGGGAACAGTGCTTGAGCAGATTTCTTTCTAGGGGGTTCCCACAAGGATTGGATCTTGGCCCTGTGCTATTTAACATTCTTATCAATGACCTGGAAGAGAATATAAAATCATCACCGATAACATTTGCAGTTGCCACAAAGGTCAGGGTTGGTGGTAACTAATGAAGTGTCAGTAGGTTCAGGTTCCAGCACAGAGTCTGGGAAGTTTTCCCAGTCCTGGCTAGAGGGTTATTTCCTGTTCCACAAAGAGGGGAAGTTCCATTCCCAACTTCTGTGCCTTGAAATTAGGCCCTGACACTACACCCCACATTCAGCATAGTGGTATGATTATCAAATGATTAGGACATAATTATGATGCATTTTATGCAAGACGCATCATATATTCAGTGTCTTTGGAAAAGTTAGGATTTGCTGAATATGATTGTCCTATTTGTGTGCATGTATCATATTCGTAACTGAATTTATGGATATTGACTCTGTATCTGTATTTCAAATGTGCTTACTCTGGGTAACATCCACAACGAGCCTTTCTGGTACAACAAAGAAGCCAGACAGTGTTCATGGCTCATCAACAAAGACAATGGACCGTGGAAGAGCTTAGCCTTCCTGTGAATGTTTCAGCCAGCTTATGAGTCATGGCTACTATGACTCAGCAGGCCATGCGACCAGACCATATGCCACTAAACTCCATTTTGGTACCTCTATTTTTCCACAAACTGGACTGGGAACGGAGTTTGGAACAAATGGTTTCTGCCATATGGAAAAGCTACATAAGGTGGGGTGTGACATCATCTCTTGGCCTCATTCTGCACACAAGAAAACTCCTGGAAACACCTCAGGAACAAAGACTGAACTGGGGGAAAGTGTTGGTCCCAGGGTAAAGGGATTTCTAGCTTGTGTATGGAAACTTGGTGGACAGCTTCTATCATCAGTCAAGGTGAGAAATTGCTAATTCAAATTCTATCCAGATAGTATGTTAGGCTTAGTTTGAGTTTTTGGTTATTTGCTAAGTAGTCTGCTTTGATCTGTTTGCTACCACTTACGGCAGGGAAATTGGCTTTTGTCTTCTATCTCTCCTTGAGTGGCTTAGGGCAGGTCTACACTATGGGGGAAAATCGATATAAGATACGCAACTTCAGCTACGTGAATAACGTAGCTGAAGTCGAAGTATCTTATATCGAATTACCTACCGTCCTCACGGCGTGGGATCGATGTCCGGGGCTCCCCATGTCGACTCCGCTACCGCCGTTCAGGTTGGTGGAGTTACGGAGTCGACAGAAGCGCGTTCGGGGATCGATATATCGCGTCTAGATGAGACGTGATATATCGATCCCCGAGAAATCTATTGCTACCTGCCGATACGGCGGGTAGTGAAGACATACCCGTAGGTAAAACACTCAGGTAGCTTAGTTGGGTGTAAGGTGCCACCTGCTGTCGTGTTGGGTGATAACAGGGCCTCGAGAGGCTGGCTGAATCTCCAGCAAAGCAGTGTGAAAAGGGCCAGCCCGGCTTGAGGTTTAGAGGGCACAGCGGTTCCCAGGAGCCCCCCAGACTGCACCCCGGGGTAACAACCCATCACACCCTAGAGTCCACAAGTCTCAGCAGGTTTGTCACATCCTGTCCCCTCCCATTCCACACCCTAGATAGTTCCTGCCTCCCACCACCTCGAGCAGCTCCCACCCTCCTATACATTTACTGCTCCTCTCCCTCCAAGCAGAACCCACCACCAGCTCCCTGAGAATCCCTTACCTGAGCCAGCTCCATTGCAGCCATTTTCTTCCTCCTAGGAGGAGGGGATGATCTGGGGCGAAACGTGGACGTTAATCTGTAGCCTGCCAGGGCGAGGAGGGCAATGTGAGAGAATTCAGACAGGGTTTCTGTCCTTTCCACATGTCGATTCCCCCCAGCATTGTTCCCTGCTAATGGACACTCTAGGTTCTGCCACACTGTGAAGCACAGAGTGACTGTATCCCAGTACAGGCCTAGTCCCCTCCTACCAGAGTGTAACCCTCTAACACATGGTGAACCCCTCCCAGCATCAGAGTCTCTCTGTTACACTTATCAAGTTTGCAGGCGATACCAAGCTGGGAGGGGTTGCAAGTGCTTTGGAGGATAGAACTGAAATTCAAAATGATCTGGACAAACTGGAGAAATGGTCTGAAGTAAATAGGATGAAATTCAATAAGGACAAATCCTTCCGGGGGAGGGAACTCCAGTTTCTAGGAAAAGGCAGCTGTTAGTAATGGGAGATTCGATTATTAGGAACATAGATAGCTGGGTTTGTGATGACCGGGAGAACCGTATGGTGACTTGCCTGCCTGGTGCGAAGGTTGTGGATCTCTCGAGGCATCTAGACAGACTTATGTGTAGTGCTGGGGAGGAGCCGGTGGTCGTGGTACATGGAGGTAGCAATGACATAAGGAAGGGTAGGAGAGATGTCCTGGAAGCCAAATTTAGGCTGCTAGGGAAGAGACTGAAATCCAGGACCTCTATGGTGGCATTCTCAGAAATGCTCCCAGTTCCACGCACAGGGCCGGGTAGGCAGGCAGAGATTCAGAGTCTCAACGCGTGGATGAGACGATGGTGTAGAGAGGAGGGGTTCGCGTTCATTAGGAACTGGGGAAACTTCTGGGATGGGAGGAGCCTATACAGGAGAGATGGGCTCCACCTAAACCAAAGTGGAACCAGACTGCTGGCACTAAACATTAAAAAGGTTGTAGAGCAGTTTTTAAACTAGGAGATGGGGGAAAGCCGACTGCTGCAGAGGAGCATGTGGATCGGACACAGACTTCTCTTAGGGGAGAGTCTGATGATAGAGAATCTCCAGGTTATAGTCAGGAGCAGAAGACGGAAGAGTATAATGTAAGGGCCGGGTCAGATGATAAACAGTCACATAAAAAAGAATCTGGCACATCAGAAAAGGGCAGACAAATAAACAGGGGCAGGTTTTTAAAGTGCTTGTACACAAATGCTAGAAGTCTAAATAATAAGATGGGTGAACTAGAGTGCCTTGTGATAAAGGAGGATATTGATATAATAGGCATCACAGAAACCTGGTGGAATGAGAGCAATCAATGGGACACAATCATTCCAGGGTATAAAATATATCGGAAGGACAGAACAGGTCGTGCAGGGGGAGGAGTGGCACTATATGTGAAAGAAAGTGTAGATTCAAATGAAGTAAAAATCTTAAGCGAATCCACATGTTCCATAGAATCTCTGTGGATAGAAATTCCATGCTCTAATAAAAATATAACATTAGGGATCTATTATTGACCACCTGACCAGGACAGTAATAGTGATGATGAAATGCTAAGGGAAATTAGAGAGGCTATCAAAATTAAGAACCCAATAATAGTGGGGGATTTCAATTATCCCCATATTGACTGGGAACATTTCACTCTAGATTTAATCCTGAGTGGAGCGCAGGAGCTGGTCCAAGAGGTAACTGTAGCAGGACCGCTTGGAAATAGTGACCATAATACAATAGCATTCAACATCCCTGTGGTGGGAAGAACACTTCAACAGCCCAACACTGTGGCATTTAATTTCAAAAGGGGGAACTATACAAAAATGAGGGGGTTAGTTAAACAAAAGTTAAAAGGTAGAGTGACTAAAGTGAAATCCCTGCAAGTTGCGTGGGCCCTTTTTAAAGACACTATAATAGAGGCCCAACTTCAATGTATACCCCAAATTAAGAAAAACAGTAAAAGAACTAAAAAAGAGCCATTGTGGCTTAACAACCATGTAAAAGAAGCAGTGAGAGATAAAAAGACTTCCTTTAAAAAGTGGACGTCAAATACTAGTGAGGCAAATAGAAAGGAGCACAAACACTGCCAGCTTAAGTGCAAGAGTGTAATAAGAAAAGCCAAAGAGGAGTTTGAAGAACGGCTAGCCAAAAACTCCAAAGGTAATAACAAAATGTTTTTTAAGTACATCAGAAGCAGGAAGCCTGCTAAACAACCAGTGGGGCCCCTCGACGATCAAAATATAAAAGGAGCACTTAAAGACGATAAAGTCATTGCGGAGAAACTAAATGGATTCTTTGCTTCGGTCTTCACGGCTGAGGATGTTAGGGAGATTCCCAAACCTGAGCTGGCTTTTGTAGGTGACAAATCTGAGGAACTGTCACAGATTGAAGTGTCACTAGAGGAGGTTTTGGAATTAATTGATAAACTCAACATTAACAAGTCACCGGGACCAGATGGCATTCACCCAAGAGTTCTGAAAGAACTCAAATGTGAAGTTGCGGAACTATTAACTACGGTTTGTAACCTGTCCTTTAAATCGGCTTCGGTACCCAATGATTGGAAGTTAGCTAATGTAACGCCAATATTTAAAAAGGGCTCTAGAGGTGATCCCGGCAATTACAGACCGGTAAGTCTAACGTCGGTACCGGGCAAATTAGTTGAAACAATAGTTAAAAATAAAATTGTCAGACACATAGAAAAACATAAATTATTGAGCAGTAGTCAACATGGTTTCTGTAAAGGGAAATCGTGTCTTACTAATCTATTAGAGTTCTTTGAAGGGATCAACAAACATGTGGACAAGGGGGATCCGGTGGACAAAGTGTACTTGGATTTCCAGAAAGCCTTTGACAAGGTCCCTCACCAAAGGCTCTTACGTAAATTAAGTTGTCATGGGATAAAGGGGAAGGTCCTTTCATGGATTGAGAACTGGTTAAAAGACAGGGAACAAAGGGTAGGAATTAATGGTAAATTCTCAGAATGGAGAGGGGTAACTAGCGGTGTTCCCCAAGGGTCAGTCCTAGGACCAATCCTATTCAATTTATTCATAAATGATCTGGAGAAAGGGATAAACAGTGAGGTGGCAAAGTTTGCAGATGATACTAAACTGCTCAAGATAGTTAAGACCAAAGCAGACTGTGAAGAACTTCAAAAAGATCTCACAAAACTAAGTGATTGGGCAACAAAATGGCAAATGAAATTTAATGTGGATAAATGTAAAGTAATGCACATTGGAAAAAATAACCCCAACTATACATACAATATGATGGGGGCTAATTTAGCTACAACGAGTCAGGAAAAAGATCTTGGAGTCATTGTGGATAGTTCTCTGAAGATGTCCACGCAGTGTGCAGAGGCAATCAAAAAAGCAAACAGGATGTTAGGAATCATTAAAAAGGGGATAGAGAACAAGACAGAGAATATAGTATTGCCCTTATATAAATCCATGGTACGCCCACATCTCGAATACTGTGTACAGATGTGGTCTCCTCACCTCAAAAAAGATATTCTAGCACTAGAAAAGGTTCAGAAAAGGGCAACTAAAATGATTAGGGTGTTGGAGAGGGTCCCATACGAGGAAAGATTGAAGAGGCTAGGACTCTTCAGCTTGGAAAAGAGGAGACTAAGGGGGAATATGATAGAGGTATATAAAATCATGAGTGATGTTGAGAAAGTGGATAAGGAGAAGTTATTTACTTATTCCCATAATACGAGAACTAGGGGTCACCAAATGAAATTAATAGGCAGCAGGTTTAAAACAAATAAAAGGAAGTTCTTCTTCACGCAGCGCACAGTCAACTTGTGGAACTCCTTACCTGAGGAGGTTGTGAAGGCTAGGACTATAACAATGTTTAAAAGGGAACTGGATAAATTCATGGTGGCTAAGTCCATAAGTGGCTATTAGCCAGGATGGGTAAGAATGGTGTCCCTAGCCTCTGTTCGTCAGAGGATGGAGATGGATGGCAGGAGGAAGATCACTTGATCATTGCCTGTTAGGTTCACTCCCTCTGGGGCACCTGGCATTGGCCACTGTCGGTAGACAGATACTGGGCTAGATGGACCTTTGGTCTGACCCGGTACGGCCGTTCTTATGTTCTTAAAGTACTCCACTTAGGAAGGAACAATCAGTTGCACACATACAAGACAGGAAATGACTGCCTAGGAAGGAGCACTGCAGAAACGGATCTGGGAGTCACAAGTGGATCACAAGCTAAATATGAGTCAACAATGCTACGCTGTTGCAAAAAAAGCAAGTATAATTCTGAGCTGTATTAGCAGCAGTATTGTAAGCAAGACATGAGAAGTAATTCTTCCGCTCTACTCCGCACTGATTAGGCCTCAACTGGAGTAATGTGTCCAGTTCTAGATGCCACATCTCAGGAAAGATGTGAACAAATTGGAGAATGTCCAGAGAAGAGCAATAAAAATGATTAACGGTCTAGAGAACATGACCTATGAGGGAAGACTAAATAATTTGTGTTTGTTTAGTCTGGAGAAGATATCATCAGCTTTAAAGTACATGTTCGTTTCAAGGAGGAAGAAACATTGTTCTTCTTAACCTCTGGACAGGACAAAAAGCAATGGGCTTAAATTGCAGCAAGGAAGGTTTAGGTTGGACATTAGGAAAAAACTCCCTAACTGTCCGGGTGGTTAAGCACTGGAATAAATTGCCTAGGGAGGTTGTGGAATCTCCATCGTTGGGGATTTTTAAGAGCAGGCTGGACAAACACCTCTCAGGGATGGTCTAGATCAGGGGTGGCCAACATGTGGCTCTTTAGAATTTAATATGCGGCTCCTTGTATAGGCACCAACTCCGGGGTTGGAGCTACAGGCACCAACTTTCTAGTGTGCTGGGTGTGCTCACTACTCAGCTACAGGCCCTGCCCCCAGTCCACTCCTTCCCTGAGCCTGCAGTGCCCTTGCTCCATTCCCGCCCCGCCCCCCCGTGTCTTGCATAGCGTGAACAGCTGATCGGGAGGTGCGGGGAGGGAGGAGGAGGTGCTGATTACTGTGGCTTCCCATGGGTGGGAGGCGCTGGGAACAGGGGGTGGGAGCTGATGGGGGGCTGCTGACGTATTACTGTGATTCTTTGGCAATGTACATTGGAAAACTCTGGCTCCTTCTCAGGCTCAAGTTGGCCACTCCTGGTCTAGATAATACTTCGTCCTGCCTTGAGGGCAGGGGACTGGACTAGCTACCTCTCGAGGTCCCTTCCAGTTCTGCGATTCTATGAACCAAAGGCCAGAGAAGAGCAGAATCAAAGGAGTCCCTCTGGGGATTCGCCCTGTCATTGTCCCCAAGGCAGCTCTCTCAGGTTAACTAAATTGTTGGATGCTCCAGCCTTTATCCAGTCTCTCCTGGCAGTGCACCCTTCATGGGCTGGGCCTAGTTTTAACCTTTGGCAAGTGTGACCCCGGGGGCTCTGAGACTGGGCCTTCTTGCCTCAGCACATCTTGTTCCTTTCTGTGGCTCCCCAGTGAGTCCAAATGAGTAGATACTCCTCACACAGACTGTGAACATAAGAATGTGTTTAGACTTCATTGAATGCTTGTGAGTTGCTGCCTGGGTTAACATCTGACTAGTTGCACTGTGAGCCTCTGTGGCTCTGTAAATCACCAGACAGGAGAGAGACTTTACCTAGGTGAAGTGCTGATTGGCAACAGAATGCATTTCACCCTGCCTGGCAGGAAAGGTCCATCAACATCAGAGAGACTATTATGGTATGTTAACGAAGACACAAAAAACTGTTGTTGTGCTCTTGACTTCCCATTAGTTGAGTTTCCAGCTCAGAGCACATGGCAGGAAGGGGATAAAAAACCCCATGCAGAAGGAACTGATGATTTGTATGTTGCTTGGACTCTGGGGGGCAAAGTTTCTAGGCATAAGCAAGAGATCCCCAGCTGCTTAGACGGGGTTAGTCCTAAGGAAGATATAGAGCTTGCTTATAATAGAAGCTTCTATTACCTTTGAAATTTAGGACTGCAACTCGTCTGCATCTATAGGATTACCTGCTTTAACTTTGTAAACAACTCTCCTTTCCTTTTAAATAAGTCTTAATACAGGTTATAACAGGACTGGCTACAAGTGTTGTCTTTGTTGGACGATCTAAGATTCAGTTGACCTAAGGAAGTGACTGGTCCTTTGGGCCTGGCAGTAACCTGAACATTGCTGTGACTCGTGCGGTAAGGCAGTGGTTCTCAACCAGGGGTCTGGGGCCCCCTGGGGGGCCGTGAGCAGCTTTCAGGGGGCTGCCAAGCAAGGCCGGCATTAGACTCGCTGAGGCCCAGGGCAGAAAGCTGAAGTCCCAGCGCATGGGGCTGAAGTCCAGGGCCCTGAGCCCCACCACCCAGGGCTGAAGCCAAAGCCTAAGCAATGTAGCTTTGTGGGGGCCCCTGTGGCCTGGGGCCGCAGGCAGTTGCCCTGCTTGCTGCCCCCTAACGCCAGCCCTGGATTTTATATGCAGAAAACCAGGGATTGAGGCCCACATGGGCAGTGGAGTTTTTATAGCGGGGGGGGGGGGCGGGGGGGAGCTCAGAAAGATATATGGGATCACCCAAGGGGACTGTCTGTGATTCCATGTTAATGCTGTTACAGAGCCTGAAGCGTTTACACTGGATTCTTGGTTGGTGAAATCTCCATACAGACCTCACACTCAATTTGGGGTTTGTTCCCTGCTTCTTACCAGTCTGCCCGAGGCTGGTGCTCGTGCTCTCGAGTCACTGGAGACAGCGTTACAGAGAGAGGGGCTGTGACTTCCCCACGGTCACTGAACAGGTCTGTGACAGAGCCAGGAACAGACCCTGTTAGCTCCAGAGCCCCGTCACCCGCAGCTTGGGAAGGCCCCGGAGCACACTGTATTAGGCTGCAGGAAGAGGTGTGCAGGGACTGCAGCTGAGCTGCCCTGCCAAGACAGCCTGTGCATCCATGGACAAACCACCTCGCTGGGGGGTGTCCCCTGGGTCAGGAGAAGTCAGTGTCCAGCCCTGTGGGGCTGTGCTCCTGGCTCATACCTCCAGCACTCACTGCTGCCCCTCCCTTACCAGCTGCACTGGTCAGCCAGCCCCAGGCCTCTGTGAGGTCACTTCCCCCCGCCTCCACCACCTCAAACCTTCAAACTGGGACATGGTGCACCAGTGCCAATCAGAGTGCACTAGTGTAAATTCTGTCTGTACTAAGGGTTTGCACCAGTGCCTAAAACACCAGGGTGGCAGAGATCTTCAGAAACAGCAGTACGGTGGCACTAGAACCTATTTCTAGCTCTGTCACAGACACTCTGGGTGACCTTGGACACGTCAATGTTTCTCCTCCCAACTTCAGTCTCTTTACCCAGCTGCCACTCACTGGGGTCTCCTCTCTCTCCAGAGCTGCTCACCACTACAGTCTGTGTGGGTGTCCCCAGAGCTAAGGCAGTTCAGCTCTGGAATAGTCTTACAAGGGGGGCTGGGGAGTCTCTTTCCCTGGAAGTTTTTAAGAACAAGTAGGACAAAGCTCTGTCAGAGATAATCTACAGATACTTGGTCCTGCCTCGGCAGAGAAAGCTGGACTTGATGACATCTTGAGGTCCTATCTAGCCCTACATGTCTAGGATGCGATGCAATATATACATATAAAAACACAACATACAGCTGGAGAAAGCTTCCCCCCCGCCGGGCTCCCCTCCATCCCAGAGATACACCAGCCTGGGAATGTCTAGGGATACAGATGGGGGTTTTAATGGCAGGGTAGAGATACCCTTGGTGTCTTTGCAGCACCAGTCACAATGGGGACCCTGATCTCGGTGTCTGTGCAGAGCCCTGCACAACAGGGGCCTGACCTCAGTCGGGGACTCTGCAACTCCCAGCATTACAGGATCCCGGATTTTGTTTGGAGTCCCTGCAGTATCTGGCAAAATGTGGGGCCAGGATCTCTGCCAGGGTCAGTGCAGTGCCCAGTACAGTGGTGGGGCGTGATCTGGGTCGGGGTCAGTGCAGGGCCAGGTCCAACAGGGACACAGATCTCAGTCGAGGTTTCTCAAGTACCCTGAACAATGGAGGCAGCTATCTGGGCCGCAGTCATGCGCTGCCCGGCACAAGGGGGGCCGTGATCTCGGTCCAGGGTCTGTTTTACCTGGCACAATGGGGGACCTGATGTCTGTGGGGTCTCTGCAGTGCCCAGCACAACAGGGGCACAGATCTCACTTGGGGTCTCCACAGCACCTGTCACAACAGTGGGATCTGACCTCTGTTAGGGTCTCTGCAGCACCTGGCAGAACAGGGCCCAGAACTCACTTGGGGTCTCTGCAGCTCCAGGAACAACAAGGTCCCTGAGTTTGTTTGCTGTCTCTGCAGCACCTGGCACAATGGGAGCCTGATTTCACTTGGTGTTGATGCAGAGCCTGGCACAACAGGGGCCTGGAGCTCAGTCAGGGTCACTGTAGCACCCGGCACAACAAGGTCCCTGCTCTCTGTAGGGGTCTGTGCAGTTCCTGGCACAGCCAGTGCCCCAAAGTCGGTCAGGGTTTGTGCAGTGCCCGGCCCACTGGGAGACCTGATCTCAGGCCAGGCGTGAGCCACGCCCAGTACGATAAGAGCCCTGATCTCAGTCACACACAGAGAGAGAAAAGTGGGAAGATTTTTGAGCATTTGATATCAGTATTTCAGAACTGAGGAGAAAATGGGGGACAAACTAAATATTTGCCAATATAAGGGACAAGCGTTATGTGGGGAGATTTTATGTCACCATTCAACCACTCAAGAGGAAAGAGGGGAAATTTGAGGGGATTATACAGCGATATTAAATCAACAACAGAACGGGATGGATTCTTCTTGCCTCACATTCACATGGCCGGCAGGGATCCCTGGGTGATGTGGCTTTCACAAGGAAGAGGAGTGGGGCTGGAGTGAGGTCACTGGCTATGGGGAGGGGCTGGCAGTGGGGTCTGGGAATGTGACTAGTACAGGGGTCAGCAACCTTTCAGAAGTGCTGTGCCAAGTCTTCATTTATTCACTCTAATTTAAGGTTTTGCGTACCAGAAATACATTTTAATGTTTTTAGACTGTCTCTTTCTTTAAGTCTATAATATAGAACTAAATTACTGTTGCATGTAAAGTAAATAAGGTTTTTTAAATGTTTAAGAAACTTCATTTAAAATTAAATTAAAATGCAGAGCCTCCCTCGGACCGGTGGCCAGGACCAGGCAGCGTGAGTGCCACTGAAAATCAGCTCGTGTGCCATAGGTTGGCTACCCCTGGACTAACAGTTGGTGGGGTGAGGGGGGCTGCTGGGTTGGGCAGGTCGGGGAGGGGGGAGTAGCTGGGAGGGGAAACGTGGGGCTGGGCCGTCTCCATGGGGGGACACTTGCTCCTCCCTCCCCTTCCTGGCCCTTCCCAGGCCCCGTTGCCAGCAGAGAGTGGCCCCCCCAGCCCAGCCCAGAGGTGTCCCTGTCTCAGGGCCCCCCCAGCCTCTGCCCATTCATCCTCTGCCCAGCTCAGGAATCACTCGGGGGAACCATTTCCCACCCACACAAGGACAAATCCCTGCAGCTGGAAATGGGGGAAACCCCCCAAACCTGAGACCTGAACTGGCCATTGGCGAAGGGGAGAGAAAATGGGGCACAATCGGGGGGGGGGGGACAGGGAACTTCTCAGGGGTTGGGGGAGGGGGGGTCACCCTGGGCGCTGCTCGTGGCTCTCTAGGGAGAAAGGGGGCAGGACGGGGGAGGAGGGGGGTCCCCACGGGAGGGGGCAGCGGTAAATCCGAGGGGATCTCAGCCCCCCCCTTTCTCTCCCCGCTCCTCGGGGGTCACCTGCCCCCCCCCGGCCATGTCCGGGCTGCACAGACATTTCCCGCCCGCCCCTCCCCCCCCAGCCCGGTCTCACCCGGCCCCGCGCAGGGACCCCAGGGTTAATGAAGGGCTCTCCCACCGCGATCTGCGCATGCCCAGAGCTCCAACGGCACCAACCCTTCTCCGGCCCGGGAGAGGCTCCAACGGCCACGCGCAAGCCAGGCAGAGCTGCAGCGCCCAACGCTCCTTCGCAGCCCGGATCCGTCTCCTCTGCCGACGTCACTTCCGCTTGCGGGAGAGTCAGGAACTACATCTCCCAGCCTGCCCCGGGGTCGCGTCTGCCCTCTTCGCAGCCCATGGAAGGGAGGGTTTCAGTAGCTGTTACTGCGCATGCTCCTTGGGAGCCCAGCTGGGGGCTGGAGAACAAAGCTGCTGCTGCTGCCGCCGCCTCCGTGTGAGCCGGGCCCGGTTGAGCCGCTGCTGCTCCCCGGGGGGGAGGCTGTGCGGGGGTTTCTGCCCGCCCCAGCCCCGCCCGGAGACCCCGGGGAGTGAGAGACCCCGGGGGGGGGGGCGGGATTTTATGAGACTGTCCAATACAGAAACACAAAGTGATGGTTCCCCCCCACTGCCACCATTCACATGGGCAGCAGGGAGCCCTGTGAGGAGCTGATTTAAGGGGGGAGGGAGCTGGCAGGCTCCCTGGATAAAGGAAGGGGGCGGAAGTGGGGGACGGGCAGGTGACTGGCAACTGAGGGCTGGGGGAAACTGTGTTGGTAGTTTGGGGTCAGTGGGTGGGATTGGGAAACTCGGGTCTGGGCAGTCTCCATGGAGAACACGTGCTCTTCCATCCCCGCCTCGGCAGAGAACGGGCACCTCCTCCCATCCCCACTCCAGGGGCAGCCATGTGCTGGGGAATGACTCAGGGCAACAATTTCCCACCTAAATGAGGACAAATCGCGGCAGATAAAGTGGGGGGGGGGAAAGCTGCCACATCGGAGAGATTTTAAATGGACACTTGAGAAGTATGGAGAGACCAGGGGAAATCAGGGGAGATTAGAGAGCTCATCATTGGGGGGGGGAGGGGAAAAGCCACGTGTGATAATGGGGGAAAAGGGGAAAAGCTGGAGAGAATTTGTAGGTGGGAGGACGGGGCACAAACAGGGCAGGATTCAGTGAACTCCCCTCCCCCCCCCCGCGGGAATTTCCTGGCTGCACAAAACAGTTCAAATGTCCCGCCCCAATGACCTTCCCCCCCCCTCCTCCCGAATCTTCCCTTTAGCCCCCTCAGCCCCGCCCCCACCTGCCTGACACCCCCCCCATCAATTCCCTGCTCAGCCCCCGCCCCCTGTTGCTCCCTCGCCCCCTCCCAGCGGAACGTTCCGGCTGATACGGGCAGGGGGAAGGGCAGCGGCTTCAGCAGCTGCTACTGAGCATGCGCAGTGCCCGGGAGCAGCACAGGGCTATGGGGAGCGATTTAATGCACCGCCCCCCGCCGCCCCCCCCCATCCCAGCGGGGGGCGGATCCTGCTGCGGCTCCGCTGGGGCCGAGGCGGCTCCGAGGCTTCTCCCGGGTTCCCCGGGGCAAAGTTCCACCCTTTCTCTTTCATTTCTGAACGTTGCTCTCAAAGCTCAGGATTTCCCTCTTTCTATATCATTATCAAATGTTAGTTAAAAATCCTCTCGGGTTTGGGGCTGTTCCCCGTGTTTCTAAATCCCACCAACTTCTTCCTTCGAGGGAACCTGTTGCCCTGAGTTCGTCTCCATCCTGGATGTTGTAGGGAGTTAAATTGCCCAGAGATCATCTTTCCCGACTCCTTTGAGAATCATTTGTTCCCTCCTTTACCTCTGTTAAAATGTTTGCTGAAGAAAGAGACCAGCCAGATATTTAATACCCATCAAAGCCAGAGGTCTCTCCCTGTTTGGGGATCAGTGGTTCCCAGCTGGTAACAGGATAGTTGGCTGGACCCTTTTCTTTTCTGCAGCTGGCATGGGATGAGGAGGTCACTCTGAGTGCAGTGTGGGTCCAGAAGTATCCTAAACCCCATGACAAATGGTCTCTGTGATGTAGCCACCTCTGGGGTGGCTCCATGGTGACCATTATTTGCTAGTGACAGGGCATGGACATGTCTTACCTCTCTGCTGAAGGGCAGGCGGGGGTCCTAGGAGGGCAGTGGGGGAATCCCAGGAAGGCAGTGAGTTCCTAATTGGGGTCCCTCGCTGGTGGGGGCTCTTGGTGGGATTCCCAGCCTGGCAGTGAAGATCTGGTGGGGGTTCTCTGTCCGGTGGGGCTCTGAGGGGTATCTGGGATCTCTCTGGCCAGGGATTCTGGGAGTTGGGTCCCAGGAAATATCTGGTGGGACCCTGGCTGGGGGGATCTGGGTTCTGGGTACTGGGGGTGTTGGGGGCCCCTGGATGGAGGCTCTGGGGGCTGCTACTAACCATGTTCCTTCTCTCTGATCAGCTTGTGCCAGAATCCTGGCTCCAAGCACTGCCCGACATTCCCTGGCCAGGCCCAGTCACTGTGATAACTTTCTAGCCACTTATCAAACACTGTGAGGTGAAATCACAGATTTTGCATTTCTCCCCTCTTGAAAACTGCAGGAACTTCCAGTTCCATTGGGAAAACTCCTACCCGATTCCTTGTCCTAGATCTGGAGGGTGAGGGAAGTGGGAAGGAGTGCTACACTATGGCACTATCTTCCACAGCATTCTGGACTCGTGAGCTCTCTCCTGCCGTCCATCACCCCCCTCTGACAAACAGAGGCTAAGGACACCATTCCTTACCCAGCCTGGCTAATAGCTATTAATGGAGTTAACCTCCGTGGATTTATCCAGTTCTCTTTTAAACCCTGTTATATTCCTAGCCCTCACAACTTCCTCAGGCAAGGAGTCCCACAGGCTGAGTGTGCGTTGTGTGAAGAAATACTTCCTTTTGTTTGTTCTAAACCTGCTTCCTATTAATTTTCATTTGGTGATTCCTAGTCCTTGTATTCTGAGCAGTAAATAACACTTCCTTATTCACTTTCTCCACGCCAGTGATGATTTTATAGACCTCTCTCATATCCCCCCTTTGTCTCTTTTCCAAGCTGAAAAGTCCCTGTCTTTTTAATCTCACCTCATACAGAAGTTGTTCCATACCCCTAATCATTTTTTTTTTGTTCTTTTCTGAACCTTTTCCAATTCCAATATATCTTCTTTGAGATGGGGAGACCACATCTGCACGCAGTATTCAAGATGTGGGTGTACTATGGATTTATAGAGAGGCAATATGACATTTTCTGTCTTATTGTCTATCCCTTTCTTAATGACTCCCAACTTCTTGTTTGCTTTTTGACAGCCACTGCACGTTGAGTGGATGTTTTCAGAGAACTATCCACAGTGACTCCAAAATCTCTCGAGTGGAAACATAATTTAGACCCCATAATTTTATGTATAGTTGAGATTGTTTTCCAATGAGCTGCACTATGTGTTATCCTGACATCTAGTACTGCTGAGATCCTGCAATCAGTGATATCCCTGCCCTTCCTGTTCCCTTTCTCCCCTGAACCCCACCAGCCCATAGTTACTGTTCCCAGCTTCCCCAGGACTCTCTCATTGTCTCTGGACCTGTCTGTCAGCAAGAAGCAGTGCCAGGGAGACTTGCCCTCTCTCTAGAGACTTCGATTTCTGGGACATGGATTTACTTTCTATGTGTTCTAGGAGACTCTTTGAAATTGAGTGTCTGTGACATTAACCATAGTGCAATCTGGACTGTTGAACAGCTGTGAGACTCAGTTCCCAAGCTGGGGTGCCTTTTACACTGCTTTACTGTGAGAACAGCCACTCCTGGGCAGGTAACACACAGTCTCCAGGATGTAACTCGCTCCCAGCTACACAGTACTGAGTGCTGCTAGTCAGTGACTCACAAATTACAGTACCCCACAAGAGAACCCCAGAAAATTCTCTGCTCCCAGACTTCTCCCAGAAATGTGCATCTTGCACTGTCCAGCACACTACTGAACAATGGGAGCTCATATGAAATCTATCATTTCATCAGTGGAAAATGACATGTGCCAACCTTGTCATTCCAAATGGAGTTTCCAACACACTTGAACCCAAACACACTGGTTAGGTAAAACAATAAAATAAAATTGTTAACTACCGGAAAAAAATCTTTTCAGTGGCTAAGGGTAATGAGGCATAAAAGTCAGAATTGTTTACAAAAGAAATGCAAAGATAAAACACAAATTAACGTCTAAGTTAACAAGCTAAAATGGATTCAAAGCAAATGTTTCTCTCTCCATGTGCTGAGACAGGCTGGCTTTCCTTTCAGCCAGGACTCCCCCGTAACCTGCCCCTGCCTCCCAAGTTCAGTTCTTCAGGATTTGTCATGGGCAGAGGGAAAGGGGAGAGAGAGAGAGAGAGTCCCAAGCATTTTCCTCACCTCTTTTTATAATTCAGTCCTTTCTATTAGAAACAACTTCAATTCTCAGCTGAGTCATGGTGACAGGCTGTCTGTTGGAGGTATGAGTTTCAGGTCTCCCTCTGATAGAATGTAAATGTCTTCTTCACACCTTCCCCCTGCCAGCGAATGGCTGTTTGCCTTGCTGTCTCTGAGGAACTGGTCTGTGGGTGTTCCCCAGAATTGTAACTTTTTGTAATATCCTACAGTAAAATCTCATAACTTTACATACAGTGTTGCTACACATTTTAACAGGAGGATAATATTCAGTAGATTATGTGATTTCAAGTGATACGTCACAAACCATACTGTGTACAAAATTGATCATAATTTTCCAGAAGAGTGAACATAGGATTACAGACTGACACAGGGCCTGTGTGTGTGTTCCCAGCAGATATGTGGATTTTTCAATCCCTCCTAAGCAAAGTGTTCTGCATCTTCAAGAACCTGGTTTACTAAGTGTGACACTGCATGGAATTGTGAGACGCTTCCTATTATTATTACTTTGCAATTTTATCATATTGGTATTAATAATGAATTGTGCTAGATATGCCATGTTAGGTGTCAGGGAAAATGTTATAATTTTCCAAGTATGATCATTTTTTTTGTTTGTATCGCCTTTGTATTGTGAGATATAGATATGTAGGGTATATCTGTATTCCAGACTGTGGACTGTGTTTCTGGGTGACACCCTCAGATCTATTGGCATCAGCACTGCCTAGCCTGTTTGATGGCCCGTCCAGGGTCATCAGCTGTACAATGAATCCATGGAAAGGATCAAGGGGATACACCGATTGAGTCAGCAAGACATGCCGGGGAATGCCTGTGTAACGAGAACGCCAAGGATTTTCCAGGCCTGTAACACTCGCTTCCTCCCCTCTGCAGAAACGGAGCCTTAGAGCAGCCCGGATCCAGCATGGGAGCTGAGACCCCACGGGGCCCTGGGAGCTGTAGTTCCTTGGCCAGCTCCCTGCCTTGGAGCAGGGAAGGAACTACATTTCCCAGCATTCCCTTGGCTGCAATCAACAGGAAAGGGAGGGGGGAAGCTGCGAGACTCCATGCGCTGCAGCTTGCTGTGGCTGGGGAGCTGGCTGCTAGAAGTGGGTGGCAGTGTGAATGGGGAACAAGTGTGCCCAAGGAGTAGAAGGCTTTGGCCCAGGTAGCACCCTCAGAAGACTTCCCCAGAGTGGCTTAGGGATGCTGGTGTGACCTCGCCTGGCAGCCCCCAAGGAAGGAACTGGGTGGACTAAATGGACAGTGTCCCCTTCTATCTGAAGCCTGGCAAGGGAGGTATGTGGATCCCACCAGAAGTTAAAATGGTAAGTAAGGGAGGGGAGGCTTTACTAGAGGACCTGGGCAGCTTCAGAAACAGCACAGGAGGATTTCCACTTCTGAGCCATGAAAATAGAAATTGACTTTTTCCTGTATGTGTTCTGTGCGCATCCAAAATCCCTGCTGAACTCAGAAGTGCCTTGCTTTTGTGACCATCTCACCTAATATGTTCAGCCCTTGTAAGGGAAGCAGGTTCACATTTAGTAATTGGGTGGGAAGCGTCTCAGAAAAAGTTAGGTGCTGTAGGAGGTGTTGCTTATTCACTAGGTAATGTGAGACCTTCCTGTTACACTAGTAAACCAGTGCCGCACAGCAGGCACTTTGCTCCTGGAGTCTAGAATGGGGCCTTTGCGTCTATACACAGCCCATTAAAGACAATGAAAAGCCTCCCACTCACTTCAACAGGCTTTGGCCAGAACTGGTTATACACAGGGTAACCCCACTGTCTTCACAGGGTCCTGGTCTCACAGCGGAGGGGGGGCATGTGAGCTTGTTGCAGAGCTGCTGCTCCGGGACGGGAATCTCCTGGCACCCCAGCCTCCAAAATCATCCAGGCTTCACTTTCTGCACGACTAGGTGCTGGCTGAGGGGGGCATGGGAATTGGTGGCCTCTGCTGCAGGTGATGGGAATCGCAGGTATTTAAAGCCATGGCCTAGAGGAGGGAAGTGCCTAACCGCAGAGTCTGCAGCTGCCTAGGGCCAGGGCTGAGGATTCAGAGTCCCTAGTGCTGCCGTTGCAAGGTTCAAGCAATGCCGTGACTGGTGACATGGGGGGTACTGGAGACATGGCTAGAGAAGGTCTGAATGAGGAAGGAGATAAATCTGTGGGGAGTTTCCTTGATCACTATGAAAGTTCTGCTCACTGTGGACACTGGTAAACCCACATGGGTGCACAGCTCAATAAGAAAACCCGGGGGCTGAGGGAGCTGTGTATGGCAATGCATATAGTCATGGAGAGGTGTGTGATCAAAATGAAAAATGTCTCTGAGGTTCAGTAGCGGGTATCCTATGGCACCAATGGCACTGCCCCACCAGGCCCACACTCGGAGCCCACAGTGACTACATAGGGGCCTACAAATATGTTTGGTACCAGGTCCCACAGAAGGTTAATCTGGCCCTGATGGCCTGAGCACTATTTCAGCCCCACATTTTTGGGTGGACCTCCCACAGTGGGAGCTGCAGAGCCCTCCCCCGCAAAACACACACCCACCCCATCCTACCTCCTGGTGTTGGGAGGGGAACAGGAGAAAGGACAAAAGAAGCAACAGAAGAAGCGGAGGGAGGGAGGGAGGGAGGGAGGAAAAGGTGAAACAAAAAGGACAAACCCTAATGTCCCCAGTGATTCTAAGGGACAAAATCCCAGGTGTGCAATAAAATTCTGCCTCCTTAAGCTCGTGTTTTCCATGCCTAGAATTCAACTCCCACCAGATGGATCAGACTGAACAGGTTTCAAACCTCCAGGAGGCTCTTACCTTCTAAAGAGGGACGGCTGTTTTCTAGTAAAATCACTAAAAGGGAAGGAGAAAACTCGAAAGAGGTTCCTCCTGGCACTCATGTCCGTGAACCCGAATACTCTCTCTGTCCTCAAAGAGAGACCTGGAGAAGGAGACTTGCTGAAGCAAAGCCACAGGGGTCTCTGAGGTTTCCCTGGCCCCTGGCCCCTGTCCTGCCTGGCTGATGTCAGCATCTCTCTGTGAGGTCACCATCTCCCCACCACCTTGGACCAATAGTCTGAGGTCCTGCAAAAGGCCTTTGTGATGTCACTGCCACACCCCTCCCTTGCTGTGCCAATGTCCTGCCCCGGCCAGGCACTTTGGAGGTTTGAGCTACTCCCTGTGGATCACCCCACTCAAGGAGCTTTTCTGCAGAGCATCCTCAGATGTCTGAGCACACGAGTGCCATGGCAACGAACTGACACACGTGACACCAAAATGAGATCATTAATATACTAACCTAGAGGAGAAGGACACTGCAGCATTAGTAGGGGAAAACCCCCTACTGAACATGCATTACACCTAGCAGCGTCAGCAGAACATATCGGCTACACAACTAAAGAAAGGGATCTGCACGTGGCTGTAGACCAGTAGCTCCCAACACGGTGCCCGTGAGCGCCATGGCGCCCGCCGGGGCATTTATGTGCACCCACCTACTGCCCAGCAGGGGAGAGAAGCTGTGGCCCTGCGCCTGACGGGTACAGAGAACTCAGGCTGCAGGCGCCGGTGCTCTCTGTCCCTGGCAGGCGCGGGGCTGCAGCTTTTCTCCAGCTTCTCCGGGGCTGCAGCCTGCGGGCGCCGGTGCTCTCTGTCCCTGGCAGGCACGGGGCTGCAGCTTTTCTCCAGCTTCTCCGGGGCTGCAGGCTGCGGGCGCCGGTGCTCTCCATCCCTGGCAGGTGCGGGGCTGCAGCTTCTCTCCAGCTTCTCCAGGGCTGCAGCCTGCGGGCGCTGGTGCTCTCTGTCCCTGGCAGGCGCGGGGCTGCAGCTTTTCTCCAGCTTCTCCGGGGCTGCAGGCGCCGGTGCTCTCTGTCCCTGGCAGGCGCGGGGCTGCAGCTTTTCTCCAGCTTCTCCAGGGCTGCAGCCTGCGGGCGCCAGTGCTCTCTGTCCCTGGCAGGTGCGGGACTGCAGCTTTTCTCCAGCTTCTCCGGGGCTGCAGGCGCCGGTGCTCTCTGTCCCTGGCAGGCGCGGGGCTGCAGCTTCTCTCCAGCTTCTCCGGGGCTGCAGGCACCAGTGTTCTCTGTCCTTGGCAGGCACGGGGCTGCAGCTTTTCTCCAGCTTCTCCGGGGCTGCAGGCGCCGGCGTTCTCTGTCCTTGGCAGGCACGGGGCTGCGGCTTCGAAGCTGGAGAGAAGCTGCAGCCCAGCCCCGGCCGGGAACAGAGAACTCTGGGGCTGCTTTAAAAAATAAAGATGATGAAAACTGTTTATGATATTTATTTTGTAAAATGTTTTGTAGATAAAAAAGAACAAATTCACATGGGAAGGTGAATGAGTAATTGCCGAATAATTTAGTTAATACCTTTCACATGTAAAATTACCGTTTTTATCTTATGGATTCATATATTATGTAATATTAAATGATTTTTTTTGTATATTTAACGTAAACAGAAAATAAGCCTTGAAAAATTGTTGGCGCCCACCACATTCTCTTCTGAAAACCTGAATGTGCTACTGGCCACAAAAAGGTTGGGAACCACTGCTGTAGACAGATCAATGAAAAGCTCCACTCACTGCACAGCTGCCAGCAGAAAAGTGAACGTGTTCAGATTCACAAGGAATGGGATGGAGAATAACACGGAATGTTTGTATATAAATCACGGGGGCAGCCTCAAATATCCTGGGCTCACCATGGCTACTACAGCACCACACACGGGATATTTTAAATCTATCCTTGAGAACGGGGGAAGAAATAGGTCTAAAAAGAAATATTTGATAATGAGAGAAAAGCACCCGGTTCTGAAGAGATTTTATACCAAGTAAGTGACAGTAGTTGGACAGTGTGACGGGATTGTATATGGAAGTTCCATAAACAGACAGTAATAATTCCCCCCCCCCCACCCTTCACATGGGCAGCAGGGAGCCCTTTGGGGAGGTGCTTTAAGAGGGTACGTGAGGGGAGTATGGAGCAGGAAAACTCCCTGGCAGTGGGGAGGAGGCAGCAGCAGGGGGGGCAGCAGCAGGGGGGCGCGTGACTGGCAGCTGGGGGGGGCGCTGGGCAGGGGGGGCAGCAGCGGGGGGGGGGGACGCTGGCACAGCAGCAGGACCAGGCCGGTGGAACCTGGGGCCGGACAGTCTCCAGGGGGCACTTTCCCCTCCGGTCCCTTCCCGGCCTCGCTGCGGGCAGAGCCCGACCCCGCCTCCCCCCCACAGGCCGCTGCGTCTCGGGCTCCGCGAGCTGCTCCCGGGGTCTCGGGCTCTGGCGCGAGGGGGACGCGCCCCGGCCGCGGGCAGGGACCGGCACATGGGAGGGGGCGGGGCTGGGGGCTCCGGGCGGGGCCGCTGCTCCTGGGGCGGTGACGGGGGCGGGGCGGGGTCTCTGCGAGGGCCGGGGATGAGATGGGGCCTCCTGTACCTGAGCTGCGGAGGGCGGAAGCGCCCTCGGGGCAGGCTGGGAGATGTAGTTACTGATTCGCCCCGGAGCGGAAGTGACGTTGGCGGGAGAGGCGGAGCCGGGCTGCGAAGGAGCGTTGGGCGCTGCGGCTGTGCCTGGCTCGCGCGGGGCCGTTGGAGCCTCTCCCGGCCGGAGAAGGGTTGGTGCCGGTGGGGCTCTGGGCATGCGCAGATCGCGGCGGGAGAGCCTTTCATTAACCGTGGGGTCCCTGCGTGGGGCCGGGCTGCAGCCTCCAGGCCCCGGAGCGAGCCCCAGGGGCGGGGCCGGGCGGTGACTCTGCCCCAGTGCCCGGGGGGGACCCGGCATCTCGCAGCGCCGGGATCTGCTCCCTGGGGGGGCAGCGCCCGCGGGGGGCTCGGAGCTGCTGCCCCCGCAGGAGCCCAGCGCCCCCCGGGCCCGGCCAGGCTCTGCCCTGGGGCTCCGCGGGGGGTGCCGGGGGGAGGGGCCCGGCCCCACTGGGGTCCCTGCGTGGGGGGGGGGGAGACCGGACATGGCCGGGGGGGGGGAGCAGGTGACCCCCGAGGAGCGGGGAGAGAAAGGGGGGGGCTGAGATCCCCTCGGATTTACCGCTGCCCCCTCCCGTGGGGACCCCCCTCCTCCCCCGTCCTGCCCCCTTTCTCCCTAGAGAGCCACGAGCAGCGCCCAGGGTGACCCCCCCTCCCCCAACCCCTGAGAAGTTCCCTGTCCCCCCCCCCCGATTGTGCCCCATTTTCTCTCCCCTTCGCCAGTGGCCAGTTCAGGTCTCAGGTTTGGGGGGTTTCCCCCATTCCCACCTGCAGGGATTTGTCCTTGTGCGGGTGGGAAATGGTTCCCCCGAGTGATTTCTGAGCTGGGCAGAGGGTGAATGGGCAGAGGCTGGGGGGGCCCTGAGACAGGGACACCTCTGGGCTGGGCTGGGGGGGGGGCACTCTGCTGGCAGCGGGGCCTGGGAAGGGCCAGGAAGGAGAGGGAGGAGCCAGTGTCCCCCATGGAGACGGCCCAGCCCCAGGTTTCCCAGTCCAGCTACTCCCCAGCACCTGCTGGCCCTGTGAGTGTGAGGCAAGAAGAATCCATCTCATTCTGTTGTTGATTGAATATCCCTATATAATCCCCTCCAATTTCCCCTCCGTTCTCTTGAACTGTTAAATGCTGATGTAAAATCTTCCAGATGTTGGTGCTTCTGTCTCACATTAGCAAATACATTGTTTGTGCCCCATTTTCTCCTCAGTTCTGAAATACTGATATCAAATTCTCAAAAATCTTCCCACTTTTCTCTCCAGGTGTGTGACTGAGATCAGGGCTCTTATCGTACTCAGCGTGGCCCTGTGCTGCAGAGACCCCAACTGAGATCTGGGCCCTGTTCTGCCAGGCACTGAAGAGACGGCAGGTGAGATCAGACCCACTATTGTGCCAGGTAAAACTGAGACCTGGACCGAGATCACAGCCCCCTTTATACCAGGCAGCGCATGACTGTGACCTAAACTGCTGCATCCATTGTGCTGGGCACTTTAGAGACCTCAACTGAGATCTGTGTCCCCGTTGAGTCTGGCACTGCACTGACCCCAACCCAGATCACGCCCCACCACTGTACTGTGCACTGCACAGATCCTGACAGAGATCCTGCCCCCACATTTTACCAGTTGCTGCAGGGGCCCTAAACAACATTAGGGATCCTGTAATGCTGGGAGTTGCAGAGTCACCGACTGAGGTCAGGCCCCTGTTATGCAGGGCTCTGCACAGACACCGAGATCAGGGTCCCCATTGTGACAGGTGCTGAACAGACACCAAGGATATCTCTACCCTGCCATTAAAACCCCCAGCTGGCCCATGCCAGGTGACTCAGGCTCACAGGGCTCAGGTGAAGGGGCTGTTTAATTGCAGTGTAGGTGTCTGGGCTCGGGCTGGGGCCAGGCTGTAGGACCCTGCGAGGTGGGAGGGTGCCAGACCTTGGGCTGCAGCCCCAGACGGAACATGGACACCACAATTAAACAGCCCCACAGCCTGAGCCGTGCGAGCCCAAGTCAGCGGGCACGGGCCAGCCGCCGGTGTCTGACTGCAGTGTCGACATGCCCACAGGGACAGGCCTTGCCACAAAAAGCTCAAAGGCTAAATAGGCCAATGGTGGGAGGCGACTCCATTTTACAGATGGGGAAACTGAAGCTCAGAGAGCTGAAGTAATTTGCTCAAGTTTGCATGGAGAATTTGGGGCAGAACCTAGATTGTTTGAATTCTTGCCTCTCCCCTTGAACCCAAGCCCAGCGTGTGTGTGTGCAGCGTTGTTTGGCCTGTGTTTGCCTTGCATTGGCTTCCAAGGGAGACTGTGGAATTTCCTTCACTGGAGGTTTTTAAGACCAGGTTAGAGATACACCAGTCTGGGAATGTCTAGGGATACTTGGTCCTGCCTCAGCACAGGGGGCTGGAGTAGACGCCCTCTCAAGATCCCTTCCAGGCCTAATTGAAAGAATTCTCTTTTGTGCTGTGTCCTGTTCTACGCTGAGCTGTTTTGCATGGTGCCATTTGGAACTGTGATGCACCATGCTGTGTTGCATAGTTTTATGATGCGTTATTTTGCCTCAGCTGGTTTGGTGTCTGTGTTATGTTGGTTTGAGTTGAGCTCTTTTGCATTGTGTACTTTTGTTCTAAGGTGTGTTAGTTTGCATTGTGTTGCTTTCTTCTCCTTAGTATTGTGTCATTTTATGCTGTGCAGTGTAGTTTTTTGTTTTGTTTTTTGAATTGCCTGACACCATGTTTTCATTTGGTTTCATCGTGTTTTATACGTATCTATATTGCATAACATCATAGCAATGTAGAGCTGGACAGGACCTCAAGATGTTGTCATGTCCAGCTCCTTCTGCTGAGGCAGGACAAGTGTATGTAGATTGTCTCTGACAGAGCTTTGTCCTACCTGTTCTTAAAATCTTCCAGGGACAGAGACTCCCCAGCCCCCTTGTAAGACTATTCCCGAGCTGAACTGCCTCGGCTCTGGGGACACCCACACAGACTGTAGTGGTGAGCAGCTCTGGAGAGAGGAGACCCCAGTGAGTGACAGCTGGGTAAAGAGACTGAAGTTGGGAGGAGAAACATTGACGTATCCAAGGTTGCCCAGGCTGTCCGTGATGGAGCTAGAACTAGATCCCAGTTCTAGTGCCACCGTACTGCTGTTTTGGGCACTGAAGATCTCTGCCACCCTGGTGTTTTAGGCACTGGTGCAAACCCTTAGTACAGACAGAATTTACACTAGTGCACTCTGATTGGCTCTGGTGTCCCTATTTGAAGGCTTGCAGGGGATAGGGGAGGGGGGGCAGTGACCTCCCTGAGGCCTGGGGCTGGCTGAACAGTGCAGCTGGTAAGGGAGGGGCAGCAGTGAGTGCTGGAGGTATGAGCCAGGAGCACAGCCCCACAGGGCTGGACACTGACTTCTCCTGACCCATGACCCATACACCCAGCTGTGTGCAGGGACCACAGCTGAGCTGCCTGCCAAGACAGCCTGTGCATCCATGGACAAACCACCTCGCCCTGCAGCCTAATACAATGGGGTCTGGGGACCTTCCCAAGCTGCGGGTGATGTGGCTCTGGCGTTAACGGGATCTGTTCCTGGCTCTGTCCCTGACCTGCTTGGTGACCTGGGGGAAGTCACAGCCCCTCTCTGTTTTCCTCCTCCCCATTGTCTACTTGGATTGTGATCTCTTTGGGGCAAGGACTGTCCCTCTCTGTCTGTGTAGAGCCCAGCAGAATGGGGCTGCTGATCTCAGTCAGGTTCTCCCCCATGTGCTGCACGATGGGGCCCTGAGCTCCATCAGTGTCTGTGCAACACAAAGCACAGTTTATAGACTCGCAGACTTTAAGGGCAGAAGGTAGAGGTGTATGTCAGATGAGGTCTCATCGGTGCCTTGTATAACAGTACTGACCCTTTCATGTATAGCTCAGTGGTTTTAGCACTGGCCTGCTAAACCCAGGGTTGTGGGTTCAATCCTTGAGGGGGCCATTTAGAGATCTAGGGCAAAAATCTGTCAGGGGATTGGTCCTGCTTTGAGCAGGAGGTTGGACTAGATGATCTACTGAGGTCCCTTCCAACCCTAATAATCTATGATTCTATGTGTCTGCTGGAAATCCCTCACCTGATGTATCCTAGGACTGCATTAACCTATTTCACGGCTGCATCACATTGGCAGCTCATAATTATCCTGTGATCAACCAGTCTCCTCCTCTGTCACTTCCAATTGAAAACCCCCAGCTTATTGCAAAATTTTGCACTTGGGGACTAACAAGTCGAATTTGTGCACTATTGATTTTCATCCCATTTCTATTACTCCAGCTTTCAAGGACATGCAGCTTTTCTTGTATGATGTTCCTGTCCTCCTCCGTATTGGCAATCCCTCCCGGCTCTGTGTCCCACTCCCACTTCTTGTGCCAAGATCACTAATAAAAGTGTTGAGTAAGATTGGTCCCAAGACTGATCCGAGGAACTGCCCTAGTAACTCCCTCCAGCCTGACAACTCACCGTTCAATATGACCCCCTTGTAGACTCCCCTTTAACCAATTCTTTATTGACCTTTCGGTTCTCATATTAATCCCCATAGTCTCCAATTTAACAAATAGTTTCCCTTGTGGAACTGTATCAAAAGCCTTACTGACGTCCAGATCAGGTTTCTCTGCACAATCTACCTTTTGTAACACCATGTTTTATTTATTTATAGTGCTGAAGGCTGAGAGGAAGTGTTAGCAGTAGGCTGAGAATGGCCATGTGGAGGTGAGGGAGGGGATGGCAGACAGTGGAGAGGTGGGGAGGGGATGCGGCATTGGAGGTGTATGTGGGATTGTGTTTTGTAGGAGTCCATGTCTCTGCTCCCTGTGGCCGTGGCTCGTTCCGTACCAAAGCAGCATGTCAGCAGAGCAGACACACACACCGTAGCTCTGCCTGGAACACGCAGCGTTCACTGCCAGATGGGCTGGGCGATTTTTCACGGACCCTGCTTGATATGCCTGGCTGGGGTGGGTTCAGTTGGGTGGGGTCTGGGCTCTGATAGGTTGCGATGTTCCTTTTTGCATAGTCAGTTATTTCCATTTATTGTTTTACCCCCGCCTATGCCCGAGGCCGCTCTCTTCGTAACTTGCTTCGGTTATTTCACTTCCAGTTTTTAAATGGGATCTAAGAATTGCAAAGCTGAATGAAAGATGACCAAACAGAACCATTTGAATGTCGGCCCAGAGCTGGTAGAACGGTACCTAGTGCGGTTGGCTGTAATTACCGGGTTCCCTACAGCGTTTTCTGGTGGGGCGGATAAAGCAACGTCAAAGAGCCAAATGCGCGTTTGAGGGCGAAAGGGCTCGTCAGGTGTTTGCTCTCTAAGGAGCATGTCACCGGCCAGGGCCTGCAGTCTGTCAGGAGAGGTGCGCTGGGGTGTATTTAGGAATCTGAAAATAAAAGGTGAAGACGGCTGGGTCACAATATCCAATGAAATCTTGCAAACAATTATACAAATGGACCCTACTGCTGTTAAAACAACATGGTATTAATACTGATTCAAAACTGACATTAAAATTAGGAGAGAAACGCATGAGAAATGAACTGACACCTACTTACCATTTCTTAATGCCTAAAATGTTGACACTCCCTCACAGCATCTTTTTTTCAAAGCGATGCACAGCACACAGTCAAGTTAATGAATGAAAGCACGCCCATTATTGACTGCTTTGTGCTGCATGAGCATCTGATTAAGCACCTAATTACAACTGTACCACTGTAAGTGGAAATGTATCAACCCAACTTAGCTCCAAGGCGTTTAGATGTGAATGAAAAGTTTCTAAATTAAATACATACACTGAAATGCCTCTACCCAGTCCTGTTGACTTCTTCTCTGAAACCCCCAATGAGTTCTGGCCTCTTGGTCAACTCAGCTCCCAGACCCCCATCAGCTGTGCCCTCTCCCAACCTAACCCATTTCTACTGCAATTCTTCACCTTCCTCATCCAGGCAGGGGGCTGGCGCTGCAGCCCCTAAGGTACCTGCGTTAATCACTGTGTCTCATACTAGGGCTATTTAGATTTCAGGGAACGATTCAGAATTACTGACTCTGGGAGGTGGGAGAGAGGAGAGGCTGAGAGAGCGTTTGCTCTTACGGCCACATTCAACTCTGGTAGCCTCCATGTTACCTCCCCCTCCACCCTCCCCCATGTGTCTCTGCTCATGTCAGTGTCACCTGATCATAATGCCACTGGCTTCAGCAGAGCTCCCAGACAGGAGCTACATCACGATGGGGTTACGGTACTGAGAGTGAAATACATCACAGGGAGGGTGTAATTATCCTGAAGTGAAACATTCCAGTCTAGGAAGTGAAAGACTTCAAGTACTTTATTACTTAAAATTATGCTTGAAAGGATTGGATTTTTATGAATAAATTGCAGTAAATGTTAATTTCACTGTATACACACACACAGATGAAAAAATATTTATATAGGTAATATACAGAAATGCTTCTGGAGAAAGGAGTTTGATTTAAGGATATTTACACTGTATATTTTGCCTGTGACATTGACAATTTCTCTTTGAACAGTTCTATGATTTGGCTTTTGGAATCTCAACAGTTACTGTTATTAAATAATTGTTGTCTGATGACCCCCATAACTTCCCACAGCTCTGAACATTGAAATTGTAAACATTGAAAAAAGGGCTTAAAAAAATATCGCTATCTATTGAAATTAAAAGAAAGAAATAGACAATGAATTTTGTCAAACCCACTTAACAGCTATTGCAATATGCTAGGGGATGGAAATTCACAACTAAGGCACCAACCTTAATTCTGCCCTTTAGTGACACCAGGCAATTGCCGTAGGGCTACGAATTAGGCATTTTAGTGTATATCGTTCCAGCTTACAAATCGGTATGATCTAAAGACACATGAGATCTTTTCCTCAGGATATCACCGTCACTGGGTTGTTTCTCTTAGTGGTAATTCCCAGAAGTGAACAGATTAGTAACATTATCAGTTATGAAGTGGCCATTTCAGATTCCTGGGGAGTGTCTGTTATTTTGCACTAGAGGCCAGGTCCTTGGAGAGACGGAACCTTGGTTTTATTTTAACTTCTCCATGCTCAGCAGCTCCTGGAATTTGGTTCAAAGTATTTACATGTTTCCCTACCCTGTTCTTAAAAGTGCTGCTTTAGAAAGTGGGGAAGGGCAGGAACTGACTGCAGGATCCGTAGCTGAGTCCCTTAGATATTTATAGCTCATCGGAAGGAGGACGGGGATTGGTGGGTGTCTGGGGATTTAATAATAAACACACAAATATCATTGTTCTTAGTGAATTTTCATCTTCTAATTCTCATAACCTGCTAATTATCCCTGGCTGCCCCCGGGAGTCTGGGGAGAGAGAACTAGTAAACTCCTGTGGCCAGTGTGGAACCGAAGGCACAAGGATCTTTCAGTGACTGGCTCAAAGTCACCCAGAGTGAATTTCACTTCACTGGATAAAGCCCTAGTTGCTGAGCTCTGGAGAGGGGTGGGGAGGTGAATTCCATCCCCCATTCTTGAGCATGGACTCCCCTCCAATTCTCACCCTGATCTCAGACACTACCCCAACCTTCCCCTGCAGTGATGGACCCACTTGATGCTGCCAGAGCCATCTGCAATGGGAGCTAGAGAGGACAGAGACCCAGCTCCAGAACTGCTACCCATGCCCACAGCCCCCAGGCTCTGCTGGAGTTGCCCTATATCTTCCTTACGACTAACCCAGGCCAAGCAGCTGGGGATCTCTTCCTTTTGCCTAGAAACTTTGCCCCCCCAGAGTCCAAGCAGCATACAGATAATCAGTTCCTTCTTCTACAAGGGTTCGCCAGGGCTCGACCCTCCGGGGCGGTGGGGAACCACACCGGCTCACTATCCACAGTTGATCGCGGGGAATTAGTCCGGCCATGGGGGTCTCCCTCGGTAGCCCTTGCTGTAACCGGCAGAAACCTGGTCAGCCCGGCCCCGGCTCAGGGCGGGGCAACAAACACTGAGTCAGGGGCTCAGGCCCTCAGGCAGGGCTGAGCAGTAACAATAGGTCCCAGCCTCTTCAGGCCGGGGAGAGGGAGAGTCTTCCACCCAGGAGTTGGGTGGCAGGGGGGACACAGGCCCTCCCACTCCACTGCATCCCAGCCCGGGGCACTAGCAGCAGCAGAAGACCCAGTGCGTAGTCAGTGGGGATCCTGGCCGCAACACACTGACATAGGCTCTGGTAGTGCTGCAGCCAGACTGGGATCGGCTGCCCCCGGGCTATTTCCACACTCCCCCTCGGGCCCAAACTGGGTCTTGGTGTTGGCCTCTGGGGCATCCAGGAGCATGGGCTCTTCGGGGCAGGGGTTGATCGGCAGGCCTGGCAACTCCTCCGGATAGCGGGCGCAGGGCCGGTCTGGCCAGTCTGGGCGGCCGCCTTGGGCTGCGGGGGTTTCCTAGTCATGGGTTCCACTAGGGACGTCTGTTCTCTCCGGCGGCTGGGCTCCTAGTGAGCTCTGAGGGCCGGCCTTTATAGTTCCGGGTGGCCGCCTGACCCTCTGAGGGGTGAGCTCAGCGCTCCCTAGCTCTGCCCACTCCAGCCTCCGGATGGGCTCTTCCCCCTCTGGGGCGGCGGGGAGCCACACCGCCTCACTACATTTCTGTATGGGGTTTTTTACCCCCTTCCTGCCATGTGATCTGATCTGTAAACTCAGCTACTGGGAAGTCAAGAGCACAACAACAGTCTTGTGTCTTCTTTAACATCCCGTAATGGTCCATCTGGTGTTGATGGACCTTTCCTCCCAGGCAGGGTGTAATGGATTCTGTTGCCAATCAGCACTTCACATAGGTAAAGTCTCTCTCTTCTGGTGATTTACAGAGGCTCACAATACAACTAGTCAGATATTATCCCAGGCAGCAACTCTCAAGCATTTAATGAAGTCTAAACACATTCTTATAATTCTAATACCTCTTAACAATACTAACACTGGTGAGTCAGACTGATTCCAGCGATGCGTTTGTCCCTGTTCAATGAAGACATGGGGGCTTTTGCAAGAGCTAACACCTCATCTGCCAGTGTCACAGGCAGGCTGGGCAGGGATGGTGTCTCTAGCCTCTGTTTGCCAGAAGCTGGGAATGGGTGACAGGGGATGGATCAGTTGATGGTTACCTGTTCTGTTCATTCCCTCTGAAGCACCTGGCATTGGCCACTGAGCTAGATGGACCATTGGTCTGAGGCAGTGGGCTCTTCTTATGTTCACAGTCTGTATGAGGCTGTGGGACTCGCTGGGGAGCCACAGAAAGGAACAAGATGCGCTGAGGCAAGAAGGCCCAGTCTCAGAGCCCCCGGGATCACGCTTGTCAAAAGCTAAAACTAGGCCCAGCCCTTGAAAGGGGCACTCCCAGGCATGGGTGGCAAGTTTGTACAAATTTTGGTGGTGCCCAGAACCCGCCCCCCCAAACTCCGCCCCCACCTGCCTAAGGCTCTGGGAGGGGTTGGGGGGGGAGGTCTGGGGTGCAGGTCCTGGGCTGGGGATTAAGGTGCAGGAGGGGTGCAGGGTGCAGGCTTTGGGATGAAGCAGGGGGTGGGTGTGCAGGAGGGGGTGCGGGGTGCAGGCTTTGGGACAGAGTTTGGGTGCAGGCTCTGGGCTGGGGGTGGGGGTGTAGGAAGGGGTGAGGGGTGCAGGCTCTGGGAGGGAGTTTGGGGATGGGAAGGGGTGTGTGGGAAAGGGGAGGTGGTGCACGCTCTGAAAGGGGGTGCAGGCTCTGGGAGGGAGACTGAGAATAGGAGGGAGTGCAGGGGTGAGGGCTGTGGGGCTGAGGATGAGGGGTTCATGCTGCGGGGGGGGGCTCAGAGCTGTGGCAGAGGATTAGGGTGCAGAGCGATGAGGGCTCTGGCTGGGGCTGAGGATTAGGGTGCAGGGGGATGAGGGCTCTGGCTGGGGATGAGGATTTGGGGTGTTGGAGAGGCTCACGGCTAGGGTGGAAGGACGGGGTAAGGGCAGCCTGCCTTGCCATTAGTGGGGGGCAGGCACTAGGACCCTGGGGCAGCAGACAGCAGTTCTGCCGGGAGCCGTTCTACTCCGGCAGCAGAAGCAGGCAAGGGAGAGGTGCCGTGCTGCTTTCTGTCAGGCAGGGATGTGGCGGGGGGTGGTAGCCAGGGCCCGATCCAGGCAGGGCCGAGGGAGAGACCCAGCTCCAAATATTGCTGGAGCAGGGCACCCGGCCCTGAATATTCCTGGAGCCCGAGCACCGCAAATGTATATAACCTGCCGCCTATGCTCCCAGGAGAGACTGTATAAAGGCTGGTGCAGCAAACAACTTTGTAAACCTGAAAGAGCTGCCTTGGGGACAGTGACAGGGAGAATCCCCAGAGTGACTCCTTTGATTCTGCTTTTCTCTGGCCTCTGATTGATAGAATCATAGAACTGGAAGGGACCTTGAGAGGTAGCTAGTCCAGTCCCCTGCCTTCAAGGGAGGACTAAGTATTATCTAGACCATCCCTGACAGGTGTTTGTCCAGCCTGCTCTTAAAAATCCCCAATGATGGAGATTCCAGACCCCCCCTAGGCAATTTATTACAGTACTTAACAACTCTGACAGTTAGGAAGGTTTTTTTTCCTAATCTCCATCCTAAACCGCCCTTGCTGCAATTTAAGCCCATTGCTTCTTATCCTATCCTCAGAGGTTAAAAATGAACAATTTTTCTCCCGCATCTTTGTAACAACCTTTTATGTACTTGAAAACTCTGATCATGTCCCTTCTCAGTCTTCTCCAAACTAAACAAACACAATGTTTTCAATCTTCCCTTCTAGGTCATGTTTTCTAGATCTTTGATCATTTTTTTTTTTTTGCTCTTCTCTGGACTTTCTGCAATTTGTCCACATCTTTCCTGAAATGTGGCACCCATAACTGGACACAGTACTCCAGTTGTGGCCTAATTAGTTCGAAGTAGAGCAGAAGAATGACTTCTCGTGTCTTGCTCACAGTACTCCTGCTAATATATCCCAGAATGTTTTCTTTTTTTGCAACAGCGTTACACTGTTGACTCATATTTAGCTTGTGATCCACTATGACCCCCAGATCCCTTTCCGCAGCACTCCTTCCTAGGCAGTCATTTCCCATTTTGTATGTGTGCAACTGATTGTTCCTTCCTAAGTGGAGTACTTTGCATTTGTCCTTATTGAATTTCATCCTATTTACTTCAGACCATTTCTCCAGTTTGTCCAGATCATTTTGAATTTTAATCCTGTCCTCCAAAGCACTTGCAGCCCCTCCCATTTTGGTATCATCCGCAAACTTGATAAGTGTAACACAGAGACTCTGCTACTGGGAGGGTTTCAGAGGGTGTCAGAGGGTTACACCCTGGTAGGAGGGGGCTAGACCTGTACTGGAATAAGGTCACTTTGTGCTTCAGAGTGTGGCAGAACCTAGAATGTCCGTTAGCAGGGAAAAATCCTGGGGGGAATCGGCTTGTGGAATGGACAAAAGCCCCGTCTGAATTCTCTCACATTGCCCTTCTCACCCTGACAGGCTACAAAATAACGTCCACGTTTGTTCCAGATTATCCCATTCTCCCAGGGGGAAGGAAATGGCTGCAATGGAGCTGGCTCAGGTAAGAGATTATCAGGGAGCTGGTGGTGGGCTCTGCTTGGAGGGAGAGGAGCAGTAAAGGCATAGGAAGGTGGTAGCTGCTACAGGTGGTGGGAGGCAGGAAATAACAGGATGTTACAAACCAGCTGAGACTTGTGTACTCTAGGGTGTGCTGGGTTGTCACCCTGGGGTGCAGTCTGGGGAGGTTCTGGGAACCGCTGTGCCCTCTAACCCTGAAGCTGGGCTGGCCCTTCTCACACTGCTTTGCTGGAGATTCAGCCAGCCTCTCCAGGCCCTGTTATCACCCAACACGACAGCAGGTGGCGCTATACACCCAACTAAGCTACCTGAGTGCTTTACCTAAGCCACTCAAGGACAGATAGACGACAGCAGCCAATTTCCCAGCTCCCCAACCTTGCACACTTGCTGTAGTATAAATTCAGAATTGTATCATCTTATAGTGCACAGGGATCTCTATAATGTCAGCTCATTAATATAATTTGCCTTCCCCTTGATACGGGAAAGATGTGCACGGCGAGCTTGTGCTAACCCAGCTCAGATTTTCCCCAGACACTTCACTCAAAATACTTAACACTGGTTAAGATAAAGCAGATAACGAGTTTATTAACTGCAGAAAGATAAAGTGATTTTTGTTAGAAGAATAGAGGAGCAGGTTGACCCGAAAGCAGATATGAGTACAGCCTTCTTTATTGCGATGCTTGTTCCCCTCGACCCAATTGTGGAGTAAGCACTGGATTAGTTACATCACACTCCTTTTATCTAACTTAGTATGTACACGCCTACATCCATTACAACACCCCCAAAACCCTTATTAAGTAATAGAAACACCCATACGGTTAGTATACCCACCCCTATCTGTTAGTCACAGGATTATGCATGTTATACAGACATTTTTACCTTGAAAATACAGTACTTTGTATTAATGTGTTGCTACAAATTTCCTTAATCAGCAGTTCTCAGGGGAGGGAGGAAGAGGCCATAAGCCAGGGCTTGTTTATGTAGCTGGGAAAGGAAGGGAGGGGAAAGGTAACATTTCTTTTACTTTCTTTCACACAAAGGACATTCATTCCGACAACTACATTTCTCATGCAGCTGCATCCTTATCAATTCTTACAAGCAACAGGGAAAGGAAAAATATGGCAGCTTATTTATTAAGCAAAGAATTCCTGCCTGCTTATGCCTTTGTCCCCTAATCCCATGTCTGCACATTAGCAGTTCCCTGCTCTTTTACTGAACCATAACATGTCCCAACAATTCTAAGTGGTAGCAAACAGATCAAAGCAGATTACTAAGCAAATAACCAAAACCTCAAACTAAGCCTAACATACTAGATGGATAGAATCTGAATTAGCAATTTCTCACCCTGACTGATGGTACAAGCAGTCCCCCAAGTTTCCATACACAAGCTAGAAATCCATTTACCCTGGGAGCAGCACTTCCCCCACTTCAGTCTTTGTTCCTCAGGTGTTTCCAGGAGTTCTCTTGTTCGGGGAATGAGACCAAGAGATGACATCACACCCCACCTTATGTAGCTTTTCCATATGGCAGGAACCCTTTGTTCCAAACTCAGTTCCCAGTCCAGTTTGTGGAAAAATAGAGGTAACAAAATGGAGTTTAGTGTCATGTGGTCTGGTCACATGCCCTAGCATGCCCTGCTGAGTCATAGTAGCCATGACACATAGACTGGCTGAAACATTCACAGGAAGGCTAAGCTCTTCCACAGTCCATTGTCTTTGTTGATGAGCCATCAGCTCTGTCTGGCTTCTTCATTGTTGTACCTGAAAGGCTTGTTGTGGGTGTTACCCAGAGTAAGCACCTTTGAAATACAGATACATAGTTGTAGAGGAGTCAGACTCACCCCTGCGGTGCCTCCTGCTGGTGACTTCTGGGAATTAGCTCAATTTCCAGCCCGGAGTGCTCTCTGCAGGCCAGTGATCTGCCTGTCCTCTGGCCACGATTCCCTCCCTGGACCCCAGTGCCTCTGGTAACTGGGTCTCCCCCTCCCAAGGGAACCCCCACCCCACTATCCCCACTTTGCCTCAGTATTGGCTACTGCCCAGTCTCCATCTAGCCCCTGTTCACTGGGGCAGACTGCAGTATCAGCCACTCATCACAGGCAAAGGGGTTTGGACCTGCTGCCTTTGCCTATCCATGGGCTGCCCCTTGCTACCCCCAGGACCTCTTGGCCTAATGCTAGGCCGCAGCCTGGGGCTTTCCAGGCAGGAGCTCCCCAGCTCCTCTGCCTTTCCCCAGCCCTGCTCCACTCCAAGTCCCTTGTCTAGCTCCATGCAGCCAGGTCCTTCTCCCTCTATAGCCAGAGAGAGACTGACTGGGCTCCTGGCTCACTGCCTCTTATAGGGGCCAGCTGGGCCTGATTGGGACCTGGCCACAGCTGAGCCTGCTTTCTCCCAATCAGCCCAGGCTTCTTGCCCCAGCTACAGCCCTCTCCTGGGCTGTTTTAAGCCCCGAAGGGCAGGAGCAGGGGACCACCCTGAGACAATAGTCAATATTCATAACTGCAGAGATAAACATGCTCTGCGCACACAAATAGGAGAATCCTATTCAGCAAATCATAACGTTTCCAGTGACACTGCACATGACACATCTTGCACATAAAGAACAGGAGGACTTGTGGCACCTTAGAGACTAACAAATTTATTTGAGTATAAGCTTTCGTGGGCTACGGCCCACTTCTTCTGATGCATAGAACAGAACATATATTGAGGAGAGATATATATATGTATATACACACACACATACAGAGAGCATGAAAAGGTGGGAGTTGTCTTACCAACTCTGAGAGGCCAACTAAGTAAGAGAAAAAAACTTGTGAAGTGATAATCAAGATAGCCCAGTACAGACTCTGAAACCCTGTCATCTTGCACATAATGCATCATAATTATGACCTAATCCTATTATAATTGTACTGTTGCCGGCACAGAGGGCCCGAGGGGGCAACAGCGGGGTTCGTTGTCCGGTGTACTTCGCGCCAATGAACACACCAGGGTGGAGAAGCAGACAAAGTTTATTTGAGATCTCAAAGCGGTGCAAGGAGACTGGCACGTCTCAAATCAAGCACCCAGATACAAGCCGCTTTCCTTTCTTATACTCAAGTCGTTTGCTTCAGCTTAGTTCCCCCCTCTTCTTCCCCCCTCCCCCCCTTCCTCCCTCCCCCCTGTAGCAGCTACAGTAAGCAACCTTGGCCGCTGCAAGGGTAGCTTGTTAGCAAATTTTCCCAGACCTGTTATCTTGTCCTTCACAGAGGCATGTAGGCTTCCCTTATCACTACCGCTTCAGACTGCCTTGAGCTGTTAGCTGACTGTTACACATTTTGTTTTGCAGCTACTTAGGTTGGTTAAAGTTCATCATAGAGGAGCCTTGGTTCACTTAGGCCTAGAGCAGGGGGGCTTCATCGACACTCGTGGTCTTCCACCGCCCCGAGTTACCTAGAGTTATGCCTGGTGACACCAACATGTGTGTGTGTGAATGTGTGTGTGTATAGGTATTAGGTATAGTGTGTGTGTATAAGGATTAAAATATTAGTTATTGGTCATAAATCAATTATCATAATAAATGTGGCATCTTTGTCTTGCCCCCTGAAAAGATCCCGTGTAGTTTTGTCTCTACAACAAAACAGCACCCACTGTGTGCAGGTATTTGACCCTGCTCAAGTAGTCCCCATTGTATAACACTATCGTTCAGAGGTTCCTGTTGCACACAGTTCCTGGGGTAAGCTTTATGTCTTTGTGCATTCCTTCAATAAGCCACTAACATTGTCTGGCCTCCTCCAACAGAGCACCTTTGAAATACAGAGACATGGTTAATATTTCTAGCCTCAGGTACAAACGTTACATGCATACAGGTTGGATTAACACAGTCAATAGGTCTTAAGTTTTGCAATGATACCTCACATCAGCCATCTTGCATAAAGTATATATTAGCTATGTCATATCCAGATCATAAGCATATTTTCATAAAGACTGTAGAGTATAATGTATGTTTGCTGATCTGCAAATAGGAAAGGAGCATGCACCTTTGGGTGCAAACGCTCATGACAATAGTGCAGAGCCATGCAAGCTCCATGGTTCTGTGTGAGATGGCAGACAGTGAGGAGGGCCAGGCAGGTTTGTGGGTTTAGAAAAAAACGGTGTAAACCAGGGGGGTCTCAAACTCAAATGACCCCGGGGCCCGCATGAAGGACCTAGTAGCATTTGGGCCCGAGGGCCGAAACACTGAACACGCCCCTTGCTGCCCCAGGCCCCACCCCCCAATCCACCCCTTCCATGAGGCCCGCGCCCCTGCCCTGTCTCTTCTCCACCTCCTCCCCTAAGCGCAGGCGACACCCCGCTCTCCCCCCCTCACCCCCCCCTCCTGGAAAGTGCTAAGCCGCCACCAACACGCTGTTTGGTGGCTTGGCGGCGGGGCACTTAGGCGGCGGGTCCCGGAACAGAAGGGGCCCCCCACCCGCCGAAGACCGGGCTGCGCTTCGGGCGCGGCGGGTCCCTCTTTTCCCCACCCCGGCCGGTCCCGCTTCCCACCACCCCGCCCCCGGCCGGTCCCCGCTTATCCCTCCCCCCACCCCCCGGCCCGGCCCGGCCACCCCCCGGCGGGTCTCTGCTCTGCTTCCCCCTACCCAACCGCCCGGCCCATGGCCCGGCCCGGCGGGTCTCGATTCCCTTCCCCCACCCCCCACCCCCTGGCCCGGCCGCGGCCCGGCGGGTCTCCGCTTTCCCTTCCCCCCCCCGCCCGGCCCGCCCCGGCCCCGGCGTGTCACCTCGCGTTCCCGCCCCCCACCCCCGGCCCGGCCCGGCCCCGGCGGTGTCTCGCTTCCCTTCCCCGCCCCCCGAGGCCTGGCCCGGCCCGGCGGGGGTCTCGCTTTCCCGCTTCCCCCAACCCCCCTGGCCCGGCCCGGCCCGGCCCCGGCGTGTCTCGCTTTTCCTCCCCCACCCCCCCAGGGCCACCGGCCCGGCCCCGGCGAGGATACTCGCTTCCCTACCATCCCCACCCCCGGCCCGGCCCGGCCCCGGCGGGTTCTCTCCTCGCTTACCCTCCCCCACCCCCCCGGCCACGGCCCGGCAGGTTCCTCGCATTCCCTTCCACCCCCTCCCCACGGCCCGGCCCCCTGGCCCCGGCGTGGTCCCGCTTCCCACCCAGGCCCCGGCCCGGCCACCGCGGCCTTCCCCCCGCTTCCCCCGCCTCCCCCCTTACCCGACCGCGCTTCTCCAGGCGAGGCCTGAGCTTCGTCCCGCTCAGAGACCGCGTGGTGAGGGGTGGGGCCTGTGAGCTCCAACGCCGAGCGCAGCGCTCAGACCCAGAGCTCCCAGCCCCGCCCCCTCCCCACGCGGCTCGGATCGGGGCGGGGCTCAGCGCTCGGTGACGGAGACTCGGCGCTCTAACTTGCGCCGAGCGCTCCAGGAGGAGGTGCGGAGGCGGGAGCCTCCGCTTTTCTCTTGGGGGCCCCTGCGGGGCCCGGGGCAAAATTGCCCCCTTTGCCCCCCCTCTGGGCGGCCCTGGGGAGCTACCCGCGGGCCGCAGGAAAGAGGCTCTGCGGGCTGCATGCGGCCCTGCGCCGCAACCCCCACGCCCCCCCCACTCCCCCCTCCCCAAAAGCGACCCCCCCCGACCCGCCCGGCCCCTTCCCCCCCCCCCCCCCCCCCCCGAGACCCCCCCCCCACCCCACACCCGCCGCTCCCCCCCACCTGCCTGACACCCCCCCCCGCCCCCCCCTGGCCACCCCCCTCCGCGGGCCGCTTGTTGTGAGACGCCCTTGGTGTAAACATTATGTATACGTTTTATGTAGGGGTCATCCATATAACATTAGTGGCTAGTTAACAATTGCGTTCTAAAGAAAGTTGGATCCCATGGCCACAACCACCCCTAACAAAAAAAAAAACCGAAGACTGAGCTAGTTTGGTACCCAGCATACACCTGCCAAACCAAAGCGTACCCAAAATGGCAGTGGATGGACAGTGGGATATCTATTCATAGGTGCACCTCACTCTGAATCTATACATAGTGGTTCTGGTGAGTACCCAGAACTGGCTGAGGAAGGAGTCCAGGGAGGCATGCAAACCAGTGAGACATAGATAACTGTTAAAAAACAAGGAGTCCGGTGGCACCTTAAAGACTAACAGATAAGGTGCCACCGTGACTCCCTTGTTTGGTTTTGTGGATACAGACTAACACGGCTACCTCGACTAATACGTGGCATTAGTAACCGTAGATAAACTCTGTGCTGACATAACCTTGAGTTAACCCTCGACACCACGCTTAAAGTGTAGATATGGCCTTAGTATATTAAAATGTTATGGGAGAGGTAACAGGAACAGTCCCTGCGGGTAGATCAAAGATTCATTACAGGTGTTTTCGGCTCAAGGCAGTTGAGGAATCTGGCCTTACTGCACCCTACAGGCTCAGGAACACAGAGGCACAAAAAAAGAGATCTCATTTATTTATTACAATGTCTTGACTCGAGGTGTATAACTCCCGCGTGATTTTTAAGAATTCTTGTGGTTGTCTAGGTATCTTGGGGTTGATAGATGCATGTTCATTATATTTTGAAAGGCAAAACTTGATGAATGGTATTGAACACAAGAATTAGATCATCCCTCAGGATAAGTAGACTGGCTATTAGCCAAGAGATCATCAGGGATGCAGGGGCCTCAATTGCTCTGCATGTTCCCTAGAACCGTTCCCTTTGAATTGCCAGATGCTGGAATGGGCAATGGGATGGTTCACTGAGTCAATTTGCCTGGTCTTGATCATTCCCCTCGAAGCACCTGGCATTGACCACTGCCACAGAAGACAGGATACTAGATTAGGCGGACTATCTTGAGTCTGACCCATAGTTTGGCAATTCTAATTTTCTGCAAAAATTGACAATAGATTTTTTATTTGTTTCCAGGGAAAAAGACATTATAGGCGATAAGTCATCCTGCCTTTAGTGAATATTTGAGAATCAAGAGCTGTACACAACGGCATGTGGAAAAACACTAAGGGCTAGAACTGAGGCAAAAATAAAACAGTTGCAGAAAATGAGCAATCACCCAGTGGTGGATTGACTCAAAACAAATGGTTTATGACACTAAGCCAATAAATTCTGTCAGCTTCTAAAATGAGTAAGAAAAAAATTAAATTTAAAAATTCATCCGGAATTCAGGTTATCCCAGAGCAGCAAAAAAGATAAAACAACTTAGGAAACTGAGCAATACGTCGGCGCAGTGCCCGGGAGCAGCACAATGCTGCGGGAGGCGCGTTAAGAATACGCTAGCAGCCCGAGGGGGCTCCTGAGTCCTGATGGTTCAGCAGCCCCCCGTCCCGCCCCCGCTTTTCCCACTGGGGGAGCACCCGCCCCCTTCCTGCCCCCTCTGGCTGAGGTGGGGTCCCCGTGGGTCCCAACCCCCCTGCGTGGGGCCTCGGGGGCGGGGCCAGGCCCAGGGCCCAGGCCATGGGGGGAAGGCCCGCCCCCTAGTCCCAGCCCCCACCCATCCCCGCCCCTTTGTGCAGGCAGCGGGAACCATGAGCCGGGTGTGGCCAGGAGCGCGGCGCGCGGGGCTGTTCAGCTCGCGGGGCAGCGCGAGTGGGGCCGGGCAGCGACGGCGGACACGTGGGGGGCGGACACTGCTCCTAGCCGGGAGGGGGCCGGGCCCGGCTGTCTGGTTCGCCCCCTGCCCTGAGGGGGGTCCCCAAGCTCCGCTGCGGCCAGAGTGGGCTGAGCGGGGCGTGCAAGTGGCCCCGTGCGGGCCCCCGGGGCGACGGAGCCCTGGAGCGGCTGGCGGCCCGGAACGTGGCTCGGCTGCAGAGCCCGGGGCGGGGAGGGAATCTGGGTTGTTCAGTAGCCGGGCGGGGGGGACTGGGAGTGGCTTGGGGGGAGTGCGTATGGGGGGGCGTCAGAAGCCAGGGGCGGGGGGGGGCAGCTGGGATGGGGGCTGTGGGGAGCTGGGAGTTTGGGGTGTGCATGGGGTGCGGAGTTCAGGGCTGGGGGGAGCGGCCCGGGGATGGGGGCTAGGTGGGGGAGCTAGGGAGTTTGGGGTGCACTAGGGGAGGGTCAGGGCTGGGGGGAGCGGCTGGGGATGGTAGCTGTGGGGGAGCTGGGAGTTTGGGGGTGCGCTGAGGGGCGGGTTCAGGGCTGGGGGGGGAGCGGATGGGGATGGAGCTGTGGGGCTGCTGGGAGTTTGGGGTGCACTGGGGTGGTCAGGGCTGGGGGGGAGCGGCCTGGGGCTGGGGGGGAGCTGGACTGGAGTTTGGGGTGCGCTGGGGGGTCGGGGCTGGGGGATGTTTGGGGGGCTCCATGTTCAGGATCTGGCCCTGCGGGAGCTTTGGGGGCTGGCGCTGGGGAAAGTGGGGGACTGTCTGAAGTTGGCTGCTTGGGATGTGGGTGAGGCCCCGGGGAGCTGGGGGTTGGGCTGCACCCCTGGCACTGCAGCCTGGGGCCCTGTGTTTCCTCTGGAAAAGCTGCTCCCTGTTTCACCAGCTCCTCTCAGTCTGAGTCCCAGGGACCCTGCACAGGCGTCTGCAGGGCAGGACGGGCCCTGAAATCTGGCAGCTGGGAGGTTTGCAGCCGTTTCTAACCCTCCCTCCCCTGCTTCTTCCAGGAGGCACCACAAAAGCATCTGGCCCCTCTGGGAAAAGAGAGAGAAGCAGCCAAAGCCGAGGAGGAGCAGCAGAGCGAGGAGCTGCTGGTAGTTGCCCAGAGCCCCCGCCACTTAGGTTTGCCTGGCATAAGAATGACCTGGTGAGTGCAGGGCCCACCCTGCCAGCCTCAGCCAGGGACCCATCCCCGCTGGAGCCCAGGGAGCCTGGAGTCAGACACGGGGGTAACATGATGCCCTTAGGATGCAGGAGGCTGCTGGGCAGGAGAGGGTCAGTCTGTGTTAGCCCAGAGCCCCTGCCCACGGGCTGTCTGGATGTCACAGGGACCAGGGATCCTTTCTAGCTCCTGAGGGGATGTGGGAGGAAGGAGATGAAATGTGGGCTGCAGAGATGGAGGATTTGGCTCAGTGCACGTTGATGAGGTTTTGGGGAGAAGTGTCCCTCCTGTAGGTGATGTACAGCTCACCCTGGCCCTGATCCCTCCTCCCTTCCTGGGATAAATGAACTTCCCATCTCCCACCACCAGAGATCTTGTGTTCTGGTAAATAACTCTGCCACCCGCCCCCAGGTGCATTTATGATTTTCCCCTGTTATGGAGCAGATTAATTTCAATGTTGATAAATGCAAAATAGGGCACATTGGAAAAGATAATATCAAATGCACAGAAAATGATGAGGTCTAAATTAGCTGTTACCGCTCAAGAAAGAGATTTTGGAGTCACTGTGGATAGTTCTCTGGAAACATCCACAAAATCTGCAGCAGCAGTCAAAAAAGCAAACAGAATGTGGGGAATCATTAGGAAAGGGATAGACAATAAAACAGAAAATATCCTATTGCCTCTATATAAATCCATGGTATGTCCACATCTTGAATACTGTGTGCAGATCTGGTCGCCCCATCTCAAAAAAGATATATTGGAAAAGGTTCAGGGTAAGGTCAGCAAAAATGATGAAGGATATGGAAACAGCTTCCGTATGAGGCGAGATTAATAAGACTGAAAGCTATGGCTGCACTCCTGCAGCTTTTAGCGACACGGACTGTGCCGCTACAGCCGTTCTGCTGACTGGCGCGCAGTGTAGCTGCTCTTTGTTGGCAGGAGAGAAGTGCCAGTGTAGACAAAGCCTGAGAATGTTCACCTTGGAGAAGAGATGACTAAGGGGGGATATGGTAGAGGTCTATAAAATCATGACTTGTGTGGCGAAAGTAAATAAGAAAGTGTTATTTCCTCCTCATAACACAAGAACTAGGAGTCATCCAGTGAATTGAATAGGCAGCAGGTTTAAAAGAAACAAAGGAAGTATTTCTTCACACAACACACAGTCAACCTGTGGAACCCCTTGCCAGGGGATGTTGTGAAGGCCGAGACACTAACAGGGTTCTAAAAAGAACTAGAGAAGTGCATGGAGGACAGGTCCATCAGTGGCTATTAGCCAGGATGAGTGGGATGGAGTGTCCTATCCTCTGTTTGCCAGAAGCTGGGAATAGGATCACTTGATGATTCTCTGTTCTGTTCATTCCCTTCTGGGGCACCTGGCATTGGCCTCTGTCAGAAGACAGGATACCGGCTAGATGGGCCTTTGGTCTGATCCAGTCTGGCCATTCTTATGTTCTGTGTTCCCCCGTTACTGAGCCGCCCTCTCCTGTTGCAGAAACAGACGGAAGCCGAGAGGCAGAAGATCGTCTGGGAGTGGCAGGAGCTGCGAGGGTTTCTGGAGGAGCAGGAGCAGCGGCTGCTGTCCCGGCTGGAGGAGCTAGAGAGAGCCATTGTCCAGAGAAGGGATGAGGGCGTCTGCAGCTGTCCTGGCAGATTTCCCTGCTCAGCGGCAGAGGAGGAGAGAAGGGGCAGCAGCCGCTGAGCCAACCCCTGCAGGTCAGGCTGTCATTGCAATGAACATACGCAGCGTTTCTCTAGGCGCTTCTGAGCCCTAGACCCCAAAGCACTTTACAGAGTGGGGTCAGGGGCATTATCCCTATGGGACAAATGGGGAAAGTGAGGCAGAGGGAGGGGCAGAGCCCTGCCCAAGGTCACCCAGTGAGTCTGGCAGCGGCGCCAGGGATGGGCCCTGGGAGTCCTGTATGCTGCAGCCCCAAGACCTTCTCTCCTGGAAATGTCTCTCTGCATTTGCACTTGGAGGGTGAAATCCCCTCCCCACCATGCTGAGGTCCCGAGCCAGGCCCAAGGCCCCTGTCACTGCAGGTTAATGGGTTTAAGTGGGGCCAGGGGCCTTTCTGGGTCTCTCAGCACTGGGGGAATTTGATTCTCAATGCAGAGAAATATCTTCTGCCTGTAAAGTGCCCGGGGAGAAGATTTCCACAGTGGGACCTGCCCGCAGGGATTGCTGGGGCTGCGTAGGGGAAAGTCCCTGGTAGGGGGGCAGCACCTCTGGGAATGGAAACCTGAAATTCCCCTACTGCCCGAGGCCTCAATGGTGACCCCTGCAGAGCAGGAGGGCCTCCCCACCCAGGGACACTCCCCCTGACGGCCTCCTCTTTCTCTCCTTTTTAGGGTGCTGGGAGCACTGGGGGCAGGTAAGTCCTGGGCTCCATTTCGCTCCCCCTCATGGGCTGCTAGGTTTGATAACTGCACTGAATAGGAAGCTGCCCCCTGGCAGGAAGCGAGAGAGAAATGGGGAAAGGAGGGTGGGAAAGGCAGGGAAACACAGGGAAGAACCAGCAGGGCCCTACAGGGGTGTCCAGGAAGGGGCTGTTTTCCTCCTGAGTGACACTGAACGTGACAGGCAAAGACTTGGCAAAATACTAAGAACTAAAATTTATTTCCCCATACTAAGGGCAGATTCCCCCCTTGTTCTTCGTACGTGGGTGTCCCATGGAGAGCAGTGGGTGTTCTGCTGCGAATGGAGCATGGCACAGAGTCTAAACCGATGCCCTGGCCACTGGCCGTAACGGACGGTGCAATGTGGCCCTCTCTGCCAAAGGAGCTGGACGCCCCAGGGTTACTGTTTCAGCTGAAGGGTTGGGGGGTTTTGGCATTAAAGGGCCCACGTTCATTCCCTGCTGGAGCCCTGGGCTCTGTCTGTGGCCACTGTCAGCATGTAGGACCTGCCCACTCTCTGGTCTGTGTCTCCTCCCTTTCCACATAATCCCCGTGCTGGTGCCCCTTGTTCCTGCCGTAAACCAGCGTTGGGGGTGGCTCTGCCCCCCCCCCCCCCCGAACCAGAGCGTCCCTGAGAAAGCCCCTGAACAATGTCTCCGTTCCTTGCTCGAGTGTCTCCCCACTTCCCGTCTCTCTGGGGAGCACAGGGCTGAGGTGACTCACCCTGACATTGACTATCTCAGGCTACAAAGCTCAGATCCAGGTTTTGGTGAAGTTTGGGGGTTGCTGGGCTCAGGGTCTGGGGCTCAGGCCTATTTCTCCACCCCTCCTTTCCCCAGCAGGGAGGACAGGACATTTCGGAAGCCAGAGGCGTCGTTTGCGGAGCTGGAGAAGAGACTCAGCGATTTCTCTCTGCAAAGTGCCCTGCTGCAGGAGGTGCTGCTGGGATTCAAAGGTGAGTTGGAGTCTGGGGGTGGTGTCTCCTCTGGTCAGAGCAACCCTGACCCTGGGAAGGAGTCGGGGACTCTAGTGATGTCACTGATCCTGGGCTCCATCTCACAGCCCAGCTCAGCGAGTCGCCCTTCCCCATGGAGCAGCCCTGTCTGCAGCGGCTGCGTTATCGGCCTCTGATCTCTGTCACCATCTCGTCGTTAACAGCAGTTCCATTAATAAGCAATGGGGATTTCTCCATTAATGTAGAGGGCCTGAATTCTCACCTCTCACATCTTCTCCTTCCCCTAGAGACGCTGCGACGGAAGCTGGGGAGCGACACAGGTACGTGTCTATCTCTGACTGGCCGTGGGGAGATTTCAGCCCAATAACCATGTTAACGACAGGGGATTGCAGCCTCCAGCAGCTAGATGCTGAGGGTATGGCTACACTGGCGATTTGCAGCGCTGGAAAGCCTCCACCAGCGCTGCAATTAGTAAGTGGCCACACCTGCAGGGCACTTCCAGCGCTGCAACTCCCTGGCTGCAGCGCTGGCCGTACACCCTCACTCGCATGGGGAATAAGGATTCCAGCGCTGGTGCTGCAGCGCTGGTCATGAAGTGTGGCCACACACCAGCGCTGTGATTGGCCTCCAGGGAATAAGGTGTATCCCAGAATGCTTTTATAAATTACTCTCTTTGTTTTGTTATGCAGCCTCTCTTTGTTTTGTTGTGAACGAGCTCCGATCGGAGCTCCGTTCTGTACCTGGCTGTAAACAATCAAATGAGAGGCAGGCAGGGAGAGTGAATGAAACAGAACGGAGCCGATTGGAGCTCCGTTTGAACTGCTTATCTATAAAAACAAACACTGATCACAGCAAACAGGAGCTATCTGTACCTGGCTGTGAACGATCAAATGAGATGGCAGGGAAACAGTGTTGGATGCAGGCTGTTAGGGTTTGCAAACATTTTGTGATTTTTCCAATCTCTCTCTTCCCCGCTCCCTGTCACAGTACACCACACGGCGAGAGAGAAACGTGGGAGTCCGAGTTGGAGGCAGGCTGTTTGCAATTAGAGTAAATACTAATGGCTCATGAACATTTTTTGATTTTTTCCAATCCAGGAAGCTAACACACAGTGTTGGCTCCAAAAATCCACTCTCTCTATCTTCCCCGCTCCCTGTCACAGTACACCACCCTCCACCCCCCTCTTTTGAAAAGCACGTTGGTGCACTTGAATGCTGGGATAGCTGCCCATAATGCAGCACTCCCAACAGCGCTGCAAATGCTGCAAATGTGGCCACACACCAGCGCTGGTTAGCTGTGAGTGTGGCCACACACCAGCGCTGCTCCTACACAGCTGGATGACCAGCGCTGCAAACTACCAGCGCTGTAAACCCGTAAGTGTAGCCATACCCTGTGTAACAATGGGAAGTCGATGTTACTTTGTTCTTGCACCACTATATTTTCAACTGACTTGTCTCTTAAATATTTTAGCTCCAGGGATCAGCAACCTTTGGCACGCGGCTCACCAGGGTAAGCACCCTGGCAGGCTGGGGACAGTTTGTTTACCTGCGATGTTGGCAGGTTTGCCCGATCGCGGCTCCCACTAGCCACAGTTTGTCACTCCAGACCAATGGAGGCAGCGGGAAGTGGCAGCAGCACATCCTTCAGCCTGCGCCAGCTTCCTGCATCTCCCATTGGCCTGCGACGGCAGACCTGCGGCCAGTGGGAGCTGCAATCGGCCGACCCGTGGACATGGCAGGTAAAGAAACTGGCCCGGCCCACCAGGGTATGTGGATTGGAGTTTCCCCAAGGTCCTTTAAGTGTTTCTTGATTGGGCACTTGATTTGCAAATTCCTTTCTGAAGAAGCTGATCTAATGCTTTACTAAGGCTACTTCAGAATCAAAACACACTGATGTACAAGAACGTAGCCAATATTCCTAACTTTGACTGCAAAAATGATACACCCACACAGGTAGTATCATCATCAGGAGCAAATTATAACCTTTTCATAGACACCTTACACGACAACCGTTGTACAACATTTGCTGCAAATATAACAGTGGTTGCACCAATGAACTATACAGTCACAGGTTATATTAATAACATCACAGCCAGGGCTGGTGTTAGGGGGTAGCAAACAGGGCAACTTCCTGGGGCCCCAGACCCCCACAAAGCTACATTGCTTCAGCCCTGGGGGTGGGGCTCAGGGGCCCAGACTTCAGCCCCATGCGCTGGGACTGCAGCTTTCTGCCCTGGGCCTCAGCGAGTCTAATGCCGGCCTTGCTTGGCAGCCCCCTGAAAGCTGCTCATGGCCCCCCAGGGGGCCCCAGACTCATGGTTGAGAACCCTGCCTTACCCCATGAGTCACAACAACGTTCAGGTTACTGCCAGGCCCGAAGGACCAGTCACTTCCTTAGGTCAAATGACGCTTGGATCTCCCAGCAAAGACAACACTTGTAGCCAGTCCTGTCATAACCTGTATTAAGATTTATTTGAAAGAAAATGAGAGTTGTTTACAAAGTTAAAGCAGTGTGACAAAGCTCTGTCCTTGTCTCCATGGGCCCTGCATTTCCTGGTGGATTTCGCTAGCCTCAGAGGCTCACTGTGACCCTCCACGTAGCCCTTCTCTCTAGGGACAAGGGTCACAGCCCACTGAGCCATTTTCATCATAAGCCAGCGAGGGAGGGGTGGCAAAGCTCCCCTCCCTTGAACAGTCTCTGTTGTCTCCCAGTCTCAGTGATTAATCAGGGGAGCAAAGGGGGGAGCCCAGGACCCTCCTCTACTCTAGGCTCCAGCCCAGGGACCCTAATAGTATCAGCTGTGGTATCTGACCTTTTAGAAACAGGACACATACAATTCCCTGTTCTACTTCCCCACAGCAGCCCCACTTCCTCAGGCTCCACTTCACCCTTACCTCAGGGCCTCCTTCCTTGTGCCTGATCTGGTGTGTACTGATCAGTCGCTCCCACAGCTCCTGTTCTGCACACCCACCTGCCTAACTGGGAGCTCTTTAAACTAGTTTCAGCCAGCCCCTGATTGGCTTCAGGGGTTCCAATCAACCTAGCTGTCTCCACAGATTTGTGGAAGGATGTTAATTGGCCCCAGGTGTCTTGATTAACCTGGAGAAACTGTCATTTGGTTACCATGGTAACAGGGATTTGTTTAGCCTGGGGCTAACATACCTGTTTCTCATACTTTCCTATAGCCAGCTGGCCTTGCCCTGTCACAGCAGCTAATCATCCAGATGCAGACAAATTACAGTCTTAAATTTCAAAGGTAATAGAAGCTTCTATAATAAGCAAGCTCTGCATATTCTTTAGGACGAACCCCGGCTAAGCAGCTGGGGATCTCATGCTTATGCCTAGGAACTTTGCCCCCAGAGTCCAAGCAGCATACAGATAATCAGTTCCTTCTGTATGAGGTTTTTCATCCCCTTCCTGCCATGTGCTCTGAGCTGGAAACTCAGCTAATGGGAAGTCAAGAGCACAACAGTCTTTTGTCCTTAACATGCCGTAATAGTCTCTCTGGTGTGGATGGACCTTTTCCTGCCAGGCAGGGTGTAATGCATTCGGCTGTCAATCAGCACTTCACCTAGGTAAAGTCTCTCTCCTGTGTGGTGATTTACAGAGCCACAGAGGCTCACAATACAACTAGTCAGATATTAACCCAGGCAGCAACTCACAAGCACTCAATAAAGTCTAAAACATGTTCTTAGAATCCTAATACCTGTTTTAACAATACTAACACAGTTGAGTCAGACCGATTCCACTGTGTGTTTGTCCATGTTCAACTAAGACATAGAGGCTTGTGTAAGAGCTAACAACCTCGTCTGCCAGTGTCACAGGCAGGCTGGGCAGGGATGGTGTCTCTAGCCTCTGTTTGCCAGAAGCTGGGAATGGGTGACAGGGGATGGATCATTTGATGGTTACCTGTTCTGTTCATTCCCTCTGGGGCACCTGGCATTGGCCACTGAGCTAGATGGACCATTGCTCTGATGCAGTGGGCCCTTCTTATGTTCACAGTCTGTATGAGGAGTATCTACTCATTTGGACTCACTGGGGAGCCACAGAAAGGAACAAGATGTGCTGCGGCAAGAAGGCCCAGTCTCAGCACCCCCAGGGTCACACTTCCCAAAAGCTAAAAACTAGGCCCAGCCATGAAGGGGGCATTGCCAGGAGAGACTGGATAAAGGCTGGAGCATCCAACAACTTAGTTAACCTGAGAGAGCTGCCTTGGGGACAGTGACAGGGAGAATCCCCAGAGTGACTCCTTTGATTCTGCTCTTCTCTGGCCTTTGGTTCTTACAATCATAGAACTGGAAGGGTCCTCTAGAGCTGCGGTCCCCAACCTTTTTGGCACTAGGGACCGGTTTCGTAGAAAAAATAATTTTCCGCGGACCTGCCCCCTATCTGACCCCCACCTACTTCCTGCCCCCCCGAATGCCCGCCCCCCTCAGAATCCCGACCCATCCTGCTCCTTGTCCCCTCACCATCCCCCAGAGACCCCCACCACCCTGGGGACCCCACCCCTACTTCTCTGTCCCCTGACTGCCCCAACCCCTATCCCCCACCCCGCTGAGTCCTGACAGACCCCCCCCGGAACACCCACACTCCAACCCCCCCGCAATCCCAGACCGCTACCCCAACCTCCGCCCCCTCTCTGTGCCCTGACTGTCCCAGGACTCCCTGCCCCTTAGCCAACCCCCCTGGCCCCAGCCTCTTACCCCCGGCTCCCTCCTCGCCCGACAGCTGCAGCGTGTCTCCGGCGGGGCCTGAGCTCCATCCTGCTCCGAGCCACGTGGGGAGGGGGCGGGGCTGGGAGCTCCACGCCGAGCGGAGGCAGCTGAGCTTAGCCCGGAGCTTGCAGCCCCGCCCCCTCACCACGCGGCTCTGAGGGGGCGGGGCTTAGGGGCCCTGCCGGAGACACGCCTCTTGATGTGCTAGGGGTCGGTTCGCGGCCCGGTTCCTAGCAGGGGATTGGGGACCACTGCTCTAGAGGTCATCTAGGCCAGTCCCCTGCCCTCAAGGCAGGACTCAGGATTATCTAGACAATCTCTGACAGGTGTTTGTCCAGCCTGCTCTTAAATATCCCCAGTGATGGAGATTCCACAACCTCCTGGGCAATTTATTCCAGTGCTTAACCACTCTGACAGTTAGGAAGTTTTTTTCCTAATCTCCATCCTAAACTGCCTTAAATCCATTGCTTCTTGTCCTATGGTCATGTCCACTCTGAGTCTTCCCCAGTTTTTTTCAATCTTCCCTCATAGGTGATGTTTTCTAGATCTTTAATCATTTTTGTTGCCCTTTCTGGACTTTCTCAAATATGTCCACATCTTTCTTGAAATGTGTACCCTAGAACTGGTCACATTAATACAGTTGAGACCTAATCAGCGTGGAGTAGAGCGGAAGAATTTCTTATCATGTCTTGCTTACAATACTCCTGCTAATACTTCCCAAAATGATACTTGCTTTTTTTGCAACACTGTTGACTCCTATTTCGCTTGTGATCCACTACGACCCCCAGATCCCTTTCCGCAGTGCTCCTTCCTAAGCCGTCATTTCCCATTTTGTATGTGTGCCACTGAGTGTTCCTTCCTAAATGAAGTACTTTGGATTTGTCCTTATTGAATTTCATCCTATTTACTTCAGACCATTTCTCCAGTTTGTCCAGATGATTTTGAATTTCAATTCTATCCTCCAAAGTCCTTGCAACCCCTCCCAGTTTGGTATCGCCCGCAAACTTGATAAGTATAAGAGAGAGACTCTGCTCCTGGGAGGGTTTCACCATGTGTCAGAGGGCTACACCCTGGTGGGAGGGGGCTAGGCCTGTACTGGGATAAGGTCACTCTGTGCTTCACAGTGTGGCAGAACCTAGAATGTCCATTAGCAGGGAACAATTGCTGGGGGGAATCGACATGTGGAATAGGACAGAAACCCTGTCTGAATTCTCTCAACATTGCCTTTCTCGCCCTAGCAGGCTACAGAATAACGTCCACGTTTCTCCCCAAATCATCCCCTCCTCCCAGGGGGAAGGAAATGGCTGCAATGGAGCTGGCTCAGGTAAGGGATTCTCAGGGAGCTGGTGGTGGGTTCTGCTTGGAGGGAGAGAAGCAGTAAATGTACAGGAGGGTGGGAGCCAGTGATGAGCTGCCAAAATATTAACAACAGGTTCCCTTGTCCTCACCTCACGAGGGGGTCATGCCCCTTCCAACCCCCCATGCTCCTTGACCCCCCCCGGGGACCCCGACCCATGCCCCCCGTCCCCTGACTGCCCCTGCCACCCCATCAAACCCCTCCTCTCATTCTTGATGCCCCCCTGGAACCTCTGCCCCATCCAACCACCCCTTCTCTCTGTCCCTGACTGCCCCCCACCACCTCATCCAACCCCTGCTCCTTCCTGACTGCCCCCCGGGACCGTTGCCCCCATTCAGCCCCCTTGGACCCTGCCCTCTGACTGCCCCGACCCCTATCCCAGCCCCCCACAACCTCAAAGGGGGAGGAGAAAGAAAGGGTGGAGCTTTTCAGAGGAGAAGGGTGGATGGTGAGCTGGGGCCGGGGGCCGGGTGGTGGACAGCTGCCTGAGCATTTGTTAAATTTACAAAAGCTTTTTTAAGAACAAGTTTGGTCCTGGAACAACCGGTTCTAAAAAGGCTTCTACAAATTTTAAAAACAGACTCCGTTCACTGCGATCCCCAGCTGGAGGCTGCTCACCACTGGTGGGAGCTGCTAGAGATGGTGGGAGGCAGGAAATATCCTGGGTGGAGATTTCTAAGGGAGGGGACGGGAATTTGACAAACCTGCTGACACGAATGTAGTTTAGGGTGTGATGGTATCCCCAGACTCTCCCCCAGGGGGCCAGTCCCTGGGAACTGCGATGTTGCCCTCATTTCTCTTAAAATTAACAACCCAGGGGTCCCCAAAACTCCCCGGCCGCGGACCGGTACCCAAAGTCCGCGGCCTGCTAGGAACCGGGCCGCGAAGCGACCCCAAGCACATCACCGGGCGTGGGTCTCCCGGCAGGGCCCATAAGCTCCGCCCCCGTCAAGAGCCGCGTGGTGAGGGCGGGGGGCTGCAAGCTCCGGGCTGAGCTCAGCTGCCTCGCAAACTCCCCAGCTCGGGCTGGGAGGCTCCCCAACACCCCCTAGCCCCGCTCCCTCCCCACGTGGCTCGGAGCAGGAGGGAAGCTCCAGAGGCCCCGCCGGAGACCACGCTGCAAGCTCGTCGGGCGAGGCGCTGAGGCTCCGGTTGAGGAGGGAGGCGGGTGTTAAGAGGCCTGGGGGCCAGGGGGGTTGGCTACGGGGCAGGGAGTCCGGGGGATGGTCGGGGCACAGCGCGGGGGCGGAGGTTGGTGGGGGAGCGGGCAGGGAATGCAAGGGGGGTTGGATTGTGGGTGTTCCGGGGGGTGGCTCTGTCAGGACTCAGCGGGGTTGGGGGATAGGGGTTGGGGCAGTCAGGGGACAGTAGAGTAGGGGTGGGGTCCCAGGGTGGTGGGGGTCTCTGGGGGATGGTGTAAGGACACAGGAGCAGAGAGGAGTCGGGGATTCTCTGATGGGGGCGGGCAGTCGGGGGGGCAGGAAGTGGGTGGGGGTCAGATTATGGGGCAGTCCCGCGGAAATTAGTTTGTTCTACGAAACCGGTTCCCTAGTGCCAAAAAGAGTTGGGGAACCTCCACCCCCGCGGCTCTAAACCTCAAGCTGGGCTTGGCCCTTCTCACACTGATTTGCTGGAACCATTTAGGAGCGCCCCAGCCTCCTCCAGGGCCTGTTACATACTAAACCCAACACGACAGCAGGTGAGCCATGGTGCAACACCCAACTAAAGCTAAAATAAACCTGAGTGAGCTTTTTTAAACCCACCCACCCCCTTCACAACTCAAGGAGAGGAGAGAAAACAACAGCCCCAATTTCCCAGCAATAAGTGGTTAGCAAACAGATAAAAGCAGTTTACGTATATAGACCAAAAACCTCAAACTAAGCCTAACATACTATATAGGATAGAATTTGAATTAGCAATTTTCTCACACCTGACTGATGATAGTCCACCAATTTCCATACCCATACACAAGCTAAGAAAAATCTACGCCCTATTTTAACTTAATAACAAAACCCCTGGGAACCAGCCACTTCCCCTAACTCCCCCACTTTCAGTATCCCTTATGTTGCTCAGGTGTTTGCCAGGAGATTCTCTTGTGGTGGGGAATGAGGGCCAAGAGATGATGTCCACACCAACCCCACCTTATGTAGCTTTTCCATAAGGCAGGAACCGATTTGGAGCCAAACTCTCAGTTCCCAGTCCGGATTGTGGAAATAAATATAGGTACCAAAATGAAGTTCATTTCCATGTGGTCTGGGTGCACATGCCATAGAGTGGCCCTGCGGAGTCATAGTAGCCATGACCTCATAGCCTGGCTGAAACATTCAGAGGGAGGGCTAAGCTCTTCCACAGTCCATTGTCTGTGTTGAGAGAGCCATGGAACATACTGTCTGGCTTCTTCATTGTTTGTATCCTGAAAGGCTCGTTGTGGGTGTTACCCCAGAGTAAGCCCAATGGTAAAGACAGAGTCACAGAGTCAAAGTATCCATAGCTTCAGATACAAACATGATCCATGCACACAGGTAGGATAAATCGTATTCAGAGCAAATCTATAACTTTTCCCAATTGACACCAACCAAGTTCAGCACGTGACTCATCTTGTACAAAATGCCCTGATGTCCTAATCATATTATAATCCTTCCACTATGCTAATTATGTGGGGCTGTAGATGGTCAGATGAGTTTCTTATTGATCCAAGGCACAGGTGTTGGGAATGGAACTTGCCCTCTTGGGTGGAACAGGAAAATAAAAAACCCCCTAGCCAGGGCTGGGAAAACTTCCCAGACTCCCAGTGCTAGAGCCTGAACCTACTGTCAAACTTCATTAGTTACCCCCACCCCCGATCTTTGGGGCAACTGCAAAACGTTATCGGTGATCGATTTTATATTCTCTTCCCGGTCATGGATAAGAATGGTTAAATTAGCACAGGGCCAAGGTTCCATAATCCTTATGGGAACTCCCCTAGAAAGAAATCCACTCAACCATGGTTGCCCTATTTTAAATATCCCAGTTTTTAATCTATTTAATGTATGGCCGTGTGTGTTTTGTACATTCTAGTCAAAATATTGTGCTGAAGCAACTCAAAATGCCTACGTATATTAAATCAGTACTAATTTAGCTGCAACCAAACTTTTGATCCAGTAAGGAGATCCACGTTAGTTTGATATAATCTATTGTGTCTAAACCTTTTTAATGGATACGAATTACATTACTCTCCTTTCTTTATTAATGAAATCCAGTATCGGCTACTCCATTCTTTTGCCCAGTATCGATTTCAGACTGACACACTTGTAATTAGCTGCGTCATCTCTTTTATACTTTTTAAAATATTGGCACAGCATTAGCTTTATTCCAGTCTTCTGGAATTTCCCAAGTGTTCCAAGTCCTAATTAAAATTAACAGTCCACCACGCTCCTCCAGCAGGTCTTTCAAAACTCTAGTTCTTCTTCGAGTGATTGCTCCTATACATTCCAGTTAGGTGTGTGCGCCGGCGCGTGCACGGCTCTTCGGAAGATTTTTACCCTACCAACTCAGGCGGGCCGGCTGGGCGCCCCCTGGAGTGGCGCTGCTTTAGCGCAGGATAAATACCCCAGCCGGCCCGTCCGCTCCTCAGTTCCTTCTTTCCGCCCGTGACGGCCGTTGGAACAGTGGAGCGCAGCTTAGCTGACCTCCACTTCCCTAGCTACTCGTAGTTTCTCTCGTTCTGTTTATAGTTGTAGTTAACTTTCTTTGTTTGTAGAATAGTATAGTGTATTTATTTTACAGGAGTTCGGGGTTTATCCCCTTCCCCTCACCCGGTGCCGGGTCCAATGCCCGGTCCACAGGGTTTTCTAATGCTCGGCCGGCCACAAGCCGCTGCCAGCAAGAGATCTTCTCCTAAGTGCCTCGAGGGATCTTACCTCACAGATAAGTGCCGCATTTGTGAGGCCTTTAATCCGTGAACAAAGGGGAGCGGGGCTTTCGTTTTAAACAGCTCCTGAGGGAGGCAGCTCTTGCTCCTCCGCTCTCGGCGCAGAGCGCTAGTTAGTTTTCAAGGCGCGCTCCCTCGGCACCGGATCGCCGGTACCGCCAAGGCCTCCTGGCACGACCGTCGCTGGCTCCGACGTACCCTCGGCATGGATCCCTCTCCTGGAGGATGAAGAGGCACAATATCCTTGCTGCGTCCGAGCCGCCGCCTCTGCAGCTGAGCGCTATGCTCAGTCGGATCGTCCGGCACCGGTGTCTGCCACGGCACCGACAATATCCACACCATTAACTCCGGCCAGGCAAGAGCCGTCAAGTCCGGTGCTGGAAAGCTCCCCGGTACGGACCGTGGTCGAGCTCGCTCTGAAGCTGCGTCCGAGATGCCTGCTCCGCAGCCGAGCGCTATGCTCAGTCGGATCCCGGCACCGATGTCTGCCGCGGCACCGACAATATCCGCACCATTAACTCCGGCCAGGCAACAGCCGTTC